>NC_052506.1:69798981-70154410 GCF_014356525.2 Nilaparvata lugens
CTTCAATTACGATAATAATCCAATTTGCATAATTCTTAAAACTGCTTAATCTCCTAGACATAGTTCCTCTTATACAATGTATATGTGCTAGCATATATTATGATAAGGCAGGTTTGTTGTCTGATAGTAGATTAACATGTGTTGTTTTCAAACGATCACCTTTTTGGTGCTATTTCTATGCACTATGATTGGCTTAGACTTGCCAAAGAGATTCAATCACCATGTGGTTCAGGTGAAATAATAATTAATAAATGAATATTCTTATATAATTTTTATTATGTCTGAGACTGTTATAATTAATTTCTGCTGTCTTTATCAATAATATAATGTTCATGCTATGACCTAGTTAGTTACAATAATACTTGACATTATAATATATTTTTTTAAGTAATAAATGAGTTCAACAATAATACATACATTTTATTTTTTATTCGAAATTCTTGGTCCTTTATTGATAGTTTTTACTTTTTCTGGCAAATCATGTAAAGCGGTTTTTTACACGCCTCACATACGTAGAGTGAATCTTGCACTGAATCAACGGTGTTGAGGTTATAAAGTTTGTAACTGCGTGCGTGGACGCTAAGTGTACACCAGACTGATTGGTTCACTACAAGATTCAATACAATTGTCGGAATCGCAGGAGGCCTAAACGCTCGCTCACCCTTGATTCTTCTTATGACAGATTGTATGGTGATGAGATTCATATAAATAGTGTAGCGATCGCTTAACACTGAATACGGATACCTTAAAATTATTACCTGTGATGAAAGAGCATACAAAATCATACAGGTCGAGCAAAAATCCCGATGTAGATAACTTACGGGACTGCATCTCTAATAAGTTCCGAAGATTGAGATAGGGTACAAGGACCAGATATCGTTCGGAATATATTTCGAGAACAGAGTCTTGTCGGGCTTTAAGCTCTATTGTAGAAAATTATATGATCTCTGGCTGCATCTGCTGTACAGTTGATGTATTCGCTCCTAAGTCGAAGTTGGTAACAGATAAAAGCTGATATATGAGCAGGTAAGGACAGAGAATAAATACCTCGATCTGACCCCACACAATACATCCACTTAGACCTGTTCCAATATCCAGCTTAATTCAATTATTTCAATGATCGTATTCGATCGGTTCTTGATAATATAGAACGTGTCAGACACAATAATTGACAGGCTTAAGAAATAATCGAACTCAGAAGACGAATTGACAAAATTGAAATATAATATAATGAAATATATAGTTTGACAGTGCTGATATAAATCTTGAATTACAGACTGAGAATAGTTTAACATTAATAAAATTATCAGAAGTTTTCTTGTACTCGCATGACACCATGCATGATTCAACAGAATTTTATGATTGATAAATATAACGGTTTGTGAAAAAATAGTGAGAATAAATTATATAATATTTTTTAAAATTGCTCGGGGTCGTGGTTCTGGCAGCGGAGGATAGTTAATCAACTACAAGTTCTTATAAATTCTATATTGAATAAAATCTAAGATCTTAATGGTTATAAGCGCTTGTCGGCGTGGCCATTAATTTAACGAAGAAAAATTTTATATTTTCTGCACTGTAATTTCTTCCGAAGCGTAGATTGGGGCCCCAAATTTTAAAACTCACGTGAAACTCCTTGGCGGTCGTGGTTCTTTCTTTAGATCAAATTCGTTTGATCGGCGGCGGGTCCAGGCTTTGGTTTCAGCACGTGTGGAATTTTTAATTAAATATCTCCTTCACCAAATTAATTAGGGAATAATTGAACTTGAATTTCTCGAATTATCGATTGATGAAATAATTTTACAAATAACAAATAAAATAGCCTAAAATATTGGCTCACAGATAAAACATATAAAATCGAACAAAATTTCACAAATAGGTCTTTGGTAACTTTTAACAAGGTCTTACTGGTGAGGATTTTAAAAGGGAAGTGCCGTGTCTTCTTCTAAGCCTTTTTGCTAGAACCTTTTCTCTGAGAATCTCTGTGTAATTATTTGCATGAAAATTTGCCAGAGGTAGAAGATAGTAGGCCTAATGTGTGTAGAGGATGGAAGCAGCAGAGATAGACAAAATGATGGATCATTATCCTATTTCCTGTAATAATATTGGATTAAACTGTCATTATATTGCAGAAATGCCATACTTTATCTCACATCTTATAAATAGCCTTTACATCCCAGTAGTTATGATAGAGTTCATTACAAAGTTTTTGTTTCTCTCTTTACAGATTATTTCGTTCATGCTCTTAATGAAGACAAACTCACTCAATAATTTCTAGTATTTGGATGCTCGGTTGCAGTTCAATTACTTATTGAAACACATTGAACAGGCACAAGTAACATATCACACAACCACATTAACAAATTCATTTCTCATAATCGAGTAATAAAAACATATAACAAGATCTGCACTATGGATGCTGCATGCTGTCATAGAGTAACGTTTTATAACTAAGCATAGTTTTATAACTATACTTCATCTCTGATGCTGTCTTTCATCATTTATTCGCTCATGCAAGGCACATGATGTTGATTGATAGCGAGCTCTAATGAAAAGTACAGTAGTTGTAAGTTGTTGAGGCAGATAATTGAGCCATTACATGGTCGCGTGAACGCCTGACCACTACCTTGTTCCATAGCCGACATGATACTGTATTCATGAGCAATCAGTTTTCATGAGATTGCGGCTACTCTCATGAGCAATGGAAATGTTGTTGCTCTGTGCAAAAATGATACCTCAGAAAAGTACGCTCTCTCTGAAGATGTGATCACCTGGCAGGGACATGGAATGGGGTTGCACAATTCCTTCTCTTATTGTATTGCATCGAGCTTAGTGAGCTTCAAATGAACCATCAACTCTAGAATATGGTTCAAGATTTGTAATGTAGCAACAATTCAGACATGATATTCGGAGCAGTAAGTTTATTATTTCTCGATTCAAATCATACCGTAGTGATTGTATAAAGTTTTATCGAATTCTGCATAAAGTATGTGAATTTTGGATCTGAGATTGGAGGAATAGTGTATAATTTGATTAATTTATTCTCAATCTGCTTAAATTGTAAGTTCTGGAGTAATTATTCTATCACGTTTGACTAGGAGAGCTCAATTTCCATTTTTTAGTTGGTTACCTGCTGCTATAGCAGCTCCTACGCAAGCTACTTCTTTAATTCATTCAACAACTCTTGTCACTGCTGGGGTTTATTTATTAATTCGTTTTAACAAATTCATTTCTATTGGATTGAAATACACTATTCTACTGCAGTTTATTCCTGATACTTCTTTGTAAAGGTATGTGAATATAGGATGATTCATTAGTTGAATTTATCAATATGCATTTTTTCATGAGCTTGAAGTATTAAAACATTCCAAGTTCTTTAGCAATCGTACAATTCTCTGCACGATTTTGAGTGTAACATAATATAAGAACATGGGTATAGACACGTTGTAACGTTATTTTTGATGGAATAACGCTTTGCCTCCTGCTTGGCTTCAATCGGTAGAACATAAAAATTAAATATTATTAAATCTGGTCGGGGTTTTCTAGAATATAGATTCACTAAAATCCTAATAGGCTCATTCAGGAGCTCTCACAATAATTTAATACTGATAATTAACAAATATATATATATATATATATATATATATATAATTTGCACTCTATGGTATTGGGGAATAAAATGAATGGTACACCATGAAAAATTTGATACATATATTAAACGAATAATCTCAAAGTCAGATCAATATATAGAAAATATATAGAGCAACAAAAATATACAATAAAACAAAAATAAAAATCAAGCCAAAATATCACAAATCAGTTACTATTTTTCGGTTCTATAGCACGAAACTTTACCATGTGCTTTTTGATTCATTGATAGTATGCATTTATTTGCATGTAGCTTAGTATTGACTTGCTGTTGCCTGTCGATTTAGGTAATCTCCCTTTATATATATTTTCTTGAATCAGAGAATGATAAATTGATGAATCAATAATTATAAATATATCATTTTTTATAATTTCCAATAAATTTCTCAATAATAAATATATATATATATCTCAGGGTGCAAGATTCAGCACCTGATGGAAATAGATAAATCAATTTATCCGATGAACCAGAGCTACATTATATTATTACAAATTATATTATAAAATCAATGATCATGTAAACATTAGTATTACTAGCTTAGAACTTAATATTTTTTTAATTGGTGTATCCTTTGATATATAAATTGGCTGATTCCTATTCAATAAAATATTTCTTATACCATTTTAAGACTTGCGCAAGTATTTTTATTAATTTCTTAACATTTAAAACCTTACCGATGAGCTAGCTTTCATTTCTTATTTCACTGGAAGCACTGAGGGCGCCCTAATTTTACTTTGACTATTTATCACTCACGTGCTGAATTTTTATAAGTTGCTGGCGGCGATCGGAATTCCTGGTATTCCTGGATTGTTGGTTGCCGAAGTCATCTCTTCCAAAGGATTAAAAATATTTGGATGACTTTTGCTTTACTATAGCATCACAAAGTCTTATAGAAAATTAATAATTTGATTAAACTTCAAGTCATTAAAAATGTACAGTAAAAGATATTGTGCTCTATAAATTTTGGTGACATTCCATGGTAGTGGTTGGCAGGCAAGTGGGCAAGTTCTACTTTCTTTTCACAATTTTCATTCCCGACTTGCAAATTTACATAAAATTTAAATAATTCGTTACTACGCCATTCAAGGCTCAAATAGTTCGTGCCAATCTATTAAATTATCACTTATGTCACACATCTGATATTTTATCTGTCTTCGGGCCATATTCAATACATAAACTGAACAACAATAATTCATAAACTCTTATCATTTATAGAAATATATACAAATACATTCGAATCGGCTCACTATTACCGCCCATCGATTGCTATCATTTGATTGGTTCATGCAAATTTGTTACAGTATACATGCGCCTACGAACCTCCGACTTCCTTAATACATTAATTTATTTCTATTTTGGGTTTTTAGTACATTTTTTACATGCAATACAATTTTCTAATGTTTATAGGTTGTTTCTCACTTTATAACAATTAGCCATGTGCTTTCTTGGTTCCTCTAGTTGCATACCATTTAGTTACAATAAATTTCTGCCAAGGTGTCTGGCTAGATTTTACGTTATGCGACTCAATCGATCATTATGTCGCCGATCAATAGATATTTTACACCTAACCTCAAATTTTCAATACTTTATATAATATTATATAAGTGGCAAATTATTTCTATTTCTATTCGGCTGTTCTAAATTTAGCCATGATACCTGATATTATCTAATCTTTAAAAACGTTATCGCATTTGGCGATACTAGACTATTATTCCACTTTAGACCTATAAATTTCTTTCAAATAGGGATTTTATTTCCCATCAGATTTTGATACGTTACAACGTATAAGACTTTTTAAAGCTATGAATCTCCTATGAAATATTTATCCTATTTTGGAATAATATATTTTCTAGATTAATGAAAATAATATAACATCTTGCAGTGCCCTTTATTAAAAACTTTTAAATATTTAACGACCAGTTTCGACCATAGGTTAAAAATCATTAGTTTTGAAATCATTCAACTTGAGAATGACCTGTGGTCTAAACTGGACGTTGAAATATTTTAAAGTTTCCAATAAAGGGTACTACAAGTTGTTATATTGGTTTATTAATTTAAATAAAGTAGCCCATATAAGTGAAGTGATTATATTATTTAGGTAGTACTAAGGATTTGAGATGAATAATTCCAGATCCAGAGAGCGATTGTTTATCTAATCAATTTCGAATAAACATAATCCCATCACAAGCACTCTATAAGGGCAGCACTCTTGAGAAGGGAGGAGCTGGAGGGTTGTAAAGATTTCAGCTCCCTCTTCCTCATGGCTCGTTCTCTAGACTACTGAATTAGGAACCATCTTTTTTGTTAGCGGACGATTCTCTAATCTCACTAGTCGAATGCTATAGATTTGACTCACTACAGTTATTTTGCACTGGGATTGAACCAACGAACGTGAACAATTTGGCTTATCATAAAACTGTCCGATTTTCCAATTATATTACAGCCAGTTTTTCTTCCTAATACGACTAGTGCGTTCAAGCATAGAACTTTATGATTGTTCAGTTCTTAACTTGAAATACTTGCTATGATTAAAAAAGCTGGGGGAGAGGAAGAACAGAGGAACATGAAAGTTAATGTAGCGATCAAGCTACTAAGTGGAAAGAATTATAAGAATCAGCAAAAAGTTCATAGATTTGATTATACGTTGCCAAAATATACTTATCTCTCGAATAATATATATTTATGTTTATGTGTTTTTTTCCCGTTGTACTGAGAATAGTATATTGCTACATTTTTTTCCATCAAACACGAAAATCAGAGAAGGTAACAACTGTAGTGTAGTTCGAATATTCTACTCCTAGTTAAGAGAATAGAGAAGAGTATTTTGATCATGTTTCCCTCACAAGAATATAATGATACCTAATTGGAGAATATCCAATATCTGAATTGATATGAGAAAAGTCTTCACCTGTAGTATTTTAGCTGGCTATGAATTATTTTACAAGAGTAGACTAATAACTTTTGTGCTGCTCTGCTTTAAATATTGTGAGGTAAGAACAAGGAAATGTTCCTTATCATGGTCAAGAATAAGGAACTTGCTAATTATTAGGTAGTGAGTTTCCTCATATTCTACATTTCTATAAGTGGCTATTCTCAAAAAACTTATAACTCGAGAAATTCTAGATATCTCACTCAAAACTAATAATAATCCACTACAATGAGTGAGAAGAATATGAAAATAGATATTTATAAAGCTAGTGCTTTGAAAAATGGGATGAATCGACAGATGAATATTTGGAATGATCAAGAGGGATATCTTGATTCTTACATGAGATGAACCTTATAAGAAAAATTTCTTTAAAAAAAAATCACTTGATCAAAAATTATTTTATGAAAAAAAACTGGATCATTTCCTATAGCCACAAAAATAGAATTGAAATGAATAAAATAACTGGTCTTGGACCTGATGGATGGAAGAACTGAAGATTGTTGTTGCTGTTCAAAAGTGATGCATGAGTAGAAGAAGGATACATTTTTCAGGTGGGATTGATCATAGCTGATACCCACGTGGATGAAGAAACAATTTGTCATGAGAGGTATTACAAAATAGATCTATCGATCAATAAAGGAAAAAAAATTGGGCAATTGCCTGTTTTTTCTTTTCCAACTATTGTATTATTTGCTCTAATTAATAAATAAACAAATAAATACCTTCAATAAGGTATTCAAAAGAGACCAATCGAGAAGTACTGGATCGAAATGATTGGCAATTCCCAACAATGAACATGATCATTCCACAGTGAATGCTATTGGATTGAGTGAGTTGTATCATTGCTGATACCCACGTTGATGATTGAACAGTGATTCCTATGAGCATAAGTAACAAATTATTCAGTTTGCCGTTGATTGATGTAGCGTAGGAAGATGGCAGCGACGGCATCCTTATTGCACAATGTAGGCTGATCCCCCTTGGGGAAACAAAATATACACAGGATACATTTTTCGCCGGTAACGATAAGGGCCGACAGTAACTAATGGTTTTTATCAGACGCGCCACCGAGGAGCGAATGAAGATTAATTCGCCAGGTGAAATGGAGAGAGTGCAGCCCGACATCCCCCGACCTGGCTGCAGGCTGCAAGATGAGAATTCCAGTTATGGTCGGGGGCACAGCGGCTGACTCGGCGGCATTTTTCAAAGAATGGAACGTGTTTGCGTCAGATGAATTAAAAATGAGTGGGCGAATACCGAGCTAAATCTGCACGTGGCTTGATCTCCTGATAAAAACCGACTTTTGCTGACATTGGAATCTCGGCTCAATGTTATCATGAAATCACTCATATTGACGGAGAGATTCGACTGGGTAATTTTAAAGGAGAGATCATATTTGACGTGGTGGCAAGCTATCCACGAGGACCATAGGACCATCATGAAAACATGAAATATGAAAGGTTGTATAATTTAGAAGAGGCATGCTATAGGAAGACATTGAGTTCAACAGATTTAACTTCATAAAAGTCAGAGTCCCTATTTTTGTTTGAGATCAACTCAATTCCAACTATGAGTTCTCTAAAGTTTTGAAATTTCTGACTGATTCCTCATTCAACAAAAAATGCTCCCTATAAAAACGAGGTATTACGAATGAAATCACGAGTAGCGTATCCATTGTGCAAGGCTATAAATACGGTTTGGATGGAGACGAGCTCGGAGGATTAATTTGAAGCATATCATTCAGACTGATCTGAATAGATCTCTCTCGCCGAACGAAGTTGGATGTACGCGACCGATGGATTGGCAGATCGTAAATGGTCTCACAAAAGAGCTGATTGTTTTCAACCGCTGAAATAATTTTTCTTCAAAGGAAAATAAGCTCGAAACACGCCTATTTGATGAGGAAAAAAGTGGAGATCGTTAACACATGAAAAAGTCGAGCTGGTAGTTCACAGATTTTTATAATTCGCAACGAGTCTTCATTGTTAATCACTCACAGTTTTTTCTCTCATTAATCTGCACACATTTCTGGTAATGAATGGACGTAACACGAAGCTTTCCCCATGCCGGTGTCATGCATTGTGGGTTGGGTTGATGCACATGATGCTATTCAATTACTATTCCCTGGTGACTGAATGGAGGGGGCAAGTAGGGCATTGAAGCATTGAAAGGACCATTGCCTCACTGTGCAAATATTGCTTGTTCACTATATATATGGCAACAGCGGAATGTCTGGCACCCACGCTGTACATAATGAGACATTTCAATGTTAATCAGGAAGTGCTCTGGTGGAATGAATTTCTGTGAATCACTCAGACACGTTTGATAGCAGCTCATCCAATATCACCCACCTCTATATCATCTAGCCCAACAATATTGTCATTGGATAATGAATGTTACAATCTGATGAGATATGATCACGAAATTGATCAGAAATTGACGGTCCACAAGGACCCTGTACAACTGTTTGAAAAAAATATCTTGATTGAATTGGGTTGGGAAATTCTGAGTGTCATTCGATAGATTTTAATCAATATGTTCCTCCACACTCCAATTAATTATAAAAAATTATGGGAAACAATAAATTCTGCACAATCGTTCGATAAGTGAATATGAACTTTATAGCATAACAAAGAGAAAAAAATGTATCCTTATAAAATTATATTACAGTAATCTTATAAAATAATAGCATAGTATCATAAAAAATAGAGTATGGTAGAATGAAGTGGAACATTCTTATGTATTCTCAAGTATCCAATCTACACATACCAAGTTGGTTTGCTGTTTCTAGGAAGTTTATTTCCATAGCTCATACTGATCATACATGAAGATCGAAAAACTATTTGGCTGTAGATTCAGAAGCTCAGAGAGACTTGTTGGTGATGCCCACACAAAATTCTGAAATATCTTTGCCGGCAAGAATGACTCTCTCAAGATGTGAGTATATTCTATGAACAATCAAGAGCTGTGCAATATAAATATTCCACTACTTGAAAATTCATAATTATCGACTATATTAATAGTTCAAACAAATTATCGACTATATTAATAGTTCAAACAAATCACTCTTGTATAAGTTATATCGGGTTCACATCATATTTTACATGGAATGAGATTTAGGGATTACACGAATAGTTTGAATTGAATTCAATCACACTACTTCAAATGTGTAATCACATCAATGTGTATCCACTTGATTTGTTATTAGGTCAGTTGATTAGTGAGTCAGAATTCAATTACGAGTATAATCGGTTGGAAACTAATAGTGATGGAGAAAAATACGCTCATTACGGTTTCGACTCAGGAGCAAGTGAGGAAATGAAATGTTGGGGTTTTGTCGATGGACAACTGGAAGTTGGCCCTTAAAGGGTTAGCTGGTTGCTAGTTTGCATTTGGTGGTTGAAAGAATTTGAGAGGCTACAAACAAAAGGCAGCGTACAAGCGAGGGGAGAAGAATGAGATGAGCGAAAAATAATGGCCTGGAGGGAGAATGCGCGGGAGTGGAGAACTGTGATAAGTAGAAGAAAGATGGGACGAGAATGAGGTTGAAGAGAAATATCATGATAAGGAGGAGATGGCACGCTAGCAGAAGGGATAATATAGGGAGAAGAATAAGTGAGAGGGGAAGATTGAGTGAGAAGATTGATTGACGAGGACGAAGTGGAGTAGGAAGAGTAACAAGGTAGGGATGGTGTAGAGGAAGGGAAGGGATGGAAAGTGAGAGATGGGAAGAGGATTTGGAAGGCTGTGGGAGGAGGTGGAGTGGGTGAAGCTGACAGAAGAAAGAGAAGAGCGAATGCAGGTTTGGAAATGAATAAAAATAAGAAGTAGTTCTACATGAGGGATGATGAGGTGGTAAAGAGAGGTGAAATGATAATGAGGAGGAGAAAAATGATGGGAGTGAAAGTTCAGAGAAGGAGACAACGACGAAAAATAGTTGTAAGATGATGTTTCATCATAATTTGGATAACAACTTTAAAAGAGGATGAGAGAAACTGCAAATTAATAGCAGTAAGAAATGCGGCAATAAATATGATGGAATTGTATGAGAAATAGGAAAATAGAATAAGACAATAGTTGAAGAATGATGGAGGATGAGAAAGCGAGGAGGACGAGGCTAAAGAGGTTGAGGATGAGGATGTGAAGGAAAAGAAGAAGTAGGAGGAGGAGAGTGAGGGAGAGGAGAAGGAGGAGGAGACAGAGGAGGAGGAGTATGATGAAGAGAGGATAAGGATAGTCTCCCTCGGGAGGGTTTCGTCTTGGAGCTGACTTGCAGACAGACACTAATTGCCCGCACCCGGGTCATAAATAAAAACGGGCGCTGCTATCTTGGAGGCCCCCTCAGTTGGTGAAGGGTTACGGAAGGGTTCCAGCATGGACAGTGTGTGCTGACTTCTATTAGACTGACTTATTGCATTCATCCCTTGTTGCTTTGATTGGATACTGATTGCGAGAAGGGTAAATTCGACATTGGCGCGGGCCTACTGCCACTAGAACAGTTACCCCTATCATACGCTTCAGAAACCACATCGGGGTACTTCACCAAGCCACCAGGATTGACTGGTGCAATAATGATTGAGCAAATTGCGTTCAGATGTAGTCCGAAGTTGTGTAGTACAGAATTTTTTATGAGAAACAGTTTTTGAAATTGGACTATCAGGAAATATTGTTTATGATAATATATTTTGGTCTATGAAGGGAAATTTTTTGTATAATTTTTAGACTTTCATAAGTATGTGTAAGTGTACTGTCTATGATGAAGTCCTTTCCGATTACAGTGGATAAAACCTTTTCAGTGCATGCACAACTTTCTGAATTCGACTCTGTGATTCTGCACTCACTCCAATGTACCGCATAACAGGAATACTGGAGAAATATTGAGTAATAAATAATAATGTGTGTTTGTGGATGAATGTATTATAATGAAGAATGGGAGGAATCGATAATCCGGGTTCGAAGTGAGACACTTGAACAACATTCAATCACAATACTACAAAGATGAAAACGCATATTTCCAGGATCGATCCCTTCGTTCCACCCACAAGCTTCATCTAGACGAAGTTTTCAATAACTGTCCCCATGGCTAGTTTTCTGTGATAGCAGCTGGCTTTGCAACAGCAGTGTATTGACAGTTTGCAGCCAGAAATCAAATCAACCACACAGCAATAACTTTTCGAGCCTTGGAAATTTCAATCGCGGTTGTAATCCGTTTACCCAGATTGCGAACATTGACGTTTCAGTCCAACGTAGTTTACAGTCTCGCCTTCAAAGACATTTAACTCAGTAATTCGATTGCAAGTCGGATTTGTTCGAAGTTAGCTGCAAATCAGTGCTATAGAGGATACGATTAGATTCGTAAACTATGTCTAACCAGCACCATAATAGAATCATACATCGATTGACATCCCATAGATGGATGCTGAGACTGAGATAAAGCATCAAAGAGAAGTTGGATGGCTGTGGTCGAGAATGAACAGTTTTCTCAAGTCAATGGGAATACAGTGATCCTGGATTTGATTAGTGAAAACATTGAATAACAAACTTATCTGATTCCAGGAAAACATCTAATCATTCTGACATGAGATGTTGGATATTAGTTGGATGAATGTTAGTTAGATAAGTAGTTGGATTATTATACTGTATATGAATCGACTCAATGAGAGATGGAAAACTCCAAGGTTCAATCATCTTAAATATTTTTAATCATCATCACACTGATTTCTCCACTTCTCCCAGTGAGCGAAATAATAAATGTGAACATTACATTATCTACCATCACTACCGTACAGAAGCTTGTCACTGATCATGCATTAATACATTGAATGAGTCAAATAATTTTCAAACTGATTAAATATTGACCTAGTATGTGGAAAGGATTTTTGTGTTGTCAACCAGGGATAGGGATGATTATGACGAAGGCTATAATTATCCAGTTTTGGAAATGTGAAATGACAGTTGCTGGTAGCGAATGTGACAAGAGAGAAGGGGAATACAATTGATCTGCGAGGTAAATTGAAAAGTTTGCCGACTTTTATGATGCTGATAGAATATTTAGAAGTTTCTGATTAGTTTTCAAACTCGGAAAAATGGCAGTGACATTTATCGATCGACTCTGACAGGGCCTACTGCCATGAAAATAATATATCCGCTGATATTTTCGATACAATATCAATATAACATATTTTCTAAGAATGAAGTTGAAGCGCCAAAACCCAGTTCATGATATTCTTTCCGTAGATAAAACATTACTTATAACTCTAAAATACAAAAAAATTGGAAAACAGATCTCCAAACACAAATACAGTTACTGGAATATCAAGACACATGCATCCAGAAGACAAAAGTAACCTAATATTCCCCAAAATTTTTTGTATCATTATTAAAATCATCAATTCACCATCAAAAATCTCACCTGAAATTATGAAGCGTAAGAACGTACATTATCAATCCATCAAAATGATATTGAACGCATTCCAGGAAATTCTATTTGATGACTGGAAAATAGTGAGGTTGAAAATTTGCACCCAATAACATTTTTATGATAATGATTCAATAGCTCTCATATTATTTTCATGACTTGGTTTTTCATGACTACATGAATAAACACATCAATTTTCACAGAAATGTATGTATATTGAACATGAGAAGGGATTGATGGAACCAATAATATAAGCTGTCAGACTCTGGTTTTCGAACAATGAATATGAGCAGTATCTGGTTAGCATAAACCCAGACTATCACATAAATCACTACAGAGTCAAATATATCTCGAACCATTATGAAAATATCATCACCAGACTTAGCCCTGGAAAACCAGGAATTTTCTAGGAATTATAAATCAAATATTCTATAGGAATCATAGTGATAAATGAATGAAATTTTCTAATATTGAAAAGTTGTTACAATACAGCATAATAGCGATTCTCGATGAATACTTATTCAATCCTACCACATAATTCTTATTAGTCCTCATAAGAGCATTATTAATTTTGTGGAATTTCATTTCCATGATCACATCACTCTATAATACAATATTCGTCTAATATTTTATTGGTAACTGTACAATAACTGAGTCACAACCGGAGGGTTTTGGCGAGGAGGTAAAAAATAGAAGTACACTAGGGAAAACTTCAGCCGTATACGGTTGGAATTTCTATTTTTTCCCCTAAGAACTATGAAGTTATTGAGAATTTACTTTTAGATGAGAAGGATATGGACTTAATGTTAATGTGATGACGCCTAACAGCTAATATACTATGAGGAAGCTATAGAAATAAGAAAATTCGCGGAATGGAACCTGAATAAACAATAATTCATTTTGCAGAAACTTTTTGTCGTTTTTCAGGAAGAGTTTGAAATGTTCCAGGAAAAGCGAGTGTCAATCACTTCGGCTGACAGCTGACAAGTATAACATCCAACAAGTTAAGGTTGACATAGCGAATCCTTGAAACTGAACCAACGATCTTCATTACTATTCTTGCAGCTTGCAGCATACGTGAAACAATACACATTTCAAGCTCCAGTTTTTCAAGAGTTTTCCTGTTTCGGCAAACTGGAAGTATTTCAGGATATCTGGAAAACTGAACCTTATTCTATATGGGAATGAGAAAACAAAAGCTGCATGATAAAGATCAACTTGGTCACTAATCACTCTTGAGAACTTCAACTGAAAAATCTATCATAACATTATCAAGTCGGATTTTAACAATGAATACACATTCCCAGATCAGAAGATAAATTATTAGTAGAATAGAATGCTGAAATTATTTCGGAATAGCCAAGAATTGACAATCAGGGCAGCGTAATTTATCAACTAATCAGGAATAATCCTCATTACCAAAGAGTCATTAGTAAATCAATCTCCAATAATAATGACATCAATATGCAGTAATGTATCTTCAGGTCAGAATGTATTTAAGGTAATGTATCTTCAAATATAGAAGGTACATTTTTTCTGTGCTCAACACCATTCGTTGAAGCAGTTTTTTTTATCTAGTAGCATCTCAGGCCCTTGTTCAATATAAATTATATGAAATTCTGAATCATGAAAATCTTCATAATTATCAATACTAGTGAAAGGTTCAGCTCATTTTGCCTTGAAAATTTGTCTATGTTGGAAAAGGGGTAGATTTTTTGTCTGGGGTGGCAAACAGTAACACACCACCTAAAGGTAATGGACATCTGTCACGTGTTTGTACTCCCCACTGCTCAGTTGGACGCAGTCATGTATGCATAGGAAAACTATCGTTGGGAATACATCGCCACTCACAATTGAATGAGACACTCGTATGCTAATTTAAAACGCGAATCCAACTCACCCCGGCAGGGGTTCCCTGAGTTAAACACATTCAGCGCTCTCTGATGAGCAATTCGATCAACCCCTCCTTGAGTCTAATGAATCCATTCCTCAACCCCCACCCTTGCCCATACAACACTCGTTATCATCCCTTCTCCTAGCCTGTCCGTTCGGACCAGAGGTAATATGGTTACACTGTGCCCGAAGTAAGCGGAGTTCTACGAAAACAATTATGCCGAGATTTGATGAAGGATCAGGCGCCCCATCAAAACGAATCAATTGGCAGACATTTGATTCTATCTTAGAAGCGTTGGCCATCATTTGAGTGATATTGCTCGACTGGGCCGAATTATTTACTGTCTCCCTTCATATATCAGCATGAATGAATATTTTAATACTTTTTCAAGGACATAGTATATGAAGGGGTGATATATTGAAACCATTGAATATTTGTAAAGTATATTAAGACTATCGCAATACAACTATGAATATGATTGAGATTTAGTGAAACACTTCATTCTAACTCTCTGACAATATCATGTTCCATGTCATTTACAATCCATTAACTCCACAGCTTGGGAAATTATTTTATTCGAAAATATAAAATATAGTTTTTCATAGTTGATAAAATGGTAGTAAGTAAGAGGAATTTAGGATCAATGTAATATCAGTAATTTTCTTCCACCTCCTGTGAACAGAATAATTGAGCAAGTTATAAAGAGATTATCATCTTATACATTTCTAGATCCCCACTTGTGATTTGAATGATCATAGTAGAATCACTTCTGACGGAAATTTCAATAACTTATCACTCTAATAACAAGCTTAACGACATTATAATTATTTCGTACTTTATCATGCTCCATTCATTATTCATCTAATAGTAAAATCAATATCCACACAGAGAGGATTGTTTGGCACTACAGATAAAAAAGGATACTTTCTCTGTGATGGCTCTCCGCAATTCTTTTATTTTTTCCTGAATCCAACATAATTATATCCAATTTAATAGAATCATAATTGAAAGAATAATACAAATAATCTTATTATATTGGGAAAATATATTTCTATTTTGATTCATAGTGCATAATACATTAATATCATTGAAACTGTTCATGAAACAAATCTTTTCTTCCTCATAAATTGCCAAGATACAAATTACAATGAAGATAGAAGGTGGAAACCAGGCACTGTGATATGACGCATTATAGATATCCATCGCATGAGATGATGATATCGCTCGTCACTCTCATCTCGTTTCTTTTGAAATAGACAAAGGTGCCGAAAGCAACAACCACATTATAATGGAGAGGTGTTTCCATTTTTGTTGTATAGCAGGTGTTCGAAAAAAGAAAAGGCACCCTTCTCGCTTGCTCGAATAGAAGAAGGTTGTGATGTGATGCTACTGTAGCAGCGATGTTATACCCTATTTGACAGACTATTAGTGAAATGGTGCGTGCACAGCGTGAGAGAAGAGATGAGCAGACAGAGAAAATGATAGAGGAAAATAAAAAGGAAAGGAAACTGCGACTGACCTCTGTATCTTGTGAGATAGCCGTTTTTATTTTGTATTTCTGTTTCTCTTGCCATCTACACCACACATAGCTGAGTCGTGGTGTGCTCCAGCTGAATGGCATCACGCTAGCGCGCTCGATAACATGAACTCTTCCACCTCAGCTCACCTGACGCCTCGTCATTACATCGCCAACGGATGGATACCTTCACCGTGCCGCCCGGCTATGTCAGTCTAGACATTCCTTCATTGCAAAAATACAACCGCAAGACACCCTACCAAATTTTCACCCTATGACGTCCAACGATCAGAAAGATTTTTAGAATGTATCGGATAAGTTATAGCTAAGGAGAGAAAGTGAATTTCATGGAACTCAGTTTCCAATATTGAGGCAATCAACAATCATTAAAGGAGAGTCTTTTTGACAGTATTGTTTTATTCGGAATTTGCAAAAGTTATCAATAAACTCGTGCTATCAAGGAAATATTATAAACTTCCCTTCCAGGGATTCGGAATTTAAGTATTAACCTCCTTATGGAATCAGGTAAAAATCATTCAAAGCGTAATGCACCAAAATTGAATTTAATGATTGCAATAAAATATTTTTAAATAAAAAGGGACTAAATTTTAAAAAAGTGGAATCACAACCCTATTTAGGACTTATTTATCATTTACCTGTTATCTGAGTTTGGTAGGGAAATAGTACGAGGAGTGTCCTTAGTTTTTCTCTCCCGGTCAGTGCTCTCTTATAAAAGAAGTATATAAATATCGGCTTGAAAACGTCAAAACATCAATAATGTCACATTTCTTCTAATGATTTCAACAAAAATTCGACGATGAAATAATGGAGCATCGTAACAAGGTGCTAAGAGATTTTAGATGAATGATTCATTCTTTATCTGATGATGCTCGTATTTCAATTGAAAACTACTGGAATTAACTCCAATCAATGTTCAGGTTATGAAAGGTAGACCGTACCTGATACAATATCTGGGACCTGGAAGAAGCCTAGCAGTTCCAATGCAACAATACAATGAATACCACACAGGAGTTTTTCCTTTGAAAATGATAGAGGAGAGGTTTGTAATATTGGCGTACGTGCTAGCGAAGACGATTGGTCGATCACATGAAGGCTTGTGATGGGGGGGGGATGCTGTTATCTGTTCCGCGTCCTATCAGGAAGTTTTTCCAGAATTGAATCATGTAATCGGAAGTAGTGTCGGTGCGCGCGTGTCATGAATTTTGAATGAATGAGAGAGGCAAGAGCATATCGTGGGACATGTGACACATGCTTTGCCACCATTCACGTCCTAATGCGTTCATCCGAATCCAGCGGCTCTTATTGTGTCGCTTTTCCTCCATATAACCGCCACAAAGCGCTCACCTGAACTGCTTTGACAATCATTGTCATCCCATCGAGTGCGAGTCCTCACATTCAAAAAGTCCAATTCTATGAATCGGGCTTGTTTTGAAACAAATCGAGTACTCCACACAGTCGTATTGTGTCAAACATCACTTCTGTGTAGATCTTCAAACCCATGGTATACAGCTCAAGGGAGTATAAATTACGGTATACTCTTGTCAAAATTATGAATTGAAATTGTTTCAGACCAATATGCACCATAACGGTTCAAACGGAGATAGATCGACTATTGCTTCAAACCAGGATTGAAACACGACCATGAATACATGTAATCTTAGGTTATTTTTAAACGTAGATTGTGCATATATGGCCCTTACTGATAATGCAATAACCTGGTGAATAATTTATTGTTACTGTTATTTTAAATAATGATAATAGCAATTACTACGGATGATGTTAACGTTGTGAATGAAGCTTATTAAATATGATCAGTATATTGATTGATTGCTATCCTCAGAAACATTCCAGTGTTTCATTAGAACATTGAAGCCGAAACATTCAAATTGCAAATAATTTTTCCTGTTCTAATGAATCGAAACATTGGGGTAACAAATAATTTTGTTTTCCAAGTACTGTACTATGGATTTACATAGCAGTACTCTAAAATGAATGCGAGTCCTTGATTTTCCGGGGATGCAGGAAAACTTCTGTAGCCTACCCGAGAGTTTCACTGAAAGAGCATTGACCGACTTCTGGTAAGTATTTTTAGTCTTCCATCACAAACAAGATTACTTTGTTTTCGTAATGGCGTCAGTGGGCTCTTGATTTTCATTTGAATTTCAGCGATTGCGGCAACGGATTGGGAAATGAAACGGAATTGTAGGAAATCGTTGTCGACTTGTTGAGCGAGTAGAGAAGCAATTCAAAATTTCGCCGCCGCAATCAGGGCCGAATTTCCATTGGCCTCGGGCTACGCGGCAAGGCGCCGCTCATTTCCATATTTCGGGGCCCGGCACTGGGATGCGTCTCACCGGTTTCAGCACGCAACTTCACCGGATTCAATCGGAACGTTCCCTCATGTAGATGGGAATAATTTTTCTAATTTGCCATATCAATAAAATTAGTTTTCCAAGTAACTTGTGAGATTAGCATTGATCGATTAACATTACACGGAATTTTTGGTAATCTATGAGATAGTTTGTGGTGGAAAATGTGTTGTATGGATTGCTGAATACTGATAATATTACATTAGAATCAACTGATTGAAATAGCATGGTACATGAAAATATTATATAGAGGTATTTTACCCGTTTTCAAATAAACCATTTCAGTTTCTTAAAAATCATCTATCGAACAATCACAATTTTCCACCCAGCAATTTCTCGTGGATGATGAATTCTTCGTGAGCAAATAACCACTATTGTTGCCTTCATTTGAGTTATTGATAGTTGAGAAGATTAGCACTTGTCGACTAAGGAGAACTCAAATATTTTGGGTCTTCCTGTATGATGGATGTCCATTCATTTATTTTTTGAATCATTGTTCATCGATAATTTATAAGAATGCAAACTGAGAGCTGAAAACCATTTGCTAGTTCAACGCTTAGATTATTATTTGAGGAGATTGGTTTCGTGATTAACTGACATTGAGAAGATTCCAATCCTTCTTAGTCTACACATTATGCGTAGTTCTATACATTTCATACTCGTAATAAGTAGAGTGGTATTTTTAAGAAAGATAATGAGAGACTTTCATGTTATCCAATCTGTTGGAGTTCAAGTATTTCCAATAAATATTAGTTTAATACTTTCTAGTTTTCGAGATACAACAGGATCCCTTGTTGGAATAAGATAGGTTCCCTTGAAAAAATGAAATGATGTTCTGTTTCCACCTTGAAAATTATATGAGAAACTGACAGATTACGATATTTTCATTTTTTGCACAGTAACTTATATTCACTATGATGGAATATTCCATCCTTCCATTGATTTATAGTTAACACATCCACGGCTTTTTTGCTTCTTTATTTTTCTGATTCGCTCTGAAAAAAGAAAGGGTATTAAACATTGTAAAAGTGAGGGAAATGCGGAGCCATGTTGAATTGGAATAACAATAATATTAGTGAAAACACAATTTGTCAGTGGGTACATGGTAAGAGGATTGGTTCGAATGCAAAGTTTTCCTTATTGAGAAAAAGGTAGCACAGTTGTACGTCGACCCAGGCGAGTTTTGCGGACGTTCCCAAAGTAATCCTATTACAATCCCAATATGCTAATCCACCTGCATCAAATTACAATCACCGGCACTCCTCCACTTCTCTCCCTCGTCTCAACTTCCCTTCTTCTTCTCCACCACAATCCTCTGAAATCAGGAGCTGAGGTAGCAAGAACCTCGGGGAGGCAGGCAGCCTCAAGGGAGACTCTGAGGCTGAGCTTTCTCTCAGAGCAAGAGTAAACAGATTGTCAGCGTTAATTACTTTAGGACGTCTTCGGCGAGGCAAAATGATGACAGAAACGCGAACTGCAATTGCGTTGTGCGCTCATCGACCGAACGCGTTTATTAAAACACACCAACATCTGCCACTGGCAAATGCCTCCAGCCACGCGACGCAACGCATCGAATTGGACAAGAAATATCAGCACAAGACGCTCAGAAATTTCTTCCTCTCAGTAGTTGCAATTTGGAGACATACTTGTCATCAAAATATGTAAGATTCGACATCCAAATCAAATGCATTTTAAAAGGAAGGGAAGGAGTTAATACTTCCTATTTTCAATGAATGCTCCGTAAACTGGAGGAATTTTTTAAGAAGTAAGTATGAATGATAAATACAGTAATAATACATGAAAAAATACATATAACGCCCGAAGTTGGCGTTCTCCAGCATTTTTCTGAGTTTTCTCAGATTTTCGGAGAACAAATTGACAGAAAACATTCAAATCAGGTACAGAGGTTCAGGTAGGATGTAGAAATCTTATGTTGAGAGGACTTCAATATTTTACCCGAAATACGCTCAAAGTAGGTGTTTTCCAGAGTTCTTCTACATTTTTCAGCATTTTCAATACCTGATGTACAGAAAATTGTTAAATTCGGTACACAGTTTTATGTAATATCTTTGGGGGTTTGATTTTTATAAGTTTTTCCAGTGTTTTCAGAAAAAACCTGACTCTGGTCGTGTGAAATCGATACACAAGTTCAGCTTGGGTAATGACGGTGCTGGAAAAGAGGGTTTCTCTTGTAAATGAATGTTTATTCTCATTGTGTCAAGGTTTGCAGAAGTATGAATACTCCGATAGTATACATAAAAAAATTGATACAAAATCTATTAGATTTACACACCGTTCTACAATAAAGGATAAAAACACATTGACGGTGGAAACTAACTCGGAATACCAATATGATGAAGAAAATTGATAAGAGCAATGGAAATATGAAAAGAAGGCTTTCGCAAGTACTTGAGCTTTTTGAGCGTTATTACAGTTCTGCGTTGAGAGAAAAGACTAGGAAAAACTTTTCCGTTTGATTCTAGCCAGCAATCAACGAATATAATAGCACTGAATAAGTAGTTCTCATTGTCACGATTCATACTGGGAGAATAATAGAGCACTTGAAGTAGACTAGTGAAAAATGAGGTTGATTTAAGACCTAACAAACGCTACTAGAGCCCAAGTGCTGGAGAAAAAGTTTTGAGGATCGTTAAAGATGAATGGAACTAGAAAATAAACATTACACTTCTTTTTGTTTCTAGATAAACGAGGTAGAGAAAAGTTCCACTTGAGCATTGAAAGTTCTACGGTGTCATTAATCGTGCACGTCCGGGAGAAAAGAACGGAAAAGTCTCACAAGAAAATCGTTTGTGACGTCACGTTGAGGGATAAGCACCGGCGAGAAGCTAGGCTCGCTCTTCACCTGGTGATTGTGAAAAGTAAAACTATCCTCTATAATCTATATGTGGATCAGTAGGCCAACCCCAGTAAGTCAATTTTGGATAAAAATCATCAAGTAATAGTGGAGGAGATGGAGGAAAAACTTGGTATTTTTAATTGCAAAATAGAAAATATCTAATAGTACTGATTAGTACTGTAACTACAGGATGTAACTCAGTGTTGAATTGTAGATTATAATTGTTTTTGAATTTTCTCTTGAGCCACAAATGGCGACCACGTGCTCTCCTAAAATTTAAAAATTGTAGATTTCTGTTATTTGTTGCAACACGTGCTCTGAACATATTGTATTTAAGAATATGAACGCTCGAAGAGCTAGAATAATAAAAAGAACCGTTTCTCGAAACTATTGAGAATGCATTTGAATAGCCTACCTAGCCAGATGACTGGGGTTATTATTCTTTTCAAAGTAGTTTGAGACAAAATCATTCTGTCATAGAGAATTGCTAACAATATATGATAACAGTAACGTCAGTCACTGACACGTCTACAATAGAAACCACATGGTCCACTGTGCTTTGTGTCAACCCTTGTATATATCTATAGCATAAGTTGATGGCAGGTAAATGGAGATTGTGAATAGCAATATAGATATATAGTTGGGAGAGTAGTAGAATATAGATATGTAGTTTTCAATGTAACCACGTGGTCAGCATATGCTACAATTTTACCACGTGGTCAGCATATGAATATTATTGAAGCAATTATTTGATGATCAGTTATTTGAATGGTGATCACATAAAACAATAAACATGATATATGAGTAAATGTATTTATAAATTAGGGCGTGAAGTAGATTAGGCTATATGTATTTCAACAAATATAAGGTTGTACAATAAATTATAATTTAATAATTATTATGAGCTAATTAAGTTAGTTGAATCCGAATTCATAGGCTAAGGACAAATTTGTAAATAGAATAAATTAGGTATATTTGATTGAAACATGTTGACAATGAGTATAAGAAACCTGCTTAATTAATTAAGTAGTAATTAGTTGGTATCTTATTAATTTGATTTATTCAACTCGATTGTAATGATGTACTGTATGACATTGTATTTTATTCAGTTCATGTATTTATTATTGAAGTATTCGCCATATTAGATTTATAAGATTGATTACTGTATTAATCAAATCAATGCATTCAATTGTCAGTATCCAAACTTTAGAGTTTAAATATTGGTAAAATGTATGATATCATTTGTTTTAATAATGAAGGGGAGCCATAGTTTAAAATGATATAACATAATAAACATTATAGTAAATTTAAATTGATATTTGAATTCAATTTGTGAGCAGAATATTAGCTGAAGAGTTTGAGTGTAGGCGGAGCTAGAGGGCGAAGGGTGATGAGGGGTGGAAAATCGTGGTTCTAGTATATAAACAGGCAGATCATGCCTTGCAAGTTAGTGGCAGTTAGTGGCAGTTGAGTTGCTGTTAGTTGCTGTGAGTCTCTTGGATTTTGGACAGTGTTCAGTGTAGGAGTGAGTTTTTGGTTTCAGACTTCAATTATCCAGTTTTAATTAACTTCTTGAAGCTTACAGTTGAAATTTTCTTCTAAGCACAAATGATAGTTTTTTTTAAAGCAAGGCTCCCCTAATCATATTCATTCTTTAAAATTTATCAATTCTCTTATTTTTGACTATAATTGTATTTTTAACTAGAGGTGTTCAATATTTTGATTTTATTACTTATCTTCCAAGTAACCTGATAAAAGTAATAATAACTGTTTGTTAAATTTTGTTGTTTAAAATTAAACTTGAACTGTTGTACTTTCAAAAAACTTAATCATCTTGTATTTATATCTAATCATTACTATATTTTTGATCAATTTTTTATAAATTCATATAAATTTAAAGTTCAATAATAAATTCATAATTAACCTTTGTTTTGCCTTTCACTTTATACATTCCCTTACACACGACCCTGATCTATCTATCTTTATCTTTTTCTTCAATACTATTATTAGTTCAGTGAGTGAAATATAAGTATCCACACAGTGAGTGAAGTTACAGTAAAGTAATTAATTTTATCAATTCAATTTTATAAGTTTAATTTTATCAATTCATAGTAATTGATTGGCGCCGGGCAAAATACCGTATAGAGTGAGGGAGTTCGAAACTCACTCTAAGAAAAGACCGACAGTGGAAAGAGTTCACTCTTCTGAAAGTGAACAATCTGTATTTCAGTTCCTGGAAAATATAATGGTTTGATCTCGATGATGAGAACAATAATCTGCAACAATGTACCCAAATGTGAGTACTTCATGACATGCTGTTATTCATGAACAGATGTAGAATATTATTCTATATATTTGTGCTTTGTTTAAATTCAAATCCGAAAACAAATCTTAAGAGCCTGAATTATCGTTGTTTTAATTGAATGTTTCCATATATTTGACGAAATTCCGTTAAAATCATCAGCTTGGCATTAAAATTGGTTATCTACACAATAATTATCTTCTAATAGTCTTGAATGGAAATTACTTGAAACTGTAAAAATAAACAGATTTATCAAATCAATTTAAGGCACTAGTCTCGATTGTTACACCATTATCAATCTCTATTGGACCCTAGTAATGATAATATCTCAGTTATCGAAACTAGTATCTCAAGTTGCAGTAGAGGGTTCAACTGCAAGTTGATATACTAGTTACGAATTAATTATTTTATTTTGAGAATTTCAAATCAAGTCATTTGAAGTTTTTTTCAACTTATTTCGATATGGATATCTATCACAACATCTATATACATCTAGATAGGAGATCTATCTATCACCTCCTAAACAACACAGAATGTTACAACAATATAATGTTGAAGTGGATACTGGATATCATGAATGATCTACACGAAAACCTAGCTGTTGGAAAATAATTAGCTATAGTTGATTCAGTCGAATACTATCTTTTAAAAGATAGTGATAATCAAAGGAGCGAAAGTTCGTCTTCAAAAACGGCAAAGGAAAAAATATTTGCCGAGTTTTGTTCCTGATTTAATGAAGACGAATTCATTTAAAGAGCACAGCTATAGCCTACTTTACTTTGGAAGTTGAAAGTTATTAGAATGATAAACTTTCTCAGACTTGAACTTAATTTACATCTCAAATATGGGTAAATTATTTCAGCGTATTCTTTCGTAAGGCGGAGAAGCGGAAGGAAGAAAGAAGTAAGAAATAAATCTTTTCAAAAGATAGGAACAGAGTTATGATGAATGTTAGTCAAGATTATGCAAGATTGTAGAGTAATTATTATAATGAAGGAACTGCTTGTGGAGGCTTCAAAACTGTGATTAATATCAATCTCGATGGTCAATATTACACTTCTAAAATATTGGGTCAAATGAATTTTAGCTACATCACCAAGCTCAATAACGATTTCTCACTATAATATAATTCAGTTATTGGTAATAGTTCTTATTCGATCACCATTGATCCATCATCATATCATCAAAAATTCAATATGAGGAGAGTTATTCAATAACATGTAGTTTGAAAAAGGGAAGCAGTAAATTTGTGTTATTGGAAGATTAGATCAAACCATGATATTATTTATATCATCTCTCTCATTTTATTTGATCAAGCTTGTTTTTGACAAATTGATCGTATGATTCAACTTATCACAAAACATAGAATTGATGAAAGCCCTATCAATTATGCTAATGAGGAAAGAGTTTACGATTAATCCGTTCGACCACTTTGTAATGCGATTTTCATGGTTCCAGTTTGAAATTTCCCTATCATCACTATTTTATTGTAACCAGCAATTATTCAGGTGTGAATGCATTTTAAGCTGCTTTTTATCGTAACACTTTTTATCGTATTGTGCCCCAAGCATTTCTATTTCCTTTGTTTATGTGATGGAAGTTGTGAAAAATACAAAGATGTGACGCAAGAAAGATACTCTTTAAAACAATGCTCAGTGAAGAACTATATTATTTAGAGTATTAATATTCCTGTTTCATTATCAATGAGTAACATTCCCCAGATAAGAGTTGAGGAGAAGTAACTTGAACAGAGCATTGATAATAGGGTTCAAAGCAATCTCCTGCAGTGGAAAATCTGCCAAGTTATTAGAATTTGCAATAGAAGAGGAACAACTCGTTTGCAGTGGTAACCGAATGTTCGTTCAATTTACCAGTATTATGGAAACGAGTTGTAGCTGTGAGGCCCCAGGGCTTGGGGTCCTGACTAACGACGCGAGACACAGTTTGTTCGAGAGGCCCCTCTGAACAAACCTTTCCCCTTTCCTCTTTGGATCCCCGCACTGCCAACATATCTCGGATTATCCCCCCACCCACAACAAGCGAACACTTTGCCACCTTGCCCATCTCCTCTGCCATGGTGTGGTCACCGTAATAAAACTGACCGCATATCTCTCCTCTTATTAACGACGAGCCCGATAGTCATTTTCATTTCAGCGGTAATCGACTGAGAACTCAAATAATACTGCCAGGTACAAGCAAATTGTGTGGAACAGCAGTGAAAATTTCCTTTGAAATGTTATCGTTGAATGTTAATGTTGAATCGTTCAACTATAACTTCAATGTCGACTACCTACTTCCCATGACAATTTACGTCTATTTAAATTGAGAATATTCTGAATCCGATTCAGAGTTCTTGTTTATTTCAGATTGGGAATCCGGAAGTCAGTATGACTATAATTAACCATGCTGTAAAATTCTCTTCAAACATTGGCGATAGCACATTTTCCATTGCTCACTTAATTCAAGATGCTATACACTTAAGTAAAGCTTATATGTCTCCAAATGTTATACTATAGAGTTCAAAATGATACAAGAAACAAGCAGATCTTGAAAATCTATAATAATTCTCCTCATCTTATTATACAGTCGAGCTAGATGGAGCAGATGAAGATGATAAAGCAATTGGATAATATGAATATTATTATACTCACAATAGCCAAACTGGGTAATCATTCGGCAATTCATAAGAGAGTCTATTCAACTGACCTGAAAAAGGAAAAGAAAATTTCTATTAGTACCAATGCATTGCTAAAATGGATAGGTTAGTTTTGATTGTTGGAAAATACAGTTAAGATGGGAAGAGTGAATGAATAATTTTTTTGCTCACGGGAAGAGTAAGCAGATGGAAAAAATAATTTATGATTGACTCACGTAATCAGGTAACCAATGTGACACAAGAATGCGGCAACATGCTGATTCAAATCTCCACCGCTCCGTCCCTGTCAAATTAAACCGACTTTATCTAATCGTGGATGACTCTTAAAAATTATCGGACAACCATGAAAATTAACAATTGCGTGAATTTCCACTTCCAAGAAACGTTTCAATTTAATATTCCACGAAAGGTCACCGATAAAGAACAAAGGTGTAAACACGCTAGAAGGGGTGACTTCTGTGTTATTTTCTTTTCTCTGCTAGCTGAATTTTGTCTTTGAGTGGGAAACCTGTGCATGTGTCGTTAACATAATAAGAACGGGTTGGCAGTAATAGTACCGAGCAAAACGCGATAAAAAACTAGGGTTGGCAATTTCGAACGTTGAATTCCACGCTGCTGGCTGGAAAAATCATAACCTGTGTGCAAACTCTCGTGTTGTGTTGTTCATTCCCGATATTATTGTTTCTCGGCAGCAAAAATACGACAATAGCATCAACAACACAGTAAGGAGCATCAAAAACGTCATGAGCAGAATCAACTGCATCATTGTGCATGCAGGGTGAAGTTCAAAGCCATAAAGAGCATGTTTATCAAGGAAGAAATTAGAATCGCAACCACTCATTACCGTCTGAATTAATTCGACGTTCTATTCAATGGCAACGCGGCTCGCTGCTTGTTTACATTTGCGTGGCATCATGCAGTTTCCATGTTCCACTCAAAGTGCGACCACTGAATTTCCCTTAATGGAAAATTCTTATCATTCCTAAGAGTGAACGTAATCGCAACACCATTAGATTCCATTCTCATTCATTCATTATTTCACCCAGCATTATCTGTATACTGTGTCTCACAGCTAAGACTTGAATATTGAGATTAGTTAAAACCGCCACAACAAACCAAGAGTAAGTGAAACCTATAAATCTAGCAATTCTACATGATCCCAGAGTTGTATACTGTTACTACTTTTGTATACACATACTGTATCAATTTTGAATAAATCCACTTGAGACTTAATTTCCAGAGAAATAATATTACCACTTTTCAAATAAATCTTTAAATTGGGGAATCAATAAATTTTGATTAGCGAGGATTGATTCCAAATTACAACTCTATACTGGTTTACTGTACTGAGGACAAAAAACAATCGTTGATCCACAATCGTGATCCTCTTGAAATTCCTAGGCAAGAATTTATTGTTATGAGTGACAATCGATAACCCCGCTCCCTGCCAGTGATCAATAGTTGAGTTACATTAATGAGGGCTAATTCAAACTTGAAGAACGCCTTGTCAAATTGATAAGCGGCAGCTGACAGCTGATACAGACGTTGAGCAGAGTTGAGTCCTTTGAGAGGGCGAGCCGGCTAGTCTACTCCGGGAGAAGTGTCTGAAGAAAGTCTCGATTAGTCAGCAGCAGGGTTGGTGATCGGTCGGCAGACGACCCCTCCACAAGAACAAGAAGAAGGACCTGCCAGGAAATTGGCTTTCAACGGCAATTAATCCAATTACAAGGCAAGGATGAACTGGCGAAGCCTGTCAAAACCTCCTTCCTGGGCCACATCATAGACTTGCAGCAACTTGCAACCCTTCGTTCCCATCAAGTTGACGCCACATCAATGCCATCATCACTTGTCCTATTCGCTTTATTTAATGTCGGAGGAGGGATGGGAAGAGGTGACGTGGCGATAGAACGACAGACGAAGCAGACTTCACAGCAAAGCGGCTAAGTTAATCGGGGTGGAAATGGAAAGCCCTCAGGCACTGCAAAAATGTATCCTCCATTTTCCTCCTGTTCTGCGCCTTTCACACTGAATTTCCTTCAGCTTCCTCCTGTTTAACTTTGTTCCTGATTGAAGGATGGCCCATGTCACAAAAACGTAGTATGGGATTCCATCAAGGGTCATTGCCCGTTCAAGAGAACAAATTGGCTGGAAAAAATAGAATGTTTTTGATATCAACGTTTCTGTTTGATATTTATTTATTTTCTAATACAATTATATATATTTTTCAGTGATGTATGATATAACAGTGGACGTAATGTATGTTTTAGGCAACAACATTGAAAAATAACAAGCAATGGCGATTGGAACACTATATCAAACTTCAATATGAGAGATTATTTTCCTTCGATAAGGAAACCAACATTCCTCTTTTGCACCATTAAAGCTAAATAAATACTTTGCACCTCTGAGAGCTTGCATAGAATAATTATAACTGGAACTTTTATCCAATCTGGATAGAATTCGAACAATGGGGAGTCCGTTGGTAGCAAGCATTCGAAAGGCACACCAGAGGCCACAAACTCAAGTTCTGTCGTAAATTTGTCAAAATCTTTAAATAAGGATAATGAATAAATTACCTGTGTATAATTGAATTTTTAAAATGAATGTAAATATATGTAACTTGATTGAGAAATATTCTATTTAAAATCTGGAGGATATGATTTGGTAGGCGATTTGATTACCAACAACACACTATTGAATACGACTGGATTTCAAAATTTCATCATAACGCTATTACGTTCACTAGCAAGGGAATCGCACACACCTGAAACTTAATCACAATTTGAATATTTTTTGGTAACAATGTATGGAATCCCTCTATAGAATCACAATAAAGGAATAACAGAAATGATTATTTCCGGGTCCTATATTCTTCGTAGTCAGCTGCCAGGAGAACTAGGAATACTACGACGAATATTTAATCAGTTAAACTATAGCATGTAGCCTAATTCAACGCAAATTTCAAATAGTATTCGGGAAGTTTAAATGTGTGCATGAACAGAGAAACTAGTTGAATTCTCTTGTGAAACATTTTCTATTCAGTTATTTTGTAGAGACTTGACATGAATATTGGTATTTGGTAACAAGCCAGCCTCTTAGCTGGCCTCTTACCAGAATCTTATTTGATAAATTGAATTGATGAAGGAATCTCAAAGTAGAATAAAAAAATCGCTGAGGCAGAGAATTGATGATTTATCACTAGATAATAGAAGTTGAGCAGTTGAACACAAATTTGTATTTATGAAGAACCATTCAAGTTGATGTTTTAACATACAAGTATTTTCAATACGGATAATGTACTCTTGCTTTGAAAATGCAAATGAATCAATAATAATAAAGCTTGATGAAATAGGTGATTGATCTATTTCAATAAGTATACATAATAGCTCTGTTATACAAATAAATAATTGAAATAATAATTGAGACCAATTTTCTTCGACTGAACAGGACTGTCGGAGCAATATTCTCTTTCAGTATTAAAATTCACAAAAAATACAGAAGATATAATTTTCAAATTCAATTTCTTAAAATTCATGATATAGATGAAAAACCATGGAAGCAGTATCCAAGATGCTTGGAGTTCCCAGAGAAAAATTTGTCATACATTCTAGAATAACGTCGATTGAAGACAGACAAATGAGGAGCTTCTTAGAACTGATACAATGCGAAAAAATGTAAATGAATTCACACGTAGTTTTTTAATTTTTTTTTATTGTCTATACTTAGACAAATTCATTCTATTGCACATCATACTTATTAATGTGAGTGGAAATAGCACAACAATTACATACTGTCATATCCCACAGCAATATACAAATAATAATCAATAATTGATGAATACGGAATTAATTCATGACAAAATTCGGGAATTAATCAATTAGCAGCCTTTCGAGATTATCGTGTCACCTGCAACTGAATTATTTGTCGTCTAATCGATTCAAATTGTGGCAGACAGTGATCTAATTCAACAATTCACCAGAAACCTCTAGTGATTCTATCATAATGTAACGAAGAGACTGAAGAAGTAGAAGTTGAGAAGAATCTTGTCTCTATTAATCCTAGCGCTTTGAGGAGGGCGAGTTTGGTGCCCAGGACGCCAACTTTAAAAGCTTAATCCATTCGATTCCCATAGTGACTTTATCTGGAGCAAAACACAGATACTTCTTTCTTCTGCTCTTGTTCTTGACCAAGCATTCGCGTGCGGAGGCTGAGCATTAGTGTGTGAGTGACTGAGCTCTTGAGGCAAGATCAAAAGTAGTTGTTTGTGTGTGTGTGTGAGCGGGGTTTCAGGAGATATTTCAGGAACCGACGCATTTCCCTTGTCAATTTCTTCCGCTTCAACTCATTATGCATAATCTCACCCACTAAGCAATAAAGTTACTAAAATGAGTTACGCGAACAGAATTACTGTGGTACAAAACTTTTGAATACAATTACAGATTCCTTATGTAAAATAAATCAGTTTCATTCACAATATCCTGTTCGTAGTTATCACAAGATAGCTAGATTCTGGGCGAATTATTTTTCAAAAATCCTGTTCGGTAGTGACTAGCATATAAATTATGATTCTAAAAGTGTGAAAAGTAATGATAGGAGAAAGTACAAATTCATACCTTTCAATGACATATCACTTTCATCGACCGATAGTGATTAATTTACCCCAATTTGGTTAATCTATTCTCTGGAAATCGTTACTTTGGTATTATTGTAGTGTTTATTCTAATAAGATTGATTACTAGCAATATGGTAAGAGAAACAATATCTAGTGCTATTCAGCCATGAAGGGCTTAGAGCCCTGCTTTGAACCCTACCGTTTAGAGTGGATTCTAATATAAGAATAATTATTTGTTTATATTGTTTGAAGCTTTTTCACAGTAATCCAGCTAATATTTGAACATGAAAGAATCATGTTACCTCATTTCTTCGTGTCCCAACTGCTAACTATTAGTTCAGCAAGGGCTGAATTTTGTAAATATCACTCACAACTATAATCAGTCACATTCATACATCTTCATGACATGGAGCTACTCTGAATCATATTACAGTAGACAGGTCATGTTGAATGATGAATTATAACAAAAGTAAATCTGACCCAACTCATTCAATCTTGTCTTGTTTTCTGTAGATAAATTAAAATATAGTGCAGTAATAAGAAAAAAATACAGTACGTAACTCAGTGATTGTTTTGCAATGATGGATGTCGAAATTTCGAGTTAAGGGAGTTTTTGGATTGGAGGGAGGAGGTGGCTGCGTCTGTGTGTTGGCAGTCAAGGGAGCGCAAAGCCTCCTTGTCAAACCCGTCAACCCGACCTCAAGTGATGAATGATGCAAAATTAATCTGCCGTATAATAAATTTTCAAACTTTTGAACATTTTCCACCAAGTAGAACACGCTGCTCTCGGCTGGAGGTGGTTTTAAAGTGTAGCCATCAAAATATTTCCAAGACACATTTACATTTCCAAAGTTCCAAACATTCCCGCCTTCCACATAGGTATCAGCTGCAGTGAGTGTTTTAGAACTACCCTTCAGAGCGCCGGAGAGGGTCCTAAACGTATTAGGCCACTGAGTTTGATATAATGCACTGTAATTCACTTTGTTTAGGTACAATTTATTCCAAGTCATGGGTGAAGAATTACTTACTACCTAGAACCTTTGAAAATCGTTGAAGGTGGATACTGTACTCCTTTATTATTCAATTATCAATCTTTTACAACGGAAGTGTAGAGGCTACAGGCTACTACAATATTCATAAATGTGATTTCTACTTGATGATTTTATACTTATAGGATTGGATCCAATTGAATTTTTTCAAATGAAAACCCTCATTCAAGAAATAAATTATATTAATGTATTGTGATATTTATGTAATGAAAACTCTCGATTATCTTGAGTGATTCTTATTATTAATTGTGATGAAATAATGGCATAAGAAAAATTTCCACTATATACAATTCAGCGTCGGTATTGAATTCGATCAAAGTTCAATTAAGTAATTCAATGAGGAATTTATATTTTGCATTCACTGTATTGGATCACGTTATTTCACAGATTTTGAATTGAATTCAGTCGTCTTACCTAGGATTGACATTATAGACCAAACTGGAAAAATTATTTTCAATTGAATAAATAAATAATCATTTTATTTGTTTATGGACTATCCATACAAGTACAGAGCTACAGTTGAATAGATATACATGCAAAATATGATTATTCTATAATAGTTATTCTCAGTTCATGAGAGAGTACGATTTCACTTTTTTATCTCTTATTTAACTGTTAGTTTCTGTTTATAGAAATTAATCTCATCAATATTCTTGATGTATCATGAAATGATCCAGCGGGAAATCCAACAATCTCATAATGAAATTAGAAATTTTAATAATAATTAAATGGAATGAACGATTTTGAAGGTACAAAGGGGTTTCCTGCGCTGGATGTGTCAACTGAACCTGAAATGATGAACAACGGAAAAATTAATTCACTCTGGATTGAACTTTTCAACACACCTCCCTCCATCTTGGCACTTCAAAAGTGGATGCAAACTCTTTCCCAGTCTGAGGCTCAACTTGCACTTCCACGTCTGGATAGAAAGTGCCGCAAGCGTCAGTTCCAACAAAAATCTCAGGTGAGATTAATCGACTAAAACTTTAGAGCGCGCTTGAAAGAAAAACTTGTTATGATTCTCAAAGTGCCGATGAAACGCTTCATCTTTCAAAAAATCCGAGTAGCCTTCCAAAGTCTCTTGAAACAATCCATTCTTCCTTCACATATATAGAGTGACAAAGATTCCATAGTAGCTTAGATTACATGTGATCGAAAAGTCTTGGTATGAGATTGATGGAAAACAAGGCACAATCAAAAATATTTTGAACTCATGATGTCTCTCGAATAATATTCCTCTAATCGCATTTTAAACTGAAGAAATTATTTTTTGTGAATAATTGCGTTCCATTACAGTCTTACTCTATTTCTATTTTTTGAAGAAAATGATTGAACAATAGAAAATCAGAAAATTTCCCAGAAATTCTTTATTTTGTCTCAAATCGTCTAAATAGATAATGCACATTCAAATTTTCACACCAAACAATGAATCTGAGAGTTCCACAAATCAGAACTATCAATTTTTAATTTGTTTAGGTTGATATTAGGTATAATAAATCTTTTGAGAAAAACACATAACAAACTCCAAATTCACAGTATAGAATGAAAAAAATACATAAATTCTGAGCTAAATATATCATGTGCACCTCAACAAATTTGTAAACTATTCTCCTTTTTTAGTTTCAATCATTCGATTGTATAATATTATTTTAGAACAATATTTGGGGTTCAAAACTCGTTCTCAACCCAGAGTGACCGTGAAGCAAAAGATTACGGATATGAGGTTCGAATCGGACAGACATTTCAGAGCCCTAGAAAGAATAATAAGAATAAGAAGTATATAATACTTGATAATCATAAATCAATTTGAAAGAACAATATTGTGTATGTAAAAAACGGTTAATGACCAACATTGAAACAATCATGTTGAATTCACATTATTCGAATAAAATGAATTGTAATAATGGCATTCAAGTTGATAAAAACAATCCTATTCAACTGATAGTCCTCTCACATTTACAGTTTGGTTCAAGTGAGAATTCGCAGGTTATCTTAGAATAAGTGAGATAATAAATCAGAGGAATGCCTCTTTGTTATTGATGAAACAAATTATTGGTATCGGAAAACAGATAGATATCTGAATAACGGAGCGTTTAGTGAACTCTTATGGTGAAGTTGTAAGTACGTGATCTGACTAAGTTATAACTCTTTAATGGAGACGGCCAAACGCTCCTTTGGGCATTCACCGTAATATAAGGCTTACTCACCCTTCCACCAGCAAAATCGCGCTTGTTATTTTTGTCTTTGTGCTCCAATAAGCAGCTAACCCTCTGTCTCTTTCTTTTATCGTTCAATACAGTTTCCCACTCTCTCCCTCACCCGCTATGTCTTGATCCTCCAGGGGACCCCTTAACCAATGCGCGTCGATGCATTTTACAACAGCTGAAATTTGAAAGGATTATCTTCTTTTCCAGCTTTTCATTCTGCTGGACAAAATCCGTTTTCCTTCTCAGTTTCAAAACTCCACATTTTTCCAATCGAATACTTCCTTTGCGATTATCAAATAGAACGGTAGATGAATACTTTGATGATGCTAACTGAATTTCATTCATACTAATCCAAAAATTAAACTCAAATGCCTCAATCATTTCTATAAACTATTTTGGCTGATCTGAGCTGCCATCTTATACCATTTATTACTGGTACGAGAATCACCAATGTTCTTTGGAACTTCAACTTTTGTTTTCAATCAAATCCCTCTATCAACTCATAATCTTGACGCTTTGACCTTAAATGAATTCAAAAATTATCGATAAAATACAACACATACAACGTATGAATAAGATGTACTGTCTCTAGCATGTCCCATTCACTTTCCAGGAGAATATTATTTGGAAAAATGATCAAGAACTGTTTTTCAGTGTTTCTTCTAGGTTATAATATTTGAATCATACAAGTTGGATGTTACAGGATAGAGATATCCACATAAAATTGATTCACATCATCGAGCTTTCTCTTCTACTAAAATGATTCTATCATATTCAATGAATAAGTAAGAAAAAATCTTTTGCAAGAAGTTATAAATTGAGGTCGCTGATGCAGTATTCAAAATGAAGTATTTCTCATCAATGGAGCTGAATCTCGCCTAGGATTCTCTTCTAAAAATACAAGTATAGATATGCGATAACATAAATTATGGTATCTAGTTGTTTGAAAAGTTAGGCTACATCATACAAGGTTAACTTAATAAGACTGAAAATTCTAGGAGAATTTTTGAAGACCTACGAATCTCCTGAGAAGGGAACAATAAATTAAATCATTCATAATAGCAGACACGGAACTTTCAAGATTAGAAGTAGAAGAAATAAAGTCGATATTTGAGCTTGGAGAATCTTGTAAAAAATTTTCATCACATTCTGTTTCCAAGAGTTGAAATTTTCTTTTTGGGAAATTCCTCTCTAGAGTATGTTGTACGGGATTGAACATTATCGAGGAAATTCTGTTATTTTCTTTCAACATAGTCAATACGTACTGGTGACCTACTTTCACATCCTCGGAGCCAATATGCTGAACGTGAAACTGGAATTGGGACAGTATGATTTGTAATGTGCACATCACACGACCTAGAAGGTGAAATGGAATGCAGAAACTCGTTTATCTGCAGACGTATTCTCTCGTTGAAAATTCCATTTAGTTGATTATCTCAGGAAGACAAGTGGCGCCCCAATTTTAAACCATGGAAAAGATGAAATATGAAACTGAACATATGCCTTTGCAGCTGAGCGGCAGTGAAACAGTGCACATCTCATCACATTTTCCTTTCTGCCGCTTCCTTTACAAGTAAACAAACAATGCTTCCCTCTAAAATACTTTTCACTCTCGAAATTTCAAAAAAGTGGGAATCAGCTCCTTAATTATCTCAATAATGGAAAATATATTGTGACTTACCGGAATAGGCAACAATGCTGTTAACAGAAAGTTAACAGCAAGTATGACAGTAGATCCTCAAATTTTACCTGCAACAGAAACAATTTTCCTTTTAATTTGAAAAAGTACAATGATGACTGAAATCACTGCCATTATATTCATTGTTATCTGAGATCATCACTTAGATCACCACTTTGCATTGAATTCCATCGAAATATTTCGAGAGGTTATTATACCTTTGTTTATATCTTCCGTTACTGATATTACGATACATTCATCAAGGTTAATTTTAATTCGATTCTAGTTGTTCAAGCTTGCTATCTGTCCTCCAATTCTCCTGGATAGACAGACAGAGAATGAGGAGCTAAGAGAAAAGCGGATTGTGGGTTAGAAAAGGGATGCACTGAATGTACATTGTACATCAGTAATGGAATAGTTACATTGGAGAGTTATGATAAAATATTGATAAAATATAATTGAGAAAAACTTCCTGAAGACCTGACAATAGCTCTCGATCTCAATTAATATAATTGAATGAAGAATGGGTTAATTTCGCAGAGTTATATTAATGCAGTACCTGAATGAAGCGATTTCGAAACCCTCACCTTCAGTATAAGTTTCATACAATATAATAAGTTAACCTTCAGTATAAGTTTCATACAATGTAATAAGTTAACAATAATTGGATCAGGGATGAATTGAGTAATACAATTTCCCACCTTCATGGGAAAACGAATTTGGCTTCGTATGCACTTGAAACTTTGAAGTCTGAATGTGAAGCTATTCAGCTGAGAATAAGATGAGGCTCAACTTCAACTGAATTCAATTTCACACTGGACCGTTTGTATTTCTTTTCTCTCGGCGAGCCTGTGGCAGCCTGGAATTGGAATGGAGATTGAACCAGGATGAATGCTGGAGAGGCTGGCAAGCAGGCAGTAGTCTAGCACCCTGCAAGCAAGATATTGGCCTGAGCTGCTCCACAGGCGCTCGTCGAAATAATGAAGAGGGGTAGCAAACAGATAAATATCGGAGGAGAGATAGTAAGAGATGGCACACGTGAGAAAAAAGAGAGACAGAAAAACATGTGAGAGGAAAGAGTAAGGCGACATGTGAGAGCGGAAGGGAGGTACTCAGCAAACAAGAACTTGTTTCTTTGAATTTGCCCCGAGGAAGATTTTTCGAGATTTGTCGTCTCTCAGACGCGTTCGTTTTCTCCCACTTTATCTCCTATGATCGATGCAGAATTACACAATGATTTGAAAAAAGATAGAGCCTAATTTACTTGGGTAACAATCTTGAGATCTAAGAGACTTGATATTGGGAAATTGGCAATTCAAAATATAGGCTATTCAAGTACATGGTTTATTCCCAAACAAGGGAAAAAATTCTTCGGGCTCTTGAGGAATAACAGTGATCTGCTTCAGAAAGTAATATAAAACGAGAACTTTCATTCTGTGAAGGATTATCATTCTAGATGTTGATTCACAAAAATGCTAATTCTATTAATCTTGAATTCTTGACTCAAATGGATAATATTAACTCATGTTTCACGTGCAATATCAATCAACTATCCTCTATTGCGGGAGGTATGTCATTCAATGATATTGATAAACATCTGATTCATTCATTCATAATGTTCACAATGTAAACTTGAATGTATTGAGAATATTCTACTTTCTATAATAATTTATCTTTAGCAGGCAACTTCCAAGTATCAAGGCACTTACTATGTTCTGTTTTGTTGTAAGAGGATTACCACAACACAGCATAAAATTCTTCTCAAAGGACAGGTATAAAAATTAGGAATTATTCTGAAAGAAAATCGCTTACAAGTCTGGTGTAAAGTTCGTTTACGGTATAAATTCAAATTATCATGGAAAATTAGATTATTGTACAAGACCTTCATCAACCAGTGTCTCATTTGGGTGGGATCCAATCTACTGTGTAAATGGAGAGCAAGCATTGATTGATTGATTTCATTATCGCTGGTGTCGGGATGCGAATTAGGTGGGAAAAGGCGAAAGCTTTCTAAATATTCCATTATGAAAGGGTGGAGGCCGAATCTAAAATCGAATAATCCTTGACGATGAAGATAAACAGTTGAATTCACAGCAGCCACTGCTGGATAAAAATTCAAATTGGGATTGAAAACTGTCAATCTCTCTGTAATTGATAGCTGATTGTATCTGAAAAAATATCTGGAATTGGTTTTTAACTGTTCAAATTGCAATTGATGGAGTGTTAAAAAAGAGAGCAGATTATAGGAAGAGGTAAATGGAGAGTGTGGTACTGACTGATAAAAATTTGGTTCGTATTTCTCTCCAGAAGTTTTCAACATTCATTTAAATTAATAATGCAAAATTTCCTTGTTAGCTCTACTCCAACCCGTACCAGCTATTCTCTCTTCAGTGATGCAGTGGAAACCTTCCATATTTGCATGAGGATTTTATTACTTTAATAGCTGAGCATAAACAACATTTTGTTGACAACGGAATAGTAATGTTAAAAGCCGGAAAACAGCTTCATTTGCGTCCTAATCAAACAAACATATTTTGAAAACGGCTAGAAATCTGATGAGAGAGACTTATTTGAGCATCCAATTACAGCATTTTATTACACATTTCACATATTTTTTTATTTCTGTTTTCAATGATAAAAAGAATAATCAGTGAATCATTCCCCAGTCCATTTGAAAAATATGATGGGTATTAGTCAGATTTGGAAACATTACGGTGTTGCCAGATTGCTTAGAACGAGTTATCAGCGATCCTCACAAACTAACAGAGCCCCTTATTTCATTAATTTTCATCAAATTTCATTAATTGATGGTCATTGACAAAGGTTGAACGCTGGAATGGATTGGAATTTATATATTTGTATATGAATGTTTCTTGATTGATACATAGAAGCCATTATATTCCATAAATGTGTATCCTCATGGAACGTATCCAAATAAGTTTTCAATAGATAACATTATAGACAAATATCAACAATTACCAACATATTGCTGTTAGATTCCAGAAGTGAGATGTTGTCTGGCTCTGAATCTATCAAGAATAGAATGATATTGGAAGTTGCATTCAGCCATTACTCTCAAATATATCCGGAGCTGATGAGAGAATAATCCCACACTAGGTTGTGTGTCAGTTGGCTTTCTACTGGAAAACAAGCGGAAATTGAGGTAATCAAGTCTATTCACAATATAAATAGAATAGATAATACAAGTCATGTAGTTATATAGTGTACACTGAACAGTACTGGAATCAATTCATTGAATGAAACTAGTCGTGTCTAGGTAGACAATAATCATTGAATGTCCCTCACAAGATTGAATATCCCAGACTGGCTCTTTCTATCAATGCACTGTGGATATCGATGAATCGTATTGGTTCTTTTTTGCGTTGATAAAACGATATTCTTGTAACGGATGTACCACTCAAGTGAACAACAATGCGAACAAATCGAGATCGAACAGTGGTGTTGTAGTTTACCGTTTTTCTAGAGCGGGTGAAGAGCGTGTCCAAGTATGCGAGCGGCGAACGGCGAGCGGCGAGTGACACAGGCCGATCGATTTCATATCGCGATGCACTCTCGGCCATGTATTTATTGCGACGCTACACTGCGCACACACAATGCACATTGAAAGCAGAAAGAAGTTAATCGAAAAAGCTGGAATGGACAGAAGAGTGGAACATTGGAAAGGCAACGATGCAAAATGAAGAGGAGAGTTTTATGCGCCGAGCCACAACAAGCGTGTGGATTACTCTGGCGATCGGACAAATGTATTACAGAGTCATCCGCGAGACGATTCTATATCCGGAATAAATCAGAGAGCGAGAGTAGAAGAGGAGGAAAGAAGAGTGCTGGAGTCGCGGTTGCTAAATGCGTTTGACGGCTGGGGACCGAGCAGCGAGCACGGCACTTGGGCTGGTAGTGACGCCCTCTCGACTCTTGATTGAGAAATGTGGTCAGCAGTGCTCTGTCCGATGACCATTGGCTCTCCAACGGTGGTCACTCTTCATTCCAGCTCTAATTGCCATTTCTCCATTGACCAGAACGTAGTAAAACATTTAGTGGCTCGACTTTTATGCACTACCCCACCACACCTCACCCAGCACTGAAACAAATGAAATATTTTATGGCCTTTTCGTTTCTCATGTAGGAGGGAGTCCTATTCCACACATACACATCAATATATAACTATAAGCACACGTCCGTCCGGAGCATAAATGGAATACTCCAACGAATGAATTGAGTCCGAAACCGTATTAACGTAACGTGTGCAAGGACAGTAAAAAACTTGGACTCCAAGTCCGCTGCACCCCCATAACCACAGTATTTGCATGAGATATTTTTACGACCAGTTTCCATTTCATCCCCATACTGCTTTGCAGTCAGCATAACTATTCGATAGTAATCGCACTGGCTAACAAGTGCGAAACAAATATGTTATGCGATAGTATAGTAAATCATAGTGTAGTATATTTTAAAGAAGTTGTTTCAAAGGGCTGGATGCGTTTATTGGATTGGAGACAAGACAGAATGAATCAATTATCCAATGAAAATGAAGAATCCCACAACAATTGAAATAGAAGATACATGTTATAAGATCCCCACATTGAGTTCCTGTTTATAATCCACATCAATATGCAATTGAGAGTGTGTTCCAGGTGTTCAATTCCAGGTGCTTAATCAATTGTATTAAGAATCTATCGTGTTACTTTCGAGTGTAATGTTCATGTTTCCAAATTTTATTGATGACTGTTTCTATATAAGTTGTCACGTGGTAATTTAAAACCACCAAATATTTTTAAATGAGCCAATGAAATGTAATAGAACTATAAAATTGGAAAGAAGGTTAGACCTAGTCAAAGGAGTAAATCAACTCAAATCAAGTATTATTAGCGATTAGGAGTAATAGCATTATCAACAACGATAAGAAAACATGTATTATTGTGATTTAATAATTATGACAACCCATTGGTAAGATCAAAAAATTATAAAGCGGCATACTTATTATTGGCGGATTATAAAAAAAATAAAATGCATGAACATTGAGGTTAAAGTTACTTGTTTGCATTTTGAAAAGAATTAGTCGATCTTGGATAAATCGATAATTATCAGAATCAATACTGAACGAATCAGCTGATTATTCGATCAACCCATATGACCGGTTGAATCATATAAAATTCACTCATAAAGGATATATTATGTATACTAAAGGAAGTCGATGTGTAGACTTACAAACAACTATTATTTCTGTATAAATATTTATTATAATCCAAAAAAGCATGATAAATCAAGAGTATACAAAACTCATATAAAAACTAAATGTATTATCTATTAAAATCGTATGTTACGATTTATTTATGAATTCAATTTAAGATAAACACTCCATATATTTGTATAAAAACTTCTTTTGTTTAATTCTTTCTATTATAAAGCCGAGGAAGCCCTGATTCCCAAGGCAACCAATTGTATTGAGTCTATTAAATTGAAGGCCAATCAGAGAGTAGCTTACAGAATTATTCTAGGAAGAGGCAAATTTTTCTGAAAACCTCCTTCTTCTGGCTTAAGATCCTGACCCGAGAGGATGCACATGGAGTTTAGGGTTTTTTCTTATTCCTTTTAAAAATTTTTAATGAACTATTAAGCCAAACCCTTTTTTAAATGTAATGTATTTGTGTTGAATGTTAATTATTTGTGAACTCAGTGCTGTCAAGGAGTTCGTAATTGTAAAGATTCCCATAAAAATAGCTTTAATTCGAAAGAAACTTATAAAAATCTGGATCACGCGTTAGCCCAGCAGTGACGAAAAGGAGCCTACCCAATTAATTATTGGAAATAATTAATTCAATCCACGAGAACATCTAGAACTTCCGTTCAGTGAGTGATAAGTCCAACGAGCTCGTTTTTTTTCTACGTCCAGTGGGGGTAATTAATTAATAAAAAAGCGCTATTCCAATTAATTTGAATTAAAATAAAAAGTCACCACGTGTTGAACAATATCACATAGTTCATAAGAACATTTTATAAATTTATTTGATATATGTAGGAAGCTTACTTCCATGCACAGCCCGAATTCATTAAATCCCTGAGATCTCATGTTTGAATATTAATTTATTAAATATTAATTTTGTTTATTGAACAAAGTATACCATATCAAACTTATAGGCCGAACAGGTTTTTATTGGCAGAATTTTGTATTGATTGTAAGTCTAAGTACCCCAGTATTAAATATAATATATTTTATGAATTTGAAACTCATTATTGTGAACATTAGCAAAGCCTGTGATAATTATTCAGATTTTAGAAATAGATTATTTAAGTGAATTATAGATTTATCGAATATCTTATGCACATCTTTTTTTTGTGGGAATATATTTTGTGTTTTATGTCAGCATACAAATCGTAGAAGTTTATTTTATCCTAGTTCATCTCGTGATATACAGTTTGAGCTGTTTTAATACCAACAAATATTTAGCAGCACTTAAAATTATTGAATCAAGTAATATTAACCTTATTCAGAGCACTCAATATTTATCATCCTTTGATGATATTCATTTTATCAGCCAGAACAAGTATATTAAGAAATTATATTAATAAGGTTCCAGTTATATCATATAAAGATCCAGAGAGCTTCAAGAACTGGCGTTGTAAGTTCTAAGGAATTTTGAAAGGGTATATTGGTGAATACTTGTATTCACGACGAGCGTTTTAAGAATCAACTAGAAACAACTATAGTTGGTCCTTATTATTCTCTAGTGATGCATGGTTACTGATAATCAGTCATCAAATATTCTTTTATTTTCCGTATTGGTATTCTTCAAGAACTTCATAGAAGCAGCGGTAAGAATTACCAATCACCGGTCACTGAACCTTATGGTGATTATTTGTATTTATAAAATTCATGTTTCTACCACTGAGCTAGAGCTGAGGTTTGAACCCAGTAATTTTGCGAGCCGGACGGCCTTAATTTTTTGTGAATTTATTCGCAAAAGAGGGAATTTAGAGACTGCTCTTATAAATATCAGAAACATCGTATCATCTGTGAAGGATTTACAATTAACAACTTCACAAAGTACGAGCTGTAACTGACATATTATTTATTAGTTTTTAAATATTACATTTCCATCATTTTGAAAATCATCTTGTCGAACTTCTTATATGAATGTGAAAATTTCAATGTTTTCAATGTTCGTGTCTATTGTCAATGCTTACTATAATTGTCTAGCATGTGACAAATAATAAATTGAATTGAGAACTGAAGGTGCGAATAGAATGATAAAGGTCAATGCCACTAAACCGCTGTACAATGATAAAAACTTGAAAGTCATTATATACATATGATAATAATAATAATAATAATAATAATAATAATAATAATAATAATAATAATAATAATAATAATAATGAAATTAATAATAATAATTTAGAGGAAATTTTTCTTTTTCCTACGTCCTGGTACGTAGGAAAATATAACAAGTAAAAGTGAAAAATACACTTATAAAAAGAAATCTTACAAACAAAACAAAAATGAAGAATAATAAAAAAATCAAGAATGACAAATAATAAGAAAATTCCTTTTCAGTGGAAAATTTCAAAAATTATAAACCAGACGAAATATAAATTCTCCAGAACCTTCTAAAGAAGGTTTGACTGGAGGAGTCAAGTTTTACATTATATTAAAAAAAATAACAGGAATAGTACATTGATATAATCAATCAGTGATCTCAAAATAATAATTTTTAATTCAAATCATTTTAAAGGAAAAATAGTTGTAAATCTTAAGTAGAGAAAAAACTCAATGATATATTGATAATAATTCATTTAATTGTATTGTGTAGCAATATGTAGCAATAGTATAATAAAACAATGTGATTTCAGTTGTTGCTCATCACAAATAATAATACAAAAGATAAAAAAAGAAAGAATTCATGAAGCCCATTCAAATTCACTCAAATTATTTAACAGAAAGTGTTTCATCTTATTTTAAACAATTGAAATTCTATCCAGACCAATTACCAATTATTAATAATAATAATAAATGACCTTTATTTAAATATTCCACAAAAAAATCAGTACACAAAGCAAATCATTGAAGGCGTTTTCATCCCATGGCATAGTGCCGTCTGGGGGACATTATATATATAATAGATATAGAAGATCGATGGAAAGCTGAAATCTACTTATCGACCTGTTCTTATTGTTCATACCCTTAGGCTAGATTTGATTGACAGTGCCGAAATAATTATTGAGAGTATGTGTAGACAAAGAGCGAGATAGGAAAAGAGAGGGGGGGGGGGTGAAAGCCAGTCTTCACTCTACAAAAATATAGAACTGGCCAGCAATGTTTGAATAAAGATGGGTGCAGTCCATATTCATACAAAAAGCTAAAACTGTATCATGCATTATTTCTACCCCATTTATCAGCTCACATGATGCAAATCTGGGAGCAAATTGTTTCACATGAATGGTACAGTTGAAAAATAGTACTCAAGAGGAATTTAGATCGATTGATAACCCAATTGAACATTTTGAATCAATGATGAGGATTCTCCATGTCAGACTTATAACATAATGCTAATAACTATATAAATATTAGGTTGACTTGTTATGACAGATGATGGGTAAAATTCATTCAGCATCAATGCATGAATGATTTTTCTTTGTGGAGTTTAATAGACTCTCCAAAACGTCATAAGAGAGAATTCATGAGCAAAAAATTCAGACGAGAAAATCTCCCGTATCCTAAGCTTTTTTGCACACAACATACGGTTCAAGAATAGATCTTGAATGGATGAAAGGATTGCACTTCTGCTAATTGTCAATATTGATAATCCTTGATATCAGGTACAATCCTCAGCTTTTGTTTGTATTGAATGGTTGAAGTTGGTTCTGGATGGATCAAGAGAGTAGATATGAGTGATTATTGGCTGATCCTCGATTGAAAAAAGGCGAATGTTATTGAAATTTATTAACCGATCGCTGGAACCGAGAGAACACAAGTGCGTTTGTTACTCGTGAATGATTAGAGAAATAGTAGTGGTTTGTTAAGGGACTGTCAATTGCGATGCATATGAGAATGACTAGTGGTTGTAGATGGGCGGTGAACAGGTAAAAGGTGAACCTTACCGTCGAAAAACGTGGAAACGATGACCGGTCAACAATGCCATTGGTATTCGGTTGATGCCAATCTGATATGCATAAAGGGGAGCACAAACCCTCCGGAGGAGAAGGAGAAGGTGAAGGATGAGAAGGTGGTGTGGAGGCCTTTGTGCGTTAAGTATCCACTTGAGGGAACACAAAAGGAGTTTGCGATGGTCGATGGAACGGTGGAGGGGGGGAACCGTTGCCCAATTTGTCCTGAACGGTCGAAACGAATTTTGAAACGCAGGCTGCGGCGGCCGCCAAACGCGTGCACGCTTTGTACAAAAGAAGCGAAGCCATTAATGGACCGATCGATGGGATGACTCAACATAGACTACTGGCTGTGGTCACGCCAAAACAATCCCCCCACCACCCTCATCCAAAAGCCCCTCCACACTATGCCGCGGATTAAGACTAATTAATTTTCAATAAAATATTACAGTTTTCCCGCGATCAATTTGCACACGCGGTGTTATTCTGGTAGTAATAAGTTTGTATCATGTTTTTGGTTCCATTGTTATTAGCCAGTCTATTGTTACATATTAAGTAGAATGCATTTTCATGTTGGAAACTATTGTCATGAAAGTCGAATACATGTATGAGTTATTACATTACAAATCAGTTCTATCTAATGTACTATGTAGACTAAGCGCTGAATGAATCATGTTTGTCAATGCATTACCGCAGTATCGTAAAGTTTTGATTGATAAATATGTTCATGCAAGATTGATAAAAGCTTCTCACTTCATGACATTATTCAAAGTCAAATTCAATTTTTTTAAATATTTGCGTGTAAAGTTCCAATATTTCAATTCTTATGCAACAATATTATTGAATTCTATCAGCCGCTTCTATCGATCAGAGAAATTTCAGTACAGCTGTTTTCCATTTAAGAAAGTAAAGTAATTCATCAATCTGAATTGTCTCTGCAACAAAATCATAGTATATTTTCGCTGATCAAATCAAAAGACCATCATAATCATCTAGCATGGAGATTATCATCAAGGTTTGTGAATTACAAACTATAAAACCTTTCTTCAAGCTATTGATATTGTATCTGGCTAAATTCTAAAACTCACACCTCATAGCATACCAGCAACCAGCATAGTTCAGCATCATATTAGACGAATATCACCCCTCATTTTTCCCATAAATTGGATTCAGAGCTCGAAGCAGTGATTTCTACGTGGATTCAAACTCAATCCATAGCAATATCCTCCCCTTTTGGAACTTCCATACATCCAACGAGCTTGAGTCGAAAAATTAGTTCTAAGGATACAATTTGTCGCTTGATCCATGCAACCATTCACCCCCACGTCGAAAGTCGATTTTATTACGGCGAAGAATATATATCACTGCGTAACTGGGTCGGAATGGATATTGGCAGAGTCTAAATTTAGCGTACGGTCGTTTGGAGCCAATGATTGGCCGCCAAATTAAAGGATGACGTGGTGCTAGTGTATAGTAAGTATACCAGTCACAGTCACTCTCCCTTCAATGCAGCTCTCAGCAATGATGGCCTGTTCTGATTGAGCGTGACGAAGATGGAGATACAACTGTATGAGGAGAAAAGTGTGATGAGAGAAGAGAGAAAGGATGAATAATTGAAGAGAGGTGAATGGAGTTAGATAGTGGTCGAACAAAAACTGGAATGTAAGGACATTGGCACGAGGTAGTGGAAAAATATGGTGGAAAGAGATAGAATAGAGTAGAATGACTGCCTTTATTTTTGACCTAGGGGAGAGATTAGGGTACAGTCTGACCTCTCTTACACTTAACCCTGCAATACAATACTAGATTATGATTTAACAAGCAATACTCAGTAAAGGGAAATTAAAACAAAACATTATTTTTTCACTTTCCTTGCCCTATTAGCATAGGTAAGGAAAGTAGCCTATTGCTTTCCGAAAAAAATCAAGGTACCCCAATTTCTAAATTTCTATACGTTTCAAAGTCCCCTGAGTCCAAAAAAGTAGTTTTTGGGTATTAGTCTGTATGTGTATGTGTGTGTGTGTGTGTGTGTGTTGTGTGTGTGTGTGTGTGTGTGTGTGTGTGTGTGTGTATGTGTGTGTGTGTATGAGTGTATGTGCGTCTGTGTACACGATATCTCATCTCCCAATTAACGGAATTACTTGAAATTTGGAATTTAAGGTCCTTCTCCTATGAGGATCCGACACGAACAATTTCGATGAAATGCAATTCAAGATGGCGGCTAAAATGGCGAGAATGTTGTCAAAAATAGGATTTTTCGCGATTTTCTCGAAAACGGCTCCAACGATTTTCATCAAAGTTATACCTAAAATAGTTATCGATTAGCTCTATCAACTGCCACAAGTCTCATATCTGTAAAAATTCCAAGAGCTCCGCCCCATCTATGCAAAGTTTGATTTTAGATTCTCAATTATCAGGCTTCAGATACATTCGAGTGGAAAAGATTGAGCTTGAGAATTTCTACAATTAATGGTCAGTAACATTTTCACCTAAAATTAAAAATAAGCTCGAAATTCGAGAAAATGTGATTATCCAATTGCAAACTGTTGGCAACTGTTGATTCTATTAAATGATTCACTATGAAAAGATAGCAGACCTCGTGTGTCTCCTGCGTTATTGCCCTGTCACCAGCTGGCTCAAATCTTTAAATAGTAGACTTGAGATGCGCGGGAACACTAGCGTCAGGTGATTAGTTTTCATAACGGCAAGGAAAGTTGTGTGAGTGCGCCACACCAGATTTTTTCAAATGAAAAAAAAATGTAAAAATAATAATGATAATAGTGATGAGTGAGAAAAGAAGTAATGAAGGAGGAAGGAGCTGGTGAGTGAATCAGGAAGAAAATAAGATGTTATAGTGGATAGAAAATGGGGAGGATACAAATATATGAAATGAAATACAATAAATCCTCCAGAGAAAATACAAAACAAATACAGAAAAAGTAAAGAAGAGTAGACGAGTGGAGAAGAGAGTGATGAGGAAGCAGAGAATGAGATAAGAGGGAAGAGAAGAAAGAAGGTGAAGGTACTAGAGAATAAGGGGGAGATTTCAGAGAAATTCGAAAGAGGAAAATAAGTAATTGGGTGGAATATATCATAAAGAATGAATTCTTCGAATAAGAATGGAAGAATAGAATGATAGTGGAAGAGACAGCAAAAGTGAACTGAAGAGATTGAACAAATGAGTGGTTAAAGCGAGCAGACAGGCAGAAGAGCGAATTGAGAAAAGAGAGAGAGAGTGTGAGAGAGTGAAGAGCAAGTCAGTGGTTCATCAGGCTGAAATTAATCACAAGGAAATCTGCAGCGGACTTCTTGCTGCTCGTTTGGTTGTTGCCTGCCAAATAACAGTCTCACCAACCACAGTACTCAGCGACTGACTCAGATATATTATTGGCAACTGTTTGAAGTCTACTAACCGTGAAGCACTGCTGGTACAAGATTATTTTGTAGAAGCGAATCAAAGGCTTCATTGAAGCTGATAACGGACAACAGAGTGATTATGGATGGGGTGGGGAAGCATAAATAACTGCTATTCAAAGGTATTGTGCGGTAGCGTGACATGTCGATCTGTGGATACTTTAAAATTTTCTCTTTAAAAGTCACCATACATTTTCGAAAATTATACTACTTTATACTGTAAGCAACTAGCAACAACTTATCTTGAGTTAGATCAAAATCATACTCATACAATATAACTGATAGTACCTTCAATGTCTTTGTTCCAATTTTTTACATTTTCGAAAATATTATACTACTTGAGAAGTTTTTAGCATCTACTAAAAACTACTACTACTTGTTACTACTGTTACTATTACTGTTACTGTTATTACTGTTACTAATATCACTACTACTGTTACTACATGTTTTTAGCAACATAAAAATCATCCTCCTACAATATAAATAAGACTACCTTCAATGCATTTCTGCCATTTTTTTCCAATTCATGTCTCAGATATACACTTGATTGAAACCTATTCTCTGGCCTCACCGTGATGGAACATCATTGATGCAAACCATTGCTGATAAGGCCTTTACAAGGTCTTGAAAAACAAAACAAGAGCATTTACGGCATTGAAATACTTTATCAAGTATTGATCATAAACCATGGCTTTGCATGACTATTTATTGATAGGCTGATAAAGTTTAAATGAAGATATATAGAATTCTGAATGCCATTACATAATGTTTGGAGTGATCGGTTTTTCCTAGAAGAATTTTGAATATTGAATAGTGCGAATGATATACGAAAATTCAAAATGAATATTCACAAGGAAATTCCCTTTAACAAGAGTACTTCTCACATTATTAAAATGTTCAACTTTACTTACAATTTTCATCATTCAAATTGATGAACCATTAACCGGGAAAAAGTTATGAAAAGTAATTATTATTGAAAAGAGTTAATGTGTCGACTATGGATGAGGAGGGGTTTATTGATAATTATTCCAGTGACATGTATGATAATTATTAATTATAATGTTGATCGAGAAAAAAAGGAAAAAAGTGTTCATGCAGTTTGCATCAAGAAGATCTATCACAAGACTAGTCACCTATCGAATAAACTTATGGGTACGTAAATATGTTGAACACTGTGGTTTTACAGTATTCCTAATCCACTTCACCCGTTCCTGCGAATCTTTTCCGAGGAGCTGTGGCTCTGATGTTTTCAAAATGATCCTGGAGAATCTTCAATATGAGAGCATCTTCCATATGGGCGATTTATACTTCCAGGATTTATGAGTCTTTTCTCAAGGTCCCAGAATCTCAAGGTTCTGAAGAGGAGTGACGTTATATGTAACGTCTTGCGAATCGAGAGGCCTGAACATATTGCAAGGAGCACAGGCCGACCCCCTTCCTAAACGTCCATATACTCATGATTTTCCATGCGTCCAACCCTCTCAGCGTGCATAGTGTTTTTTAGACAAGCAAGGAAAACTGTCGGAGGGAGAAGGATAACTGATGTGTTTTGGTTGAATAAAAGAGGTTGAACTGAACGGGTGAAGTCGTGCAATTTATCAAAGATGAGTGTGTGTTGTTGTATGTGTTTGTTATTCAACCTTTTTTTTATTACTCCCTCTATCGTTCGCCCCCAAACATTTTCTCTCTCCTCTTCTCCACCATTCCTCTCACTCTTTTCTGGTATATTTTACTACGCTCCAACCCTACCAGACCACCGCATACGTCTTCTTACAAAAACTTTGATACACCCTCTTCTGAAATTGTTCGGTTTTTGTTTTAATTAAACCCTTTTTTACCGTGTTACCCTAGAGCTTTGTGATGATCTTTTTCCATTCCGCAGCGCCATCCATGAACGCCAATTGAAACATCCAGAATGGATCATCACGAGAGGGTGCCCCCGGAAATTAATTACATTGATCTCAGCAAAATTAATTATTATCGTGTTTATTTCGGCGCATATCGTCTTTATCTCTGGAAGATTCATTACTCAGCTTGTTGAAAGGGTTGCAGCAACAAAGATTGTACTCTCAATGAGGAGCATGCAGGCACTGGAATGTTCCGCAATCTGTAGTCGTTCTGTGGAAATTGAATGCAGATTCTACACTTACTTAGCTCACTAATTCAAGCAACTGGATAAGCACACTTCAGTGGAAATCACTTCACTTGAAGTAATCCTAAGCACTTATCACAAGAAATCCATTCTCTAAGAACCGCAGTCGAATACTGTATATAAAATAAAACACTTTCAATCATGCTCATTGATAAAGGTCGTTGCTCCACAACACAACAATCGCATGTTGTTTTGAAAAATCATGATATCTAGAATTACTCTGCTCCTGTCATCTTGGTCAGTTCATTCACAAATTTCGACGCACCTTTTCCAACTTCTTCAATGAATCAAATAGATGATGAAAATACTATTAGTTTTTCAAAATGTCACTTCTGACAAATTTTTTAATTCTCTTTTACTTGATACTTTTACCTATTTCGGTCTATATTCTTATCTAAATTTGGGAGAGGAATAGCTCAAGGTTACCTTTTTTTCTCTTCCTATCATTTTGATGATGTTCTTATTGTATCAATCAATAAAGAATAAAGATTACCTGTAGGAGAAGACTCATACCGAAAGACGCTCCAAAAATGAGATTTCTATATTTCAATGGAATAATGATGATGTTGTTGATGTTTTATAATTTGATAGAAAATATACTACTGTATGAAAAATTCATTCAAAGATATAAGCGATTTGATGCGGATGTGTGAAAAATGCATTGATCAACAGCGATTACAAACTGTGTTCAAAAATTTATCCAGATGTATTTCGCCAGAGATTGAGACTCTGCCCTATTTTGCAATCTCCCTAATCAAAACAGCAGTCACTCTACAGCCCACATTACATCGCTTTAGTCACAGTGCGTTTCGTGCCAGATCTTTTCGAATTACACAAGAAAGCATTAGTCTAATCTTGGAAATCTACACAAATCTAGTTCCACGACTATTTCGAAATTAGCATGTGGGTTTTTAAACATTCGGAGCGGGATGTAATCATTACGAAGATATCGTATACTACATGCCCTCACCAATTCTAAACAACTCAGCAAATTCATTAAATTTTTCACTTCCACTTCAAAAATAACAGAGATTCTAATAACAGACTTAATTTGTCAATTTATTTTGTCCATTTGTAGATTGAACTTTGACCGTATAAATGTTGATTGAATTTCTCATCTGAGATTCATTGTGATCAATGCTTATGATGCATAGACTTATTAGCAGTGCTGAATGGAGGGTAATAAGAGACCCCATAGGGAGAAAACAAGAATAAGTTTTGGAGAGGAAAAAGGATGATAAATACCATTGAGTTTCGATACATATTTGATGTCAACACATTCATGAAATTTATTTCAACGCCACATATTTACCGTATTTGAATACGATCCGATCAGCAGAATCGATGATAATATCGAATTAATAATTCATAGAACCATTTTCAAAACTAAATCAATATTGATGCGAATACACAAATGACTGACTGTCTTGAATTCAGAATTAAATCAATAATGAATGATGAGTTTATTACAAAATAAAAGAAATTTCTCTACAAATAGAAATAATAATCATTGAAGGTACAATAGGTTTTGGATATTATTTGGATCAGTAATTAACTCTCATGTGAAATGGAAAACTGAGTTATCAAGAAACTATTAAACTCCAAATCCTGCAAAATTACTATTTCTCCGAATATTCATTCCCAATCACATACATTTTTTTTCTATATCTACCACCTTCTCTTCCATCCATCTCTGCTCAACCATCAATCAATAGCACTCTTCAATCGCCCTCCCCTTGCCAGGATACTAGCATAGATGCGTCAATAAATCTTTTCGGATGTGCGAGTGGAAAATATTGTAACAAGCAGAAATCGTTTGGCAAAGTGTTGCAGCAGCAGTGGCGAGAGGCGAGAGTGTTTCTGCCCGCTTTTATTGTCCGTAGACGAGGCGAAGATAAATCACAGACGAACGTAAATGCTGGCAACAGTTCCACATACTGAAACATGATGGCCGACTTTTCCGATAAGTAGAAGACACTCAGCATGTTACCAAATACTCCAGTGATATCAATGGTGATTGGGATGATAAGTACAAAACCATAGTAAGAAAACAAATATCATTTATTCATTCTAGTTATAATATTCTGAAAGGTTAGTGTGGTTTCAATTCTCCGTTTAGCTTCCAGTTGCCCCTTAGAATCAGGCAACCAGCCACACAGTCGCACGGAAAAGCAAAGGAAACCACATCACAAAAAGCCGATCTCAACTTCCTGTCGTCTCTATCACTTGCCAACTGGAAAACATCTCGGACCAGAACAATTTCAAGAACAAGCTTCACTACAGACTGTATCCTTACTCTCCACTCTATATACAACCATGCAATATTATTCATACCATACAACACGCTTGCTATACTATATTTTGATAGTTGACATGTTTGTACTATATCTACCTAGTCGTGATTCAATTGAGAGTTTTCTTTGTTTGTATCCACTCGAAAATGATGATTTATATTTACCTGATATGTTTACTGTTCTTTTCCAAAAAATCTACAAAAGTATATGGAAATCAAGCCTATAATTTCGAAGAAAGCAAAATTTTCGAACTGTGGCAACATTAAATTTATATCTGAGTGAGTCTCAGAATTAGAACATAATGGCGGCATTCGTTCACAGAGTTGAATAGCGTTTTACAGCGTTGATTCTGTGGAGTTCTATTGAAATGAATTTTAACGAAAACAGAATTATTCATCTCTTCTCTGTATAGGGCTACTTTTTATAGAAATAGAAATAAAAATAAAAATCTCAGTACCCTTTTTGAATTATTTAATCACAACATGTTTCGGACATTAATGCCATTTTCAAGTCTTCACTTGACTCGACTTGACTTGTGATTAAATAATTCAAAAAGGGTACTGAGATTTTTATTCTTCTTTCTATTTCAGAATTATTTAACATTTTTATCAGAAGTCAAATTTCTAAACAATTCTAACCTCAAGATAAGTGGAAGATCACTTGAAATGGAAGTTATATGACATCATCTAAATAGTTCTCTTGAATACTGTACAATAAAACACATTGTATACATTATTAGAAACACAAACTATTTTGTGATATTTTCAATGCTAACATTCATTGATGGATATCATTGGAAAGATTGATTGATGGATATCAGCTCAGCATGAATTAACTCCACTCCAATTGTGAGTAATAATTGAATTTATTTTGTTCCAGGAAGAAGAGAGAAAGATTTTTCATAATATTATCATGATTTAAAAATATTTGCAAATTTTTGTTTTGATTGACCGATTGATCCTATTCTATCTAGATTATCACAAAAATTCAGATTGAAAATAATAAGAGCCCCAACAAAATTCGCATTCACAGATCAACTCCTGTTAAGGAAACGTTTTCAGAAATGGTTGGGAGATAGAAAAGACTGCGACCTTATTTTATTAAAATGAAGTATTTCATACTTTTCCACCTATTCCTCATACTTTACAGTAGTGAGAAAATGGAGTTGACAACACATCAAGCAGAGTGAAAGGCTCTAGAGAGAGTCAAGGCGCTGAATATTTCTTGAAGGAAGGCAATATAAAATTACTCTCTGAGAAGAGCGATGAATCAAAATTAATGATGGCAGTCTCATGAAAGGACTTTATAATTAAATTACTGTCATTCTAAGTAATAATGAGGAAGAACTTATAGAGGAAACGAGGAATGGAGCATTAGAGTTACTAAAGTGATTAGATGGTGTAGGCTATGGTGACTTTAAGATGTTCAGTAACTGCTTCGGTAATAAAATCGTCGAAATAAACAGGAAACTGATACGGTGAAGGATGAGGTAATAGTGTATGAAGATATGGAGCGCTCGAAGCACTGTTGCTTCCCATTTCAATTTCTGTAATATTTATTTTCAAGAGTTTATTCCTCCGCTTGCGATATTTTTGGATACATATCCACCAGTTTGATTTTTTTGAATTATCAGAATAGTAAGAACTATTCGATGGTGACTCAGGGTACAGCACGGGCGAATTGAAATTATTCTGAATGATTATTCTTAATAATAATCAATAATGAAATCAATCATTCTCAATAATGAAAACGAGCTTTGAGTGTTTCAAGGTGGATCTTTCGATTGAAGTGATTAGACTCTTTTTGTTGGAATTAATACTTATAATTTTGAAATTATTATTCTGTTCAGGATGAGGAATAGTTTTTTAATACCCAGTTGAATAATAAAAACGTATTATTATTAATTATTGTAACAATTTGAAAATTGCATTGTATTCAGAAGATTCAAATCCAAGGGAAAGGTTGGTTACAAAAGGGCAACTATATTTATTGATTCACAATACTGATTATCAATAATTCGTCGAAAATAACCTATTAGAATCGCATAACTCATGGCACATCTAGACTGAAACCTGATTAAGCCCATTTAAATGAGAAATGACCAAGATATCGTATGTTGAGATAGAAGAATTTGAAAAAAATTAAGGAGTTTTATCTCTCTATTTTGTTTTCTTTTTTCAATCTGACAATGCCAGAGAATTCTAAATTGTGCGCTAGGATATTACGAGAATAGAATGAGCTTAAAATTTAATTTAAAATACTGTGAATAGTCTGAGTTACTCAACATGTGTCAAAAGATGGTTTGGAGTGACACATGCGATTCAGTAGGCTATCGACTCCTGGAACACGTCAAATAATGCCCATCATCTAATTAATTGACATTCATGTATTATGATGCATATATGCACTTACTTAGCGAGCTGGTGCGCTCCTTTGAATAAAGATTCATTCCATTAAGCATAATGGTCCAAACATGTATTCTGTATCACGGTGGACTTGGTTAAAACAGAAGCTGAGCTCCGTTGTAGTTGACAAAGAGTGGCGACGTTATGATAAAGATAATGTGCAGACCGCTGCATAATAGTTTCAGACAAGGAATAACACTTTGTCTATTCTATTTTGGATTCACTTTGTTTTATGTGTGGGTCTGATGCAGTATAAATTAGCTGAGAGTTTCAATCAGCGCTGACACTGTCAACGGCCAGTTTACCCGGTCTTAATGACAATCGCGAGTCCAGACCATTTCCTGAACGATGTTATGGTTGAAAGTGGAACATCGTGTTGAATGGTGTAGACCGTGTTGGGTCTACATGGGTCAGGCCGGAACCCAATTACTAGTCGCAACTCCAGTCTCAGCAGATTACTGAGAATCTCCAACTACCTGATCAAACACGAAAATGTATATTAATTTTGAGAGCTGCTTCGTCACACCCTGGATATTCAGTCTGGATATTCCTAATTTTTATTCAATTGACGTGGGGAATTGGAAATGAGTTTTTTAATAGGCCTATTTGATTATTCCAATGACTTTTTATTCATGTGATTAATATGATATTTTATTGAATATAAAAAATGAATAAGTCTTTATTCAATAACAAGAACATTACAGAGTAACAATAATCAAATATTGAATTCAACAAAAACGCGTAGTGTACAGTCAATGAATACAATAATGCTTGCTAAAGAATGAACTTCATCTGCAAACAGGAGTGAAAATAAAAAAAGAATAATTTTATATTGTTATTGACTGGAGAAAGAGTTTGCTCCCAATAAGGATCAAGCTTCAAATTCTGAATTTAATAATAACTGGGTTTCAATGATGCTCATCATTGATGCTTGGTGAATCGATCCAAACTCAAGAGTTGAACCATGATATTAAAAACTTTATTATGTTGAATTTCCAGGTAATAAAGAGGTACTCGAATATATAAATAATTATTGACCTTTTTATTCGATTGAATTCAATTTTAATGTGCGATTGAAATCTGGATCATTCACCCACGTCGATTGGATTGAAACTTACATCGAAGGAATTCAGAAATATCAGGGCGTTTTGATTCACAAATTTTCTCCCCCACCGTATGACATTTGGGCTTTGAAAGTTGAGAGTTGAGGAAAGATTTTTTCCAGTGTTGAAGACTGTATTTCAGACAATGAACAGCGGCTTGAATGGGACGTTCCAATTCTGTTGTTTTTCCGACGATAATTATGACAAAAACGGCTGTGAGAGAGTTCTCTCTTCTATTCGAGTTATTTATTGTTGGGGTGATTCCCACGTCATTGTCCCGTTCCTTTGCTCACACGGTTAACGACTTCTATCTCGTGGATATAATTCTCAATTGCATAATTTGAACCATCCACTGTAATTAACTTTACAAACCTATTTTTTCAACTCCTCTGAAATCGCTATGCTCCAATTTGTACACGGTATGTACGATAAACACTCGTTCAGTATTGCATTAAAACAACTCGAAAACTAGGAATATGAAGAAAGATGAGTTATTATCAATGTACCTCTACATTGTTTGCGTCGATTGACGAGATCTAATGATAGCTACAGGCTAAAACAGCGATGTTGTACAATGAATACAGAGATAGTCCACAAAAAAAAGTGTCCATACATCTCTATTTATCTTGTTCACAGTTCAATTTATGATAATTGCGTACCCGAGAAGTTAAAAAAATGGTATAATTTCCGATGGAAGCAATTTGATAAAACTTCTGGATGACTTCATTTACAACGATTTAGGCTACATCCAAAATATTCTTATGAAAGGTAGTTAGTTGAATTTTGATGAACACTCACCCATCATTTATATATAGAAATTCACCTTCTATAATTTATTTCAGTTATTTACCAAGCGTATTATTTACGGATGATAATATTCAAAGTGATAAAAGGTACAGAGAACAAAATTTCAATATCAGATAATCGGTTCTTGCTGTAACTGAGAAAGAACAACAGCATGTCTCTTTCTGTCAACAATTCGCTCATTTCCAAACTCTGAAAAATGCAAGTAGTACTTTGGAGTGAACGACGTGACAGGTTAGGGTAGTGATTCCAACATAATAATGTGAAAAGAGTCTAGTATGGAAATAAAAACGTCATTCACAGGCAAACGTTGTCAATTGAAATTTTACGTGCCATAATACTGTTTATTAGGTTCAGTCTGTGCAAACATGTCTGCTCAACAAACATTCTGCAGTATAGGCATGCCTGCCTCTCCAAGTCAACGCTAAAACTCAAGGGTGGAGCAGTTTATTCGTTTACGGCCCATATAAATCCTCATTGATCGAATGGTATAAAGATTTGATGAATGGGTTCAGTATATGGAGTGGTGCTACTGAGATATCAACTATTAACTTTTTATTCCAGTGTATAGGTGAATTATTCATATATAGCTTCATCATTTTACTACAGGAAAATGGTAATCTAAAACTTTCAACAGGGTTACATCGATATTCCATACACCGCTATGTTGGAATTCAACATTATTATTGACTAGCAATATTGAGTAGAGAATGTGATATAGGTACTGTTCATGTGTGCTAACCTAATAAATAAATAATAGAATTTTTTCTTATTGCAAATGATGCCCACATAAGGATAGACTTTTTGCTTGTGCGTGGGTGATGATTCTTTTGTGTACGTTGATTTGATGAGATGATTAAACGTCCTCCCACCGGTGGGATTCGAGCCCACGAACCTGTTTGTGCTAGCAGTCTGAAGTTCGTCAAGTTCCTGACCAATAGACCAACCCGGCATACCCTTCTTCTAACAAAATAACAGAATCGACTTCAATCAACCTCAACAAAACTGGAAGCAATGCAACTGGAATTTGAACTGGTCAAGATTCACTATAGATTAATATCAATAGCACAATCTTTAACTAGTGGAATGGTATTATCTACTTTTTATCTACTGGTCGATATCCAATATTCAATACAATGAATAGCAGTATAATATCTTTCTTGTTTATTATTCAAGAAATCATCAAACTTGTATAATATGGAAGTCATGTTCCACGAAGTTTCCTGAGAGTCATCGACGAGTATAATCTACTTCCGAAGAAAACATACAGGCATTTCAAAGATACTAATGCATCAAGATAATTTATCACCTCTCGTTCGCATTCTTTACTGAGCAGCCAATATCATTTTTCCAGTTTGAAAAAACACCAACTCCAGCGCCTGCCGTATTCAATTTCGAAAAGTCATTTATCATCGATGAAATTCTTCTAGCAATTCTTGTTCAATGTTTCGGAAAGCTTTACCGAGGTGGTTAACTAGCCTATGCTCCCTCCAGGGGCAACTAACACACAATAGAGTGCTGCCTATACGTTCTCTACATTGTGTATAGTATGATGGTGAACCTATACTTGTATTATCGCTAGTGGTTTATTCGCTTGTTTCCCATTCTCTGTCAGATGAACTAGGAAGAAAAGCAACGATGATTGCCTTCTATGATCGCTCCTCAACTGAACTTCCGTTTTCCTTCCTGTTTATTGCTTCGGTGGTTCGCTAGATTTGTTCCATGTTATAGAAAAGTTAACAGAGCCTCTGTTGAGTCGTTGTACGGTTCTCATCGATGAGAAAAAAGTAGTCATTCGATTCCTGGAGTTATTAAGCTCTATGTGTGCAGAAACTATCATTCCTGACATTTCACTAAGGTTAAAATGATAAAACGATTCCCTAATTGGAATTGAATGAAATAGATGATCACTCATGAAATACAATTCATCAATTGAGAGATATTGGCCTATGAGAAATAACGTAAATAATCTCAATGTTTAATTTGATTTGTAATATCTTCTCCTTTCTCTCATTTATAAAATAATTCTTCCAACTAGAATGACTTTTTCAGGAACCATCATTGTCAATGAAGCTCTGTTACGCATCACCAGTCAAAACTTGACAAAGTTGTCAATCTTGACTAACTTCACAAAAGTTCAGCAAAGTGAAACTTTATGAACTTGACAACGATAAGAATATTGTATTCCAGTTGATGGAGCAGTCGAGTTATTGAACCAATAAATTGACTCGTCTTCGTGAATTCAATAATTGCATCCAGATTATGAAGAATTTTGAAGTTCAGATGAACTTCGATCACAACAATCAGACAGTAGTTTTTTTTTAAATGGGGATAAAATCATTGAAGAATGGTGGATGTTGTTCAGAAACAACTTGTCATAGGAAGAACTATATTTTTGTTGGTTTTGGAAAACTCCTCTGTGGTTGAGAAAATTTCGATCATAATTTATCCTATCAATATCAACAGTCACTGATGATTCTTTCTTAACTCCAGGTTCAGTAGAAACTGGAGTTCATTCTCTTGAATCATGGCGTATTCCTTATTGCTACTAAATGCTCTTAAATTATCACATCAATCCTACAAAAAGTATATAGAGTTGAGACTCTCCCAGAATGGTAAATAGATTTAATTGCTTCCATCCATCGTTTTCTCGAACTGTAGATCAATGAAATCCATTCAACAGTAAAATATAAGAGAAAACACGAGTTATTCTACACTGGGCGTTTATTCCAATCCCTTAAGTTCAAAGTATGTTAATGTGAACAGTCGTATAGTCATGTGACTAAATCCAAGCCTCCTTTTTGCTGCTGGCAAGGAGAATGTTAGTTTTGCAGTTAAGCTTTGTGGAGAATGTAATTTTTAAAAAAGGAACTCATGTTTCACAATCATTTTAACACTGTATAAAGCTAATTTTGCTTTCTATCCACAGCAACAAACCATAGATTTCAACATGGAGATTCAGAATCAACCGAAACATGGTTTCTCAAGAAATTGGAGAATGTGAGATTTGCAGTTAGAGGCTTTATTTAAAAACAATTCCAAGATTTTCAACAGGATTAAAACTATTCAGACCTCACAATGTGATGAGACTGTTGGAGTGTTGAGTCTGTGAGGAAGTTGAGTCGAGTCTTGAGTTTCGTCGAACCTGATTTGTCTCAGGAGCCACCCATCAACTTGACAATAATTTTTCCCCCGAGTAAATGAATTCCAAAATTCAACTTGAAGAAGAGAAGGACACGGGAAAGACTACGCGTACTTTAAACCACTTAAGTTTATCACCGCAGAGTCTGTGCTCCAGTTATACTAATAAAATGTTAATGGGATGACTACCAGCTCTCTTCACCTCCTTTCCATCCCACTTCATACTCTCTTCTCTAGTTTTATCTTCTTGCACTGCTCTTCATCTTATCATTTTCTCTACCCAGCACACAGCCCCGTACAAATTCTTACGAGAAACGTTGCACGCTGAGGCCGTTACATGGAAAGTGCAAAGATCCACCGCTTGTGTGCTCCTATCTACAAAAGCTCCTAAAACCATTCTTTTCATAGCGGCTAGACTATGGTACCACAACTAAACTATTAATAAAACACGTTTCGATGTTCTTACACTACAAACCTTGACCTTGAAAGTAGAAGAGAAAATTCATGAGGAAGACAAGATATCATGAAAGGAAAAACCTCACAAACGATAGTTTTCATTTTTCATCATCTTATAACCGATTTTCTATTGATCCATTCCCTAAAGCCCAGTCAATGAAGACAAAAAACAGGAATTTCTACAACAACTAAGGGTGATGCTGAATTTTTGCAGGGTGTTACTAAATATATTACATGTCCTGGAACTGGAGAGTACCCATCGACACACAGCTTGCTTCTCCCGCAGGCACAGCCCTCCGAATTTTGAAACTGCAATGGTTTCCAACTTGAAACAAGTATATCTCGGCTCCAACTCAAGATATCGATCTAGATTTGATATAATCCTTCCAAGGATAGATAAATCCACAGTCAATAAATATCATATAACATTTCATCGTATATAAATTGTTCGGGAAGATATTCTCATACAAACCAGAAAATCAGCAAATTTTAACCTATTCATTTTATATTTTGTCCAATAAAAGTTTACGCTCTCGTTTTTCAGAAAAATGTTTCGTATTATAGCTCGTTTGAAGACCTTCAAAACGTTGTAGGATATCATGAGTCGAACTTTTTCGATATCCTATAATCTTGATTGTCAAGTTAATCTGCACAATAAACGTTTTTCTTGCGCTACAATTGAGTAATACACTGTAGTGAGATCCACGTTATAATGGCAGTGTACGATTGACAATACTGTTGCTGTCCTTTTCTATCATACAACAAAACAGATTGCGCTATCTCTCTCTCGCTTTGCAATGTTGTCCGTTTGCCATAATATTTTATTTTTACTTTTGACAGTGACTGTACAAAAGTAAACAAACAATTCTCAGCCGCAATTTTTTTCTCTAATCTATCAAAATATTTGAGTACACAAGTCGTATAATTGATTTAAAGCATATTTTTGAAACAATGAAATAATTTCTAAACATTACCGAATGAGAAACACAAATAAAAATACCTGGAATGACATTTAAAAAGTTGATAACTAACATCCTAGACTCCATCCATGCTTCAGTTAGGCTACACGTATAGGTTAGACCTACTCGTACTGGTATAAATAATATTGAAAGGTTATTTCAGAATTATTTACATTAAAATTACTTTTTTTGAATAGGATTCCTATTTTTCTATTATCTTTAAAAGAAATTGGAGTAGAATACCTACCAAATAACTTAATTTCTGTTGTTTTGAAACTCAGATCGGTGTATCACAGTTTTTAAATTAGCCCCCATTTCAGGTTTGTATAAAAATAAAAATCTGGTCTCAGATATAAAAGCAAATTTTCGAATCAAATTATGAAAAAATTTTCTTTTTTATTAATTTGACATTAAATTGATTAATTTATCAAGAATATGATATTATTATTAGATCAAATTTAATGGGATGAATTGAGTAACAGCTGTGTACTTGGAACCATTAATTGCTTCATCACCGAATCCTCAATTTTTTTACTCAACAAATTTCCATCATTTCTTATTTTATTATTTGTTTCTTTCCATCATGGAATCGTGCGACAACATAAATTGAATTTCTCCGCTTCTCCGCGTCCAATACGTATTTCTAGTTTGAAAACTCGACATTCATCCACGGCTCGACAGAGCGAGAATCCGTTACATGAGCTGTCATTTAAAGCATATTTTTGAAACAATGAAATAATTTCTAAACATTACCGAATGAGAAACACAAATAAAAATACCTGGAATGACATTTACAAAGTTGATAACTAACATCCTCCATGCTTCCGTTAGACTCCAAAGACTCCATCCATGCTTCAGTTAGGCTACACGTATAGGTTAGACCTACTCGTACTGGTATAAATAATATTGAAAGGTTATTTCAGAATTATTTACATTAAAATTACTTTTTTTGAATAGGATTCCTATTTTTCTATTATCTTTAAAAGAAATTGGAGTAGAATACCTACCAAATAACTTAATTTCTGTTGTTTTGAAACTCAGATCGGTGTATCACAGTTTTTAAATTAGCCCCCATTTCAGGTTTGTATAAAAATAAAAATCTGGTCTCAGTTATAAAAGCAAATTTTCGAATCAAATTATGAAAAAATTTTCTTTTTTATTAATTTGACATTAAATTGATTAATTTATCAAGAATATGATATTATTATTAGATCAAATTTAATGGGATGAATTGAGTAACAGCTGTGTACTTGGAACCATTAATTGCTTCATCACCGAATTCTCAATTTTTTTACTCAACAAATTTCCATCATTTCTTATTTTATTATTTGTTTCTTTCCATCATGGAATCGTGCGACAACATAAATTGAATTTCTCCGCTTCTCCGCGTCCAATACGTATTTCTAGTTTGAAAACTCGACATTCATCCACGGCTCGACAGAGCAAGAATCCGTTACATGACAGAGCTGTCATTTAATGCATGATATGCATTGGAAATGCAGTTATAAAAACTCGGAAACAACGTTGAATAAGAATAGCATCCATATATAAATCACAGAGCGAGTTGATTGTGATGGATGCGCCAATATGGAACTCAAAGAGCAGCCAGCAATCAGTCGTCGCAAACTGTCATTTATGGTACTAGTAGCAATGAGCAGCAATCAGTGCTGCGAGAAGTCAATCAACGACAGTTTCATTCGGTTAGTACAACTGTTTCGCTAACGAAGAACTGACCGCTCAGCAATAATACGCCGGCTGGCAACCCGATACTAATTTGCGTTTGAATTATTATTTTCCTGGCTGATAAGGGAGCGCAGCCAATAGCATTATCGAGTTGGAATGCCAGTCTGAATTTTGATTGCAGAATCGAGTTGAGCTGCTGCTGCATTTCGCTCGCCGCGCACAACAATGGCTCAGCCAAACAATTGATGACCGCCAACACACTGACGAATCGCAATTGTCACTTGCAAATAATTACAGTGATTAATGCCGCCGCCGCCATTTGCATTACTCCGCTACAAAGTTTCCGAATACATGATCCTCCACCGCTTTTGTTTACTACAAACTTCAGCAAAACTGTGTGAACGAACAAGCACCGACCAAATCGTAATTACAGTGTGGATATTACCTCTGATCACAACAAATCTCTGTGCGCCATTTCATCGTTCATTTGTGAGTTAAAAGTCTGAATCGGGAAAATCTTCAGAAAAACGAAAAACGTTGTTAGAATGTCATACTCTAGTTTCCCTAATACTGTATTACAACAGTACATACATAGAAACTACTAGACAAATAATAACAAATGGATTCTGACCTTCTATAACACAGAATCACGCTCTGATGAGCTAGAGACAAATTGATGAATGTCTCATTCTCCATTGACTAGAACTGATACAGCACTTGGTTCTCTTCTAGACTTTTCTGAATAATTCAGTAACCAATTGAGATTATTAGAGTATCTCGTTTTAAAAGAACAACCGCTTCAATACGATTGAACATTTTAGAAATAAGCGAGATAGTATTATTTAGAAGCTTGCCTTGTATATACCTAACGAGCTATACTCTTATAGTATTATTGAATCGTTTGTTAGCATGTATAATGAATAACTGAACACGAGAAGGAGAAAGATTTATGCTTGCTTGGACAAAACTACTAATTAGAATTATTTCATCCATTTTCGATCTGTTCAATGGCGAACTACTGTATCGCCAATCATCTAAAAGATGAGATACTGAAGAGAAAATTTCTCTCAAAAAATTGGTCTTCTTTGATGCTTGATAGATATATTAGTGATGAAGTGATTGGATATATTATAGTTGATGCGTTCTCCCTCAGCTCAAACACTGAGGATATTCTCTTAATCAGTTGATTCATCCCCTTATTTGCGAGAAATCCCTACAAAAGGCATGACCTTTCTTGAAACATGACCTTCCTTACACAGTGCAATAAATTTTATCAATGTAACCCCCAATGCGGAGACATCTTCAAAAGAAGGCATTCAAATCAGCTGACCCACTAATTATTCCTATTGACTGAAGTCATTAGCATTGTTGATTACTGTTGGATGAAATGGTGAAAAAGTTGAGAGTAGGCAATACTATTATAATTGTTGAAGAACTATTATATTTTGTAGAAGGCCGTGTAGGTCTGGTGGTCGTACAGTTAGAATCAATTCAGAAACTCACTTTCATCAACATCATGTAATTGTAAAGTATGAAGACCCAAGTCAATCAATCACCTTTGGATTCTCTATCCTATATTTATGGAGAGCTAATGATAGTTACTGTAACTGTCAAGGAATTAACACTTGATACCAAAGAAAAAGTTACTGATCTGGACCCTAGGTTTTGCCTGTGTGTAAACCTTAGTTTCATGATTATTTTTAGAAAATATCAAGTATTATGTGACAAAACAGTTGAAAATGAATGGCAACATCGTAAATGACTTTTTGGCCGAGGTATTTAGTATTTAGATGTATACATACATAGCTAAATTCAGAGGTATTCTAATATAACATTCTATAATCTCTGAAAAATATTGGATAATGTGACAATTCAAATAAAGAAAGCTGCGCTTTGCATTGTGAGTTCAAACTAACGAGTTCATTAGTTCATACTAACATTGTGAGTTCATACAATAACTATTTCTATTAATATTATTATGTTATCGAACGTTTCCAAAGAAAAATAACAGTGTTTATCAATATCGCTATTCGCTATAGCGACGAGTGAAAGTGTTTATCATTATCAATAATAAATGTTCATGATTGAAAACGTTGTGCTGGTATTCATCATTATCTACTATTGAATCAGGAGATCTATTGTCTTGGGGAGGACAATAGGACAAAGCACTCCCACAATATCGATCTGAATTATAATTGAGGCTTGATGGATGAATAGAACAAGGCAGGAAGAACGTTGGCAATAATTCCGTTTAACACCACTACTTCATTGCAAAACGGCCTCTAGAAATAAAACCTCATTATTTCATCAATATATTAGAGGAACTTACAATTTTCTTAACATTTTCCGCGATCGATAGAGTCGAGGGCGATTAAGTCCTAGTTACCAACGCGGAGTCATCACCGAGCTATCGCATCGTAGGCAACCCGTTACATTCGATTAAGCCATGTCAAATAACAGTTTCTTCTAACGATAGAAATGGAAAATAATGAGGCAAGTAATCAATCGATTTGTTAAATACTTGATAGTAGTCCATTTCAATATACCCTGGACAGGGCTCATCCATTAATATTTGAGTTGAACGATATATAATCGACCTGGAGCGATTATTTCTCTCCTTCCTTCCATAGTTTCCCAGTTGCTTTGCAATTTGTTTGGTGTAGGGGGACATAGAATAACCTACTTCTATAATTTCACTTGTAAATATCCTCTAATTCCCAATAAAACGAACTATCTATTCATCATAATTATTTTATTATTCTGACCATTGGGTAATATCTATGAATTTTGGTTCTCTATGTTTTTTCTATTAATTTATTCATTGTATTGTATTTATATTTTTCAACTTTGTTTTTTCTCAATATGAAATTTCATACAACATACAATCAGAGAGTGGAAGAGCCTCATATTTCAAGAAGTAATGAATACTAATATCAGTTTTTCAACATAAATTCCTCATGAATAGAATTGTCTACCAGATGAGAGACAGAGAAAGAAGGTGAACAATTCATTGAGCTATAATGTAAAACCTTCCTGAAATGGATGTTCTCTTGATGAACAGAACAATTTTTGATTCAGGTGTTACTGCTTCTCACTGTTTTTAGTTCATAATAAGGTCAATGTTTCCGGTGCACTTTCTTAAGTTGTTCTCAAACATTTTCACGGGGAATTTGCTCTCGAGTGATCCATTCTCTACTGATCAAATAACTGGCGTGAATGATGATATAATGCAGGGTGAGAGATAATAAAAAATATATAATATTGGAAAATATAAAAAAACTATACGTCAATCCTTGAATTCTGTTACTACTCCAATATTATTTGATATCCTGATATACTCAAAAAATATATATAATAACTTGCATCAATAACCAATAAGTCAACTTGATGAATCCAATCATACCCGTTATCCTTCAACGAAATTCTCTCATTTCTCAATATTTCATTACATATTTTACTGTTCAAGATGGGTGTAATAGATATGCATTTTTGGTAGGATAGATATAAATGGCATACTGATAGAACCAACAAAAATTCGAATTTAGTCAAATCAGAAATGAGTCGAGGACACAATGAGCAATATAAACCTATATTGCTAGTAATTGTTGAATAGAGAGAATAGATGCTCCGCTGAGCCAAATTAATAAGACATTTTTCTAATAGTTGAAATAATTCATTTATCTGTTTTTTGTGTAGTTGAGAAGTTGATATTGTGGTAATTATTCATATTGAATGGAAAAGTCACAAATGAAAAATGAAAAATTCACAATTTCTTAGTCTTTTTGATTCAACATTTATCTGTATAATACTATAGAATAGGTTGGGTCTCGATCAGGTTTGAGGGATGAATCTTGTGTGCGAGTGAATTGAATAGAATTTTCAAAGTTGTTGGTGGTGGGTATGTTAGCATTGAGATATGACAGGGATTAGGAAGAACTTGAACTTCAAAAGATGATGGGGAACAGAGAAACCGGAGTCTATTACGTTGTACGGTGTGGGGTGGGGGAGAACATCTCCGGTGCCAACGTCCTTTGTCAGTGCAAATCAAATCATATCATAATATCTCATCATTCTGGTTAATGAGAAACCCTTGACAATTTGTGGATTAGTGTAAAGTCTCTGCAAAGGTAAGGCCTTGCTTGTGTTTGAGCATTCGCGTGCGTAGATCCATTTACGTCTGTGTATTGATCGGAAGTGGGATGAAGTCGATCTACATTACTAGAAATTATAAATCCATCAATTATTCAAGATACTGTTATTACGTGGGATGTTTTACAGTTCAAGAAACCTCAAAACCACCGTAATGAATTAGTAGGAGTTCAACACCAGTACTCGTCTGATATTGAATGTATAATGCAACTATCCACGATGGTACAAGGAGATCATACAAACCACTCGAATTATAATCGACGGGGAAATCGATTAAACCTTGCCCAGGGTCGCAGCCAAGCCGAAAAATAACCCCTCAAGCGGAGTATTCAACTTATAATCGGCTTACACAACTCGTTTCCCGTGGGGAACTTCAAACAACCCATAAACTTCTCCTTATTAGTTGTTGTTGGATTGCCTCCATAGCGCAAAGTGAATCACGCACTCATATAACCTCGTTTTCTTGACTCCTCCGAGGGGATGCATAATGATGCACTCCTCAACAGTGGTGCAGTCACCACAATGTGTTCCTTCATCACAACAAACGTAATTTGATTCCATGTATATTTATCATAGGGTTTAAATTGGTCTTGAGAGGAAACTTTGTAAAAGCTGGGCTGGGAACGAATATCCCCCGCATGATATATATATATATATAATATATATATATATATAATATATATATATATATATATTGTGATGAATCTTTCAAATAGATCTCATGAAGAGAGAGAAAAATTGTGATTACCTTTTAAAATGAAAGAATTTGCTAAAGGAATAGTTAGCGACCGAGCGATAAAGCTTACTTATCAATAACTGTATATTTGATAAGAGTACCGTTCTGTACTGAATATTTTTCTAGGAAAATTATTCAATAAAATTATAATTATTTTGCAAATAAAGCACAAATTATTTATGAATCGCTCACTGATTTTGAGGTTACACTTTGTTTACTATCGATCAGATGTTTTTAAAACAGTTCGAACGCAGCTGACTGATTCAAAGTATTGTCAAATGTCACGCTGGCTTCACGTAAGATATAATACCATCTCTAAAAATCAAAACTATCCATAAAGGATCAAGAATTTCAAATAAAAAAATAAAATGTATGTGTTATCGTTGAAATTATTTATTATTTAAGAAATTATATTATATGTCAGGTCTTATTGTAACTAAATAGGTCATAGCATGAAATTATATTATTGATAAAACGACAGAAATTAATTATAACAGTCTCAAACCTAATAAAAATTGTATAAGAATATTAATTTATTAATGATTTAATTCAACTGAACCACATGGTAATTAAATCTCTTTGGCAGGTCTAAGCCAATCACAGTGCATAGAAATAGCACCAAGAAGGTGATCGTTTGAAAGCAACACATGTTAATCTATTATCAGACAACAACCCTGCCTTATCAGTTACACTAGCACATGTACATTGTATGAGAGGAACTATGTCTATAAGATTAAGCAGTTTTAAGAATTACATAATTAAATTATTATTGTAATTAAAGGAATTGTATTCTACTGCTTGCCACTGACGTCATGTTTACGTCACAAACGTTCTACCAATGGCAAATTTTTATGCAAATTATTACATCGAGATTCTGAGAAGCAAGGTCTAGCCTAGAAGCTTAGAGAAAAGACAGCACTTCCCTTTTGAAATCCTCACCGTGCAGATCTCTTTTATAGTTACCAAAGACCTATTTGTGAAAATTTCTTGTTCGATTTTAAATGTTCTATTTGTGAGCCGATATTTTAGGCCAATTTATTTGTTATTCGTAAATTTCTGTTTCATCAATCGATAAATTTAAAAGCTTAAAGTAAATTATCCCTTAATTAATTCGGTGAAGGAGATATTTAAATTAAAATTCCCCACGTGCTGAAACCGAAGCCTGGATTGCCGCCGATCAAACGATTTTTGATCTAAAGAAGAAAACCACGACGACCAAGGAATTTCACGTGAGTTATAAGTCATAAGGGGCCCCAATCTACGCTTCGAAAATATTTCAGTGCAGAAAAACATAAATTTTTCTTCGTCAAATTATTGGCCACGCCGACAAGCGCTTTAGCATTTAAGAGTCTAGAATTTATTCATATTAAATTTATAAGAATTTGTAGTTGATTAACTATCCTCCGCTGCCTGAACCACGACCCGAGCATTTTTTAAAAATATTTTATAATTCATTTTTTTTTTCACTATTTTTTCAAAACTGTTCAATTTTATCAATTGTAAAATTCTGTTGAATCACGCATGGTATCATGCAAGCACAAGAACATTTTTAACTCCTTCTGTTAATGCTAAATTATTATCAACCTGTAAATCAAATTCTGAACCTGCACTGTATGATTGCATATTTTATTGTAATATATTTCAGTTTTGTTAATTCGCTTTCTGAGTTCGATTATTTCTTAAGCCTGTCAATTATTGTGTCTGATACGTTCTATATTATCAAGAACCGATCGAATACGATCGTTAGAATAATTGAATTAAGCTGGATATTGGAACAGGTCTAAGTGGATGTAGCGAGTGGGGTCAGATCGAGATATTTATTCTTTGTCCTTACCTGCTCATATATCAGCTTTTATCTGTTACCTACCTCGACTTAGGAGCGAATGCATCAATTGTACAGCAGAGGCAGCCATAGATCATATAAATTCCTACAATAGAGCTTAAATCCCGACAAGACTCTGTTCTCGAAATATATTCTGAACGATATTTGGTTCAAATACCATATTTTTTAATCCTTCAGAACTTATTAGAGACGCAGTCCCGTAAATTAGCTACATCGGGATTTTTGCTCGACCTGTATGATTTTGTATGCTCATTCTTCACAGGTAATAATTTTAAGGTATCCGTATTCAGTGTTTAGCGACCGCTACACTACTTATTAAAAATTTCATCATTATACAATTTGTCATTAGAAGAATCAAGGGTGAGCGAGCGTTTAGGCCTCCCGCGATTCCGACAATTGTATTGAATTTTGCAGTGAATCAATCAGTCTGGTGTACACTCAGCGTCCACACACGCAATTACAAAATTTATAGCCGCTACACCATTGACTCAGTACAAGATTCACTCTACATGTGTGAAGCCGTCAAATACCGCTCCACATGATTTGGCGCCCAACAGTGATAGGCATTGAAGAGGTGGATAATCGACTACGAGGATTATTTAGTTGCTCAGTATACTATAGCGCTGACAACGGGAAAATTTTTTGAAAAATTCATGGTTGTGAATTTCTTCAATTTTAATATTAACTGTTCACTGTTATATAAAATAACAAGAAGTACCATACCCAATTTTTGAACGGAAAAGAAATTTGTCGATTGATGAATTTTTAGAGAGAAAATCGAACTCAGAATTTTATTATTGTGTTATTCGAAAATTGGTCATACTATAAGTCATAGGTATAAGAGATATCATAAGAAAGGTGATATTATTTGAAGAATATTAAGTCTATATTGAAACAATTCATAAAAATCTACAGAAAAGAGGATTGAAGTTATTTACATTTTTAAAAGTTTTTAAAGCATAAAGAGGGAAGTAAAATTAAATCACGGATATATTGCGGAATAATTCAAACAGAATACTGTTCCTTTTATATAAAATTTTGCAAAGAATACTAGCCCTATATATAGAATTGCGGCAAGAAATTATAAGAATAAAATATTTATAATAATAGTAATAATAAATTATAAGAGGCGTACCTGTATTACCGCATAAGTGTTCACTGTGTATCCTGTATGTTCGTGTCATTTTTATGTTAACGATATTGCTAACTTGACTCATTTTATCACTGAACACATTGCTAAACCACTTTTTCTGTATTTCACTCACTACGAAGCTATAGCAATTTCTATTGGATTTCTTGTTAATTATTTTGTATATCACATCAACACTTTCACGTTTTTTATTCACCGCACACGTTCGTCGCATTATTTTCTCACAAAGCATGGCAGGAAACGACCAGGTCAATCCAAGTCTGTCGGACACTGAGGACATCTCACCCGATTGTTCGCCGCCATCCGCATCTGCCACCGCATCCGCCGATTTCCATCCCAATGTACTGGATGATTTATCTTCGACGCAGGTGGAGGAGAGTTGCATTCTAGTGGAAGATCCATCGGCCGCCCAAGAGCCGGAGGACGAAACATCGGGAGAGCATACGGACGACGACGCCCCAGAAACAGGAACCCCCATCTCTCGTACTGTCGCTCGGATAAAAAACCAGAAGATAACCGTTCGCCATACGCCCGCTCCCGCACTGGATACGGACACCCTCCTGAAAGCGATAACCAAGATGATGGACGATTTAAATAAGAAATGCGACCAAACAAAAGAAGAATTAAAGGAAGACAACAAACAAATAAAAGAAGCATCGAAGAAAACAAATGAAGCTATAAACAATCTAAATGAAAAGAGCGACCAAACAAAGGAAGAATTAAAAAAGGAAGTTCAAGAAGCAAAGAAGGTAAACGAACAGGGTTTAGAGAAGTTGAGTCAACGGATGGATGGAGCATTCCGTGACACAGATAAAACCATCAAAAAATTAACGGAGTGTCTGGATAAATCAATTTTAGAAACAAATAACCGATTGGATAGGATATCCGAAGATATGCATATGGGAAAAATCAACGTCGAAGTCAGCATTAAAAAACATATACATGTGGAGACGGATACAATAAAGGTGGTTAAAGTCAAACAAGCAAGCGAACATGACACATGTATGGAAGGCCAACCCTACCGAGAGTATTAATACCGAAGTCGCACCGCACCCCGCAGGATGCCGAGAGGGACCGGACGACATCGCCCGCCAAGCTGAGGACGTCATCCAGGGCATAGAGGGGCAGCCCGTACCACCGCGCGCCGGACACCAGGAGTCCAAGGACGTTGCCCTCCACGTTGAAGAGCAGCCCGGACCGCCGATTGCCCACATCACTGTCCCTCCACCGAAGACAGCGCCTGCAACATACAAACCCAATACTCATGAAGATAACCCACAAAACAATAGAAGTAAAACAGAAACCCACAACAAATCAAAATCAAAACAAAAACCGAAAAACTATGAATCAAAACCACAAACAAGAAGAATTACAATACGTCCAAAAAGAAAACCAACTAGTAGAGTGCATTTACACCGCCGTCATATAAGGCTGAAATCCTACATCAAATCTTTTACCAGCATTCAAGAAAACAGGAAAATAATATTAAGAAGAATCTATTCACACCGCAGTCATGTCCGGTTAAAATCAAGTAGACTGTACACCGGCATGCAAAAAAGGAAAATATCATTTGGAAAGACACACAGACACCACCGGCATGTAAGGTTTAAGGATATCAAACTGCATGTCACCGGTCAACAAGGAAGAACAACATTGGCTGAAGAGATCTACCTACTTCGCAGGCACATTCGTTTTAAGCCAAGTTTGATAAAACGGATAGTTGCAAATTGGAATGGAACCTTGAAGGACACCGAATCAAATTTAGATGGGGGCTTAAGAAATCATTTTGAATTAACTGGAATCTACGTTGCAAATTACACAAATTATCAAACTCCTTCATAGTCACAGCCTACCCCATTGAATCACATCTTTGCGAACCAGCATCTTTCTACTGCAGCCTAATCAACATAGCCTAAACTTCGCCGCATCTCAGCCAATAAGGAAATATTATTAATTCACTTCAAATGAAGAAATTATTATCAACTTTAAATCAAGAAAATAAAACACGAAACAACTTTAAAAATTTACCAACCTAATCAAGCCATCCACCTCGTGTCAGAGTCATCACCGAAACAATCGTCTAATATCATCTGCACAACTGAAAAACAGAAACAAGAATTATATTATCCACAGAAAATAATTAGAAATTAGAAATAACATGAAGTTAGTAGTGAATAGGAGGAAAGAAAATAAACAAAGTTTATTTGAAAAAATGTGTAAATCTAACCTCGAAATACAGAATCAATAGAAAAATCTACTCAGAACCAAAGCCTGTTCGATAATTTTCTTCGTCCCACCAACCAATGTGTGCGAAATCCTAGAGTCAATGTATAGAATCAAAGCAATATCGTTATTTAATTATTGTAACCTGTTATTTAATGTGGAATTATAAATAAAAAAAAAAAACGCAACCAAAAATATATATTTATGTTAATTTGCACGAAATGCGCATGTTCTGTGTTATATGAATGTATCTCTAAAAAACTCCAAAGAAAATGAAATTCTTACCTTCAAATGTGAAATTTATTACTGTTGCATCAAAAGATCATGAATTGAAATTCAAATTGATAAATGTAAGACTTAATATTTGTAACCAACATTGATAAAAATCAAGAAAGCCATTTCAAGTGTAACCCTGTTTGTACGCAACGTACTAAGCGCAAATAAGGAATTGCTCGAGTCAAACGGTAGACGATTGTCAAGTCACCGAAGTAAAATCACACTCTCACCCAATTTATGTAAAAGCCAAACCAAAGAGTCGAAACTTGTAATAACCATGAAAAATGATGAAAATCTATATTTGTTGCAAATACTGTTCAAATCTTAAGAAGTAATATGTGAAATCTTGTATATTTGTTATAGTTATGGGTCTGCTCATAAGCCACCCATGAACGGAAGTTGTGGAGTTGTTTTAATGAAGGATCCAAAGAGACCTCATTAATTATTGTATTTCGATTGTATCCAATAAAAGGAACAATCAATTATTTATTTTCTCGTAGCCAAAAGTGCACGATATATTGTTTTCAGTGTTAAGTGTTGAGTTTTCGTAGAAGTAAGGAGATGAAATAGTGTATTCATCACAATATCGGATTTTTCAAATAGTCATTGTTTCGACTCGTCTCCCAATTACCTATTTAAAATATCCTGGGGGCTTTTGTGTGATGAATCTTTCAAATAGATCTCATGAAGAGAGAGAAAAATTGTGATTACCTTTTAAAATGAAAGAATTTGCTAAAGGAATAGTTAGCGACCGAGCGATAAAGCTTACTTATCAATAACTGTATATTTGATAAGAGTACCGTTCTGTACTGAATATTTTTCTAGGAAAATTATTCAATAAAATTATAATTATTTTGCAAATAAAGCACAAATTATTTATGAATCGCTCACTGATTTTGAGGTTACACTTGTTTACTATCGATCAGATGTTTTTAAAACAGTTCGAACGCAGCTGACTGATTCAAAGTATTGTCAAATGTCACGCTGGCTTCACGTAAGATATAATACCATCTCTAAAAATCAAAACTATCCATAAAGGATCAAGAATTTCAAATAAAAAAATAAAATGTATGTGTTATCGTTGAAATTATTTATTATTTAAGAAATTATATTATATGTCAGGTCTTATTGTAACTAAATAGGTCATAGCATGAAATTATATTATTGATAAAACGACAGAAATTAATTATAACAGTCTCAAACCTAATAAAAATTGTATAAGAATATTAATTTATTAATGATTTAATTCAACTGAACCACATGGTAATTAAATCTCTTTGGCAGGTCTAAGCCAATCACAGTGCATAGAAATAGCACCAAGAAGGTGATCGTTTGAAAGCAACACATGTTAATCTATTATCAGACAACAACCCTGCCTTATCAGTTACACTAGCACATGTACATTGTATGAGAGGAACTATGTCTATAAGATTAAGCAGTTTTAAGAATTACATAAATTAAATTATTATTGTAATTAAAGGAATTGTATTCTACTGCTTGCCACTGACGTCATGTTTACGTCACAAACGTTCTACCAATGGCAAATTTTTATGCAAATTATTACATCGAGATTCTGAGAAGCAAGGTCTAGCCTAGAAGCTTAGAGAAAAGACAGCACTTCCCTTTTGAAATCCTCACCGTGCAGATCTCTTTTTATAGTTACCAAAGACCTATTTGTGAAAATTTCTTGTTCGATTTTAAATGTTCTATTTGTGAGCCGATATTTTAGGCCAATTTATTTGTTATTCGTAAATTTCTGTTCTCATCAATCGATAAATTTAAAAGCTTAAAGTAAATTATCCCTTAATTAATTCGGTGAAGGAGATATTTAAATTAAAATTCCCCACGTGCTGAAACCGAAGCCTGGATTGCCGCCGATCAAACGATTTTTTGATCTAAAGAAGAAAACCACGACGACCAAGGAATTTCACGTGAGTTATAAGTCATAAGGGGCCCCAATCTACGCTTCGAAAATATTTCAGTGCAGAAAAACATAAATTTTTCTTCGTCAAATTATTGGCCACGCCGACAAGCGCTTTAGCATTTAAGAGTCTAGAATTTATTCATATTAAATTTATAAGAATTTGTAGTTGATTAACTATCCTCCGCTGCCTGAACCACGACCCGAGCATTTTTTAAAAATATTTTATAATTCATTTTTTTTCACTATTTTTTCAAAACTGTTCAATTTTATCAATTGTAAAATTCTGTTGAATCACGCATGGTATCATGCAAGCACAAGAACATTTTTAACTCCTTCTGTTAATGCTAAATTATTATCAACCTGTAAATCAAATTCTGAACCTGCACTGTATGATTGCATATTTCATTGTAATATATTTCAGTTTTGTTAATTCGCTTTCTGAGTTCGATTATTTCTTAAGCCTGTCAATTATTGTGTCTGATACGTTCTATATTATCAAGAACCGATCGAATACGATCGTTAGAATAATTGAATTAAGCTGGATATTGGAACAGGTCTAAGTGGATGTAGCGAGTGGGGTCAGATCGAGATATTTATTCTTTGTCCTTACCTGCTCATATATCAGCTTTTATCTGTTACCTACCTCGACTTAGGAGCGAATGCATCAATTGTACAGCAGAGGCAGCCATAGATCATATAAATTCCTACAATAGAGCTTAAATCCCGACAAGACTCTGTTCTCGAAATATATTCTGAACGATATTTGGTTCAAATACCATATTTTTTAATCCTTCAGAACTTATTAGAGACGCAGTCCCGTAAATTAGCTACATCGGGATTTTTGCTCGACCTGTATGATTTTGTATGCTCATTCTTCACAGGTAATAATTTTAAGGTATCCGTATTCAGTGTTTAGCGACCGCTACACTACTTATTAAAAATTTCATCATTATACAATTTGTCATTAGAAGAATCAAGGGTGAGCGAGCGTTTAGGCCTCCCGCGATTCCGACAATTGTATTGAATTTTGCAGTGAATCAATCAGTCTGGTGTACACTCAGCGTCCACACACGCAATTACAAAATTTATAGCCGCTACACCATTGACTCAGTACAAGATTCACTCTACATGTGTGAAGCCGTCAAATCACGCTCCACAATATATATATTATGAATTTATATAATCGTGAAATCAAAATTCATATTTAATATAAATTCATAATTATGATTTCCACGAACAATACTTTTTTGGGAACATAATCATGAATCATGAGGAATAAGGAACCAAGGAGATTATATAGAATGAGGATTGATGAGTGACTATGAATCATTCATATAAAAAATTAGTTATCAACACACTTGAATTTATTAATTTTGCGTTCCTTCATGATGTGTGTTAGTTAATATTGACTCTTTCTCCGTTCCCGAAATCATTTCCGGTTCAGTTTTCCACTAAAGCCCCGCACACACACATCGATTTTTGTTCGTACGATTTTTGTCGTCCTTATGAATTATATTAGATTGAAAAGATGATGTCAAACATATGATGTTTGTCAAGTTCCGTTTAATCTGATAGAATTCATAAGGACGGAAAAATATCGTACGAACAAAAATCGATGTGTGTGTGCGGGACTAAAGGGTCTTCGTATAATAACATGCAATTTTTCCATTCATTCATCGCAATAATCCATCACAAATAATTATAGAAGATGAACGATCCACAATAATTTCGATGTACTGACAGAGCAGACTGTACATGAAGAACACTCACCAGAATTCTAGATGATGGAATGAAGAAGTTTGCGGGAGTGTTATGATCTTACCTGGAAAAATAGATACATGCGTTTAGTTCAAGTATGAAGAAATGAGGATTCTATAAGTGAAAGCTAAATTATTGCTTAAAGCAATGAGTCTTGACAGCAGAGTACTAAATTATGGGTCGATGAAAGAGATTCAAGTTATCACAAACAATTCGATATTATGATAGAAAGGAACTAGTTTAGTTGGTTACAATATTGATGGTTATGGCTGCTCTTCGCTATGTATATTGATTTCTAGAGATTCGTTGCCATGTGAATCTTACTCAGTGTGAAAATGTACAGTAGTAATTTTGAGATCATTGTTATTATGATGTTCAAGCAATACCTATTTTGAATGTTTTTGCTGGAAATGAGGATTGAACTTATAATAAATCAAACGCAGTCCATCCAAAAAACTGAGGATAATGATGTGCTCGTCTTTCAATGTGACCGATGACAGTTTCTGCCGTTGCTCACATTCTGCGTCCGAATTCAAGTCTTCAGCCGGACAAAGACAATTTGTTATTGTTGATTCAGGAACTGTATCTGAAAGAAGAACGGGAAGGAGAGACAGGCTAGTGGATGGAAAAGCATCCTTCGTCGCTGAAAAGAAAGGGGTAAGAGGTGGGCTTGTAGGGAAAGCCACCTTCTAAGCAAGACATGCCGTTCCTGAGGTCCCGAGGGACACGGGCCCAGCAGCACAATGAATTACTTATATGTCCGACGGTGGCCTATACACACTACCCTACCTTTTCAACAGTCCAACTTCCTGCTCTTTCTCCTCCTCCCCTCATCAAACTCTAGACTCTCATGAAACCCCCACCCCTCACCAACATCCATTCCAAACCAACACCAAACCATCTGATCCACTGACCGTGAGGACCTGAAAGCTCATCTGTTGTCTTGATGTGCTCTTTTTTGTGCTTTCATCTCTGGATGGATTCTTAAATTCTGTCTTACCGATATAGAGGAAACAACACTGACCTCATTTATCTGTCAAAACCGATGATGAGTGAGTAATAGGTCTACTTTGGAATGGAACCTATTCTAATCTTAGTCAGGAGATCACCGATATAAATCTGATGTTTTCTAATCCATGGTTACTGAATTTGCCTGTAGGCAAGTGTCGTATTTATGCCTGTAGGTGTTTGTTTGGAATCATGTATCATGGTTATGGAGGTATCTTGTATCAAGTTTATGTGAATATATAAAAATCACCTTTTCACCTCGAAAATAATGAAAAAATTGTGATTCTTCAATAGTTGAGAAAAATTCATGCTAGTTAATGTTTTTACCGTTAGCTCTCTATTTGTTATCAGGAGTTCTCTTGTCACGATTTCCCTATAGGATCATATAAATGTAATAGCAGCATCTTATTTCAAATCATCGAAAATATTTTGATGAATAATATTTACGGACACAATTTAATTTTGAATGAAACTGAATAATTTGAAAGTGGAAGACACATTCACAACTACATTCCAACATACCAGTTGATTTTTGTGAACATGAAGTGATAGAAATCGAGTTTTAATGAGAATGAAAGAAATTTTAAAAGTTATTTGTTGGAAGTCAATTTCTTCATCTCTGGAACAAGATATACAGTATCCAGTTCTAAGAATCATAAAAATGATAATAGGGATAGAATATGAGATTTCTGATTCAGTGAAGTTGCAAGTTTAGTTATGTTTTGATGGTTCGACCAAATAACTTGGTATCAAGTATCAGAGTTCTTGGTAGGCTAGATCAATACTATGCGCTTGCTTTGCTATAAGAATGGGAAACTTGATCAGAATGTAGGTTTGAGTAGGAGGCAAACTAAAGTTCAATAGAGTTAAGAAGTTCTAAGTAGGTATAACCTAACCATATTGTTTTTTCTTCTTCTTTGTTTCGATTAACAAGACAAAGATGATTAAGGGTGAACTCACTGGAGAGAAGAAATATTTTTGTTTGAGTAAGATGGAGGGGAGCATGTGGAGTAAATGAAAAAAAAAACTTGAAAAAAAATAAATAAAGTTGAAAAAAATGAGAATTTTAGAATAGGAGTGGTGAAAAGTTGCAGAACAGGATGAGAGTGAAGAGAAGAAGTATTGGAGGAATAGAGAAGGGGAATTATGTGTGACAGGGACAGGAATAGCTGAAATAAGGTGAACCGAGCAAGAAAAGAGAGAAGGAAACTGTTTGACTACAGGTTGTGTGAAAGAGGATGAAGAGAAAAAGAAAGGGTTAGAAAAAGTGGTGGAATGAGTGAGTGAGTGAAAGTGGAGTAGGAGTAGGCCTCGAAGAATTTTTATTCTATGTTGGCGGAAATATCTCAGAACGAAGTTGACAGAGTACACCATTTGAAACTCAGGTAAGTGGAAACGACTTACCAGAAACGTCGACCTCCACCCGACGCAGAATGATGACGAAGAAAAATGGAGAGAGCCTCGGGAGTTTTATGTGACTGGAATGCCTGAACAACCATCACGCTGAACAGAGTGACGTCCCTTATTACACGAGCTGCAGTAACAATCATTATTATCATCATGTCTTTGTGATAATAGACATCCAGTGACTGCTTTGTTGGTTGCAATATCGATAACATAATATCAAGGTTATATTAAACTTGTCACAATATTCCCTTCCTCATTTATTGATCGTCAGTCCATTCGTTTTGTCAACAGAATGATGAGTATCTCTATGAAAGCGATACACATATAAATTATTTTGCTCGAATAGCAACAATTAAAGTAGCTTTGTGTAACAAGTTCCATATAGCCGACATTCTGCATAATGAGAGGCTGCCAAGTAAAGGCGGACAACGGTCAATGTTTTTGCTGGTCGCCAACCTCTTTGACGGTCTTTATCTTCAGCTTTCATTGTCCCTAGTCACGCGACTTTTTAAGGCACCGGAAGTACATTCGAACAAGTGTAGAGACTACACTATCATAGAGGTTGAGAGACAAGGAAGACCGGTAGAGCGAGGAAGAAAGATTGAAAAAGTAGAGTAACAAAGAAGTAGTAAGTAGATTGAAGTGTGAGTGAGCGAGAGAAGGGATAAAACTGTGTAAAAAAACAACAGTTGCTGTGAGTGATTAGGAGCACACGGATAGCAGAGCAGAGTGAAGCAGAGACCACTGCACAGTTGGTGGGCGCATTACAAAGCGGGACTCTATCTGTGCATTCTGTTCTTTTTAGGCTTATGAAACTTTTTGGTGGCATTCGACTCCACTCCAACAGAGATCTTAACTGTATTATTCGTGGAGAATAATATTTGTATCTGCCACATTATGATAGAATATTGCAAGATTGAGGTCTTGAAGGAATAATCAACTACTAGTTGAATAACACCATTCCGAACTATTCACTAAGGTATCCTGATCCTAGCTACTGCCATAATTCTCGAAAGATGATGAACGTTCTGTGGAGCAGGTTATCTGTTGCCATCTATAACCCTTCTAATTATTTTCATAAGTTGCTCAAAAAATCCAACCTGTTTGATGGAATTCAATAAATTTCCACTGAGATTTTAATGAAGATTATTAACCTTTCTCCACTTGGATCTTATCTAGCTTCAAATTACAAATTTGAATATCGTGTTTTTCCAAAAATCAATGAAAAAAACATACGTGCATGCAGTTATAGGCCTATATAATGAAGAATATTATTCTTTCGCAGACAGATCTCGATTTTTCCTTGTTGATATTTCAAGTATTAGTAATAATTCAAACGGAAAATGCTTTGAAGCATAGGGAGTGATATATGAAGAGGAAGAAAATAAAAGCAAGTGATAGAGACAGAAGACGAGGAGACGAGCAATAAACCAGAACGTATTTCGCTCTTCACAGAGTTTAACAAGGTTATCCCAGAATACGCCACATCCGTTTTGCTTTGGTAGGATTGATGGCATGGCTAGGGGTGTGGAGGGGGATGGTGGGAAGGGGTGAATGTGTGTTTGGGTAAGGGTTCGCCAAGTACAACAAACCAGAGGGTCGGCGACTGCAGTATGCATAAACGGTTTCGCATCACGGCGGCATGGAGTTGGAGCACCCTCTTGCAGTTTCTTTTTTATTTATCACTCGGTAAACATCAAAGTGAAACAATTGAATATTTCGGAATCAGCAAAGAGAATATTTCCTTCATATTCAAATCCGTTGCGCACACAGTAAAAAACAGGAAAGTTCAAAATACTTTGCTAACGGGAAAGTAGTGAGAAATATTTCGCTTTCCAGAAGTCCTCCATTAAGAACTCTCTTAAAGGCTTTCACAAACGAATCACACTTTTCCGCTGGAGGTTTTCCACTAACACAAACATTGAAAAAAAAATATGAGCCGGTATACAATAACAGAGTGAAAAAGCCCAATTCAAATATTCCAAAACGATGTTGTTCCAGATTATAATGAATGTGGAAATTCCGGGTAAGTTTTCCTGGTATTATTAGACAATACTCAAAAAAGCCTTGAATTGTTCCATGAGTTAGAACTTTCATTTTTTTTTTTTTTGAGTGGAACTCTTTCGTTCATATGTAAATTGGAGCATAATCTGATAATTCATGTGCCAAAATCAAGTGATAGAAGAACTGAATCATCTAGTTGAATTATTATTAAGTTTGAGTGAATAAATTTCATAAACTACTTCAATTAAACGACTCACTAATCGTAGGTAGACCTTCTAATCAGTTTTCGTAATAATGTAAATTCTAGTACAAAACGAGATTGAATAGTTGCCTGATTTTCTCAACAAGATTATTATAATTCAAGTTTAGGAAATAAGAAATGCAATGAAAATATTCTTCTATCAGATTCTTTGGAATGAATGTAACACATACTCTTACATTTTCTGCTTCATACCTACCAAAACTACCAAGGGTGCATGGAAGATTGAAAATCATTCCTTTGATGGTCGTCAATCATAAACTCCCTAATAATGTAAGTAGCAAATGGCTATACAGTATTTACGAAAGTTTGCATAACGTATATGAATAATATTATCGTGGCTTGGCTAGCGAAGCTTCAAAATTGTGCGTTTTAATATTAAATTTGAATGCTTACTCAATATACATAATATTATATAATCTTCTCTAAAGATTCTAGAGATTCTAGATTCTTAATACTAATTCCAAGAAAACTGTTCAAAGATAACAAAGAATTTCGTTCGATGTATCATATTACAGGATTGTAGACTGAAAAATGGAAATTGTATTCTAAAATGATAATATATTCTAAAATCCACTCAATGCTCCATTTCCAAGAAACGCGGGTAGAATGAAGAGGGTGCAAATTTCGTAACAAAATTAAACTAGTCGGTGGAATGAGAGAAATCTTGGCGTAAAAACATTCAGCTACCTTTGTAATCGGCTGTAATGAGAAAATACTCAACTAATTAAAAACAGGGGGAGGTTTAATTTTTAGACGGGAAGATTTTGCCGGTAAATAGAAAGGGTTGATACTATGGGGGAGGACAGGAAAGTGAGCGAGTTCTTCGTATCACGGAGCGTTAACTGGAAGGGCATCCGGAGAAAAATTCGAGTTTTGTCGGTGATCAGAGGAGGAATTTCACGCGTGATCTCATACCACTAGAAAAATGAGCACTCGCTTCGCAAAATGAGTCGCTAAAATTCCACTTTGTTGCAGATGCTGTCTGCCTACACCGGAAGATTATTGTTGGTGTAATATCTCAACAACGTTCAGCGAGGAATTCTATGAAAAATATTTTGGAAAAACTTGTTTACATTAGCAAGTTTCGTTTGCCAAGTGTGCTGGGAAGAAAAAGCTCACAATGAACATTTCATTTCGAAAATCTACTATGTGAGTAGTTGATCATATAATAATCTTGAAATAAACCAATAAACTAAAATCATACTAAAATGGAACGGTAAACGTTAACGGTTTGGTCAGGGTATCTAAGACTGATAGCTATCTGGATTCTACATACTTCCAATTCACCCTTGTATTCCAATTACAGGTATATTTCGTATAATCTATACTATTATAATTCATAATATTTCAATGAAAAGAGTAGAGAGAATGAAGAGTTATCAAATTGGATTGAAGATAAAGTTCCACCTAAGGACAAAAGAAGACTAGTTGAATATACTAGCTTTAGAGGTGTAGTATCTCCACTGGAAATTAAAGTTCCAAAACTAGGAATGCAGTAGTTTTTCCAATTTGCAAGCCTGCTCAGGTATTCAATTACTAGGATATTTGTCTCCAGTGGATATTTTTGCGACAGGAGCGGCTCCCCCAAGGGTTCAGGCCACACCTTCAGCCAGTTCTACGTAATTCTGTACTTTTCGAGTAAGAAAGATGTTGATGAAGTACATCACAGCTAGATCCGACTTAAGAAGAGGAAAGCTGATTAATATTGAGAATGAGGAAAGATCTGTATAATTAAGACTTCAATGTAGAGAGATATGGAATCAATAACTCATTCCTCCCCGAAAATTCATTTCCAAGATAAATAGTTATCTGAATCGAAATTCGTATTTATCATGTGAATTTTTATCATTGATGAATAACAAAGGAGTGGAGCATAGCGAGTGAGAAGAGAACATGCCTTATTGAAAATATGATATAAGTAGATAGATTGAATATAAATACTCAGTAGATTGGATGGATATGAACAGAATTGAATCAAATAGTTTGGAAGAGGAACAGTTCTAGATACAAGACTCATATCACTTTTTAAATCAATGATTCAATTTCTCATTCATTAGCCAACGAATGGTTACTATATTTTTCTAAGCTATCCTCGAGCAAGATTCAGTCATGAAAGAAAAATTATCAATAGGTTTTTTCGATTTGAGAATCTCAACTATCAATCCACAACAGTTATCATGATATCATAATGCCCCATAATCTTTAAGCCATCCAGTAGCTGTCAATCTTTCCTTTTCTCGATTTGCAATGACCACACAAACATTTCCCAGTGGGACTGAAACCGTTGTCATCTCTTATTATAATGTCTATGAACACGATTTAGCCCTTATGATCTTTCAGACCAGTTGATTAAGCATCAATAAACCAAGGTTAGTACATAGATGCGGCTGTACAGTATTCGTGGGGTCGAATCTGTTTTAGTGGTGACACCGCGTGGGTTCAAGGCCTTGCCGCTGCATCACATGTGATGCGACTTTCATTAATGTGTGTGTGACAAGCGCAGTCTCGACACGCGCGCGCGCCAGCACGAGCCACTGCAGCTTGTCAGGCGAAATTCAACAATGATGCTCTCTCATTTGTGTCCATCTTAATCAGCAAGCCTTCCAAATAGCTGCTCAAAATAGACTCCGCTTTTTACAGCAAAATACATAGAGCGAGCTAAGTGTACTCGAAATCTTATTCCCCATCACAAGACCATTTCCACCAATATGTTAATCGTGACGGCTCCACTTTATGTAATTTGAACTATTAAGCTATGTGGAAAACAATTTTTATGGGCGCGATCTGAGGATATGAATTTGCCACTGCAGTCTACACGGTTAAAGTTGCATGTCATCTGAAGTTTAGTGAGCCAGGAGACTTCTGAAATCGAAGTTGAGTTTGAGAGATAAATGAAGATCAATTTGACCAATGAACGTATACGAACCAGTATTTCCGAGAGAGACATTCCACATAAATGTATACAAGAAATATATATTCTAATAATGAAGGATGACCCGATGAAGAAAGCATTAGATGGTATGAGACAGTACTATATCCCGCATTCATTTGTAGAAGAGAGTGACAGGCTGACATTTAATAATGGAAGCGATGTCACGTGATATATCGTGTGGAAGCAGACTGGACAGCATTAGAAAAGCTTTGTAGGCAGTTTTCCAATGTACATACATTTTTGTGGAATGAACGAGCCGAGAACGATGTCCCAATCCTATAGCATTTGAAAGTAATACAATAATAGTCTTTAGTCGTAGAGTTTATCACTTTATTGTCCACTTTCTTGTTACTACTCGGAAAAGGATTCAATTCAAAATCAAGTAGAAAATACTCCTAATTACAAACCTCTTGAAAGTTAAAAAAAATGGAAAAACTCCTAAAAAGCCTAATTAAAGAACTTCTAAAAAACTCCACGTGATTCATACTCCTTTATTATCTCAAGTCTATCTAGATCTACTCCTAATTCTATTTCACCTTTTATATCCACTGATTGTTTCGCGTCAAAAGCACCCATAAAACACGATAATCCACAGTAATAATATTTTTTAATATACGGTTTCATTTATGTGACGTCATCCATTCATGGTCGGTATTCTGAATTGAATGATAGTAATAATAGTAGTTACCTAATCGCATTTATACTACAGAGGATTGTTCTTGCTTCACCCCTAATAACAGTCTTCAACAATAACAGCGATTATGTAGTGTCTAAAAATAGAGAAGCTTTGAGGCCTTTGGAATAATGGTTGAGAGAATTGGAAACACGAGTTGCTTTATTACACAAATAAAAAAAAATCCCACTCACAGTGCACTTACAAACCGTGCCAAACAAATTTCAGTGACTTGACTACTTGAAATAAATTTTAATAATGGAATGCTTATGAGAGGAGTTAGAGACCTAATAACCCTTTATTTTTAAATAATCAAACTACTGTTTAGAAATGTAAAATACAGAACATATTCTTTTGAATTTGGACTTCCTTAATAATTGATAAAAATAGTATATGATAAGCTTAGTCTTCCTTTTCCAGATTATTATATCTATTATCATATATCATTATAATGATTCTATTGATAAAAAAAAAAAGACTGATTGTATATCAGGAATAGGCCCACGTTCCAGAAAAGGTTACAATTGCAGAATACCCATACGACTAGCTTCAAGAAATTTATCCAATGAAGAATATCGTATCAATTTTTTATTATAATTGTATAGTAGAACAATTATTTCAGATTTAAGGTCTTAGATCTAATTTGAAGTTTGGCTTCTCATCATTTCTGTAATTCAAAACGTTGCCCAACAACGAATCATTCCTCAAAACAATTTACAGTATAAAACAGTATATATAAATTTACAGCCAAACTCTCCTTATTTGTAGTCTTTCAATGAATTCATTCCAATAGACGGCATATTTCCATCTAATTAATTACATATTTGAATGGAGCAAATTCCAATTTGATTGAATTACCTTCTAGAGAAGACATGTGTCAATAATGGTTGAGGATCAAGTTTGACCACGCTTGTATAGTTTTCCTCCCTAGTATAATTATTAAGAGAACAATAAACGATCTGAAACAAGCTAAAAAACTCGGCACATCTGTTACTCTCGTCCAGTTGGGCCCTTATCAGCTTCGATTCATAGTGGGTGAAACGAAGGCAATACTGTTGAAAATGCACTTATTAATTAAATTAATTTATAATCAATTAACTATATAATCTTTTATAATAATGAGCAAGAGAATATGACAAGAAAAACTTCAATAACTTCCAAATGACTAGTTGGGTTGCTTCAAGTACGGTAGTCCTTAGTTGAGGTTGCACTCTATAATGTTATTTAGGAAGGAATTATTTATACATGTACAGGATATGAAATACACGAATGGTTAAAGCATCATCACATCTGAACTACTGAACTGATTCACTTAAAATTGAGCATGAAGATTAATAATTCACCGAGAATGGTTATAGACCTGTTTTCAGTTCTTGAAGATCTCAGTACGTCAATTTTTCAGTTTGTCAAGTTCACAGTTGGTCAGGTTTTCAGTACGTCAAGTTTCCACTTTCTGATACTTTGCTTGAGAATATCCATATGATATTATAAGAGAAGGAATTAGCGCATTGACACATTATCACTTACGAACTGATTAACATACCATTTTACATTTATTACATGAATCTACCTAGAATGGATGTAAGGGTTATTTTAATTTGTATTTATTGATTAATTTCAATCATAAAGTTGAAATAAACCCATTAAACTTGTAATTCAAGGTCATGACCAACAAAACAGAGCTCTCTCCAAATGAATCCGTAGCATGTGTGGAAGGTTGCTTATTCGAGACCGATCAAACTCAATTTTTGCTGAGAATTTACAACTCCGATGAAGACTATCCAAGTAATTTTTACAAAATATCATTATTCCTATATTTATGTTTCTTGGACATAAGTATCTTGCATTTTACAACACAAAATTTTCACCAGTGCGAAGCACGGGTTACCTGCAAGTCCCTTATAGAGGATGATGGGCCCACTCCAGTAGCAATCGCCTACACAAGCCTATGTGCAGCATGTTAGATACGACTCTTTACTGCGGAATCGTCTCATCATTCAGGGAAATTCAGTCAGCCAGGAGCAGAGTAATGGCCTGACCAATATCATGGAGTGCTATACGTCGATACTCAAACATAAACAAGATGTTGGTGCATGGAAAAACTCAGTTCCATGTATCCTAGTCCATCATATCGAGAAGGGATGGTTAGGCACGGTAGCCGGAATGAATTAGTACTGCTTAAACTTTCATTGATCAACGGTTGGTGGATAACATCAATTGCAGCAGACGTCTGACCGCCCTGATGTCTGGTGCGGCAATCGAAATACAAGGTCATAAAATCGCTCCGTTATTCACAGGAGGGTCGGTAGCTATTTGAGAAAATATGATCCTGCAAAACTTCCATCCTTATTTTGGTGAGACTCCACTCTCTGTGATCCTCGCAGTATACCTGGAATATTCGCTTTTTGAATACGAGAGTACAATCCGATTACTTATAATGAACGTTGCCTCTCACTAAGCTTAGATGTCCGACAGGCTGATGAGCTTATTCCATATTCACTTACAAGACACTTAAGAGAGATTGAGTAAAGCAGGTCTCACACGATTTATCAGTTCAACGTATTATAAAATATTGGACAAATGAAGAGGTACGATGCAAAACGTACTCATTGACTGAAAAAGAGTATTAGCGTGAGTTCATTGTGAGAAGCTGATGATTTTAATTTCTTGTGGAACACTCCTTATTCAAGATGAATGCTTAAGTGATCGACTAACAAAGGTTTCTACATAATTTCCATATATCGTAAATAATATTCAAAACAAAAAATAGCTACTCAAATCAAGTGGTCAATCGTTATAGGAAAGAATATTGTGAATTGTTCATAGAATTAATCAGAGAGGACAGAAATATATTTCCTAAATATTTCGAATAATATCACTCCACTCAATATCGATGATATGCTTTCAAAAGTTCCAGATAATATGAGTAACGGAATCATTACTGAAATCGCAGTTATAATAATATTATTGTAGAGAACAATATGACTCCAATAAGGGAAGTTTGTATTAGACAACGCTTTCAAGGCAAAATGATTAGGACTAATATTATCCTGACTTGTCATAACAGGGACGGTAATGGAAGACTCCGTATGCAAACATTATTAAGGCAACGATAACCGACGTTTCAATTATCTTGATGTCTTACCTTTGTTATGAACTGATTATCAGGTATCAGAAAAATAAGATAGGAGTGTTGCAAGCTGCAAGGCTATAATAAATCTATACAAACGGCTCATAAATATAGATGAATGTCAATGTCAGTAGTGATATAGCTTCATCCAGAGTTAGCGATCGTTTCACTCATCAAGAATCGACCATAATTATTGTTAATGTCACGTCCTCTATTGTTTCTCATACATATTTTGTAATATGTAACATTGATCTCTTATTCTGGAAAGTTCATAGTACATTCAAGGATGAACATAGTACTTACTAAATAGTAAGTTATATAGTAGATGATTATTGAATTTTAATTTATTAAAGGAATTAAGGTTTTCTTGAGATAGTTTGACAACTTGTGAATTCGAACTCCCCGGTTCATAGTCATTGAAAGGTTTATAGTACACAACATACTTGAAGAGAAATAGAATATAATCATTATTATAATGCTTCAATACTCTATTCTCTGAGAGAGCGATGAATCAAGATCCCTAGAATAATTTCACAACTGTGACCACAGTGGAAGGGAAAATTGAAAACAAATCTGGGTCAGCAGTATTTGAGAATGTGAATGTTTAGTGTTTCCCCACATAACTCATCGTTGAGAACAGTTTCATGACAAGATGCTATGTTATAAAACTTGGAAGAAACACAAATCAACTTTTTGGACAGTTGGAGTGGTGAAATCAATACAATGCTGACATGGCAAAGCTTGAGAAGAGTGATAAATCAAGTATGGTGAAACATACAATGCTCATAAATTTTCAAGAATTCCTCAAATAGTTACTTGACAAGTTTTAGAGAAAAAATGAATTCATTATTGAAATAAATAAATTCTCAACAAACCCCAATTTTTAGACTGGTATATGGTTAGAAATGCGATGGAGGAACAGTTTTGGGCTGTGCCTTCTAGTCCTTCTCTAATCATTTTAATTGGGTTTCATGAATTGATGATGAACTGTGTATCATTCGATCCATAAATTAATAAATTATAGATCCATTTTAAGCAACCGCAGTGAAAAACGATATTACTAGAACAATTATTACAAACATATTATATGTATAATATACTATCAGAATGTTAACTGTCGTATTATTATGAGCATTTTGCCAGAGTTGTCAAGATAAAAATGAACATGACATTTTTTTATCAACTCCTTTGTATGAATTAGGGTGGAGTGATGCAGCTTTCTCAGCTGGAAGTGATCTACGCAAATTATCAATATAAAGGGCTGCTTACCTTGAGAGGGTTCTACGAATATGGTACCTAATGGCTGTGAACTAGCAGATGTTGAAGGGTGATGGATCTTTATTTTAAGATGAGAAGGAGCATTTGGTTCAGGAAAATTGTTGTTTTGTTCTCTTCGAATAGTTTTCTATCATTGTATACTCAAATTCAACAGAGAATTCTTCTTCTGTTATTTCTTCTATTCCGTTCTTTCAAATCTAATTGTATTCTTTTTAATTTGATTCACATGTTTTTCAAACGTTCAAATGGTTTAAACATCGTAGATGAAGTTCCATTGCAGAACTATGTAATCACCCCCTTCTTGAATCAGCCTTACTAACAAGGATTTTTATACTCAAAATAAAATGACTGAAAAATACGTCTTGTGTTTTACTGGAAGATGTTCAATAATATTATGGATCCATTTGAACGATTCTCATGATCTAATGTTATGGTAAAACAATGAAGATAGGAAACATAAGCTATTCGATAGAAGCATGACGAATAAAGATGGAAAACATAAGTTATTTGATAGAAGAATGGAGAATGAAGATGAAAAACATGAGCTATTTGGTATTTGTCAAATATCTAGGTGCTCAGCTAGTCAATTTCAATACGATCATACTAACTAAAACTCTAACTCTTACTCTATTATTATTAGCTCCAAGTCAATTCATTGCTAAATCTGATAAATATCCATAAATAATGAGAAAATTGAGTAAGTGGCTGTTACTGTCACGCTACATTTTTCCCAATTGACGTTTTGGAGAATGAGCGACTTCGTAGAATCGCAGCACCAATTCTGAGTGGATTGAATCATTTTTACTCAGTGTCAATCACAGATGGAAACTAGAACCGTTCGAAACTATTTATATTCAAGCTATGGTACACAGAGTCAGAAATAACAATTACATCACTGTCAGAAGCAGCTTCTGTGCATATAAAATATGAGATAAAAATTTCAACTCACGTTTGATCTATGAATAGATCCAACGCACTGACTTGGAAGTGAGTGTGACGAGATGACTTATGTCATATTAAATAATTATGTTCATTCAGTCAGGGAACAAAATTCATCGGGCAGGAAATAATCGACCTTTTGAACAATCGACATTTTGAATATGATCTACAGTTGGTTTGATGCAGTATAAACTTACAGATTTGATATTATTGTATTAGAATGTGATATTCCTTATCCCCGTTAAGCCACATGAAATTCCTCGCCGAGATGAATAAATACATGAAATGATTAAACAAATAAAGTAGAAAAAGAGAAGTAAGACAATACAAATAAACGAAATGAATGATACGTTTGATTATAAGAATATGTGAATATGAGAATAGAAGTGTGAGAAAATGAATCACAAAACCATGGAGAAAAGATCAAAATCGGAGAAATAGTGAGGGTTATTAAAGTACATTTATCAAAGAACCTGCCCTTGTTAGTCGCCTATTGAATGGTGCATTGGTTGTGAAAGTTCCCATTTTCCTCAAATATGTGAACCAATTTCGAACGCTCATATCAACAATGTTGAATCTGTTGGTGGTGAATATCACAATACCAGGAATAAGAAATCGAATTTTCATACTTCACATGAGAGTTGACCATTAGCACAGGCCGTCTTCATATCGGCTGCCTCAGACAGCAATAAATTAATGACAACATTCTATCAGTTTTCGAGTTGTAGTAGAAAGTCAAAAGCTGTGTGGGAGTAAATGAAAAGGAAAGGAGATCGGATGAGAGAGGAACAGCGATTGTAGGGGGCAGAGGTGAGGTGTAAATGGGAGTTGAGGGAGGAATTGGTGATAGAAGAAAGAGAAGAAAGAGAAGAAAGAGATGATGGAACAGAAACAGTGAGAGAGCAACGAGAGAATGGTGAGTTGAAGGTAGTGAGAAAGAAAGAAATAATAGGAAAACGTGGGAAAGAAGAACATGAAAATAGAGAATGATGGGAAAGAGAAGAAACATAGTGATGAAGTCAAAAACTGGTAGAATAAAATGGGGAGTACGGAGAAGAGGAATAGAGAAAGAGCGAGATTGAGGAGAATATAGATTAGGTGAGATCGATGTGGAAATTCAGATGAGAGAGTATAGTATGTTCAAGAAACTGCAAGTTTGTGAGTAAAGGAAGCGTAGAAAGTAGAGACTGACTATACCATTTCAAAAGAGGAAGGTATGTGAACAGCTCAGGCCGGAAGAGAAGAGAGAACGATAATAACAACAATCGTCGTGGTAAACGAGAGTGAGAGAGATGCAGAACAATAAGTTCTCTGTAGTCCTTGTGTTGATTGAACCTAGGAAATCAAGCTGAAGGAAAAAGTTAATTTCGAACCGTCGACCCTCTCTAATTTCAACGGTTCACGACTGCTTTGCCTCCACCCATTCACACCTACAATTCTCAACCAGTACGTGAACAAAGAGAAATTCCAAAACTACGTTCTGGATTTCTCAAGTGGGGACAGAACTTTTTTATAATTAGCATGTCAGTCAATTATTTCAACAATGTTTATATTGAACAAAATGGCTAATTATTTGGAATCGTCAACCTATTAAACCAGAATTATCCTTGTAATATAGAGATATCAATTACGAATATAATTTTAGAGATCAGTATCTGGCCAGTTAGGCATTAATAATAGGGAATGGATCAGTATCTGGAGAATAAAATGATAAAAAATCGATGATTTTGAAGGAAATACGAGAATGTTACTCTCACATCAGTCAAAAAGTACAATAAAATTTTAGAAAGGAGAGCAGAAAAGGAGATGGAATGGTTTCTGAGGGGAATTCTTCCATTGAACAATATCGAATAATTTGGAACTGTGTAATCATAATGCTTCAAAAAGATTTTTTCAATGCATTTTGTTTTTAGAACGATTAAAGCTTGGTATTTTCTACTATGATTATAGTCAAAAATATTAAATAACTTTTTGCTATTAGAAAAAACGACTAGCAGTCAGATATTTTACAATAAATGAATTAATCACTCACTGTGACAACGAGATCTTTCGGCAGGTCCGCCATCTTCTTGGTTGACAATGTGAATAGCTCAGAACAAAAATTAACAAAATCGATAAACAAACTCCAATTTACAGCTGAATATGAACATGAAAACACCCACAATTTCCCAGATTTAAATATCACAAAACACAACCAACAACACTCATTCAACATATTCAGGAAGCCAACCATGACAGATACCCTTATTCACAACTCCTCAAATCATCCTGTTCAACACAAACACTCAGCTTTCCTATCTATGCTACACAGACTTCAAACCATCCCCCTCTCACCTGAACACTACAAAGCAGAACTCAATACCATAAAATATCTAGCACAACAGAACGGACACCAACAATCGACAAGCTACTCCAAAAAATGAAAAAAAAAACAAGAGAAGGAAAAAACTGAAAAGTTCATAACACTGACATACATAAACAACAAATCCAACAGAATAGGAAGTATTTTCGAAAATCTGGGTATAAAGTGGCATTTGGAACAAAAAATGAAATCTACAAGCAAATCAATAAAAGAGAAAAGATTCAAGACAATAAAAAACTCAAACTCCCAGGAGTATACAAACACAATCAAGAAGATGGCGGACCTGCCGACTTCAAACCATCCCTCTCTCACCTGAACACTACAAAGCAGACCTCAATACCATAAAATATCTAGCACAACAGAACGGACACCAACACAACCTAATCGACAAGCTACTCCAAAAAATAAAAAAAAAAACAAGAGAAGGACAAAACTGAAAAGTTCATAACACTGACATACATAAACAACAAATCCAACAGAATAGGAAGTATTTTTCGAAAATCTGGGTATAAAGTGGCATTTGGAACAAAAAATGAAATCTACAAGCAAATCAATAAAAGAGAAAAGATTCAAGACAATAAAAAACTCAAACTCCCAGGAGTATACAAACACAATCAAGAAGATGGCGGACCTGCCGACTTCAAACCATCCCTCTCTCACCTAAACACTACAAAGCAGACCTCAATACCATAAAATATCTAGCACAACAGAACGGACACCAACACAACCTAATCGAAAAGCTACTCCAAAAAATAAAAAAAAAAAAAGAGAAGGACAAAACTGAAAAGTTCATAACACTGACATACATAAACAACAAATCCAACAGAATAGGAAGTATTTTTCGAAAATCTGGGTATAAAGTGGCATTTGGAACAAAAAATAAAATCTACAAGCAAATCAATAAAAGAGAAAAGATTCAAGACAATAAAAAACTCAAACTCCCAGGAGTATACAAACACAATCAAGAAGATGGCGGACCTGCCGAAAGATCTCGTTGTCACAGTGAGTGATTAATTCATTTATTGTAAAATATCTGACTGCTAGTCGTTTTTTCTAATAGCAAAAAGTGATTTTATAATAAGCAGTTCGTGATGGAAAACAACATTGGATAATTCAAAAATATTGTTTTCCCACAGTTACCTTGAAAAGTGACCATTCCTGCACAGATTACAGAACGCAAAGAATCACTTTTCCGCTTAATACTTTGCGTATTACCATAGAGAAACGATAGCATAGATATCCCATGGTATAGGGCGTTTATGTTGCAACTTTTACTGTTATCCCAAGCTGATAGTTCACATAGTTCTTTCCTATGCAGCTGTGTGACGCTGGTAGTCTCTCAAATTGTGCCGTTCATACACTATCACCCCAACAAAAACAGTGAAAATTGACAATAATCGACAGTAATCGGCTTGGGATAACAGTAAAAGTTGCGACATAAATTCCCTATACTATGGGATATCTACTTAAGCTATTGTTTCTCTATGGTATTACCTTGCAGCCATCCCAATCAGCTGTTGACATTGTTGGCGTGTATTTTGAATGCGAATTTGTACTATCTATATTTTTTCTGATTTTCAAATAAATAAAAATGAGAACTCATAAAATTATACATTTTGAATATTATCAATTATTCATTATTTCAAATAATATTTTTTCCATTCATAGATTGATTGGTTGAAAAATTATTTAGAAATTAAGATTTACTCAAAGTTATTCAAATTTTCAAATTTATTGGATTAATTGAATTTTTAATTTGAATAAATTATCGATTATCAATTTTCAGTTGGATTATCAAGTTTAAAATAAATTAAAGTTGTTATTAATAACAAAATTATACAGACAAACATTTAATGGATTTCATCCATCATTTTACCCATAATCAACCACTTTTCATATTCAATGGTAACTGTAGGAAAATTTTAATGTGAAATACGTGAGCAAAGTTCCTCTGCTGCACTCAAGAAACCATTCTGCCCTCGCCTACGGCTCGGGCGTAATCGTTTCTTTCAGTGCAGCAAACTGTCACTTAGCGCACTAGTTGCACAAATAACTATTGTATTTCATATAGAATAAACTGAACTAGATTCTAAAAATAGAATACTCAAATAACGTTTTGAGAATGCTGTTCTTCGATTATCATGGCCAGTTGTGAATGGATTCAAGTGAAACATGAATTCATTAATAGATTTTCGAAAGGAGTGAAGCAAACGTTCAATGAGAATTGAGGTCTTCCAACGGCCTTGAGAGTCTTGATTGTTTATTCTGCACCAATATATGCATCTTATTTTATGTAAACAGAATAATTTCATGATGATTATACAATATAGGAGTGTATTTATTATGAGATACTACGATTAATGAGAAGAAGAATATATTAATATGATAGTGTAGATGAATATCTGAGGCCATAAGGTTCGGAAGAGAATCTAAATTTCTACTCAATTATCCAGATTTGATGAGAATGAGTCCATCGCGATAGAATGCAACACAGTCCTACACCGTCTCTTGCCACGATCCCATCTGGCATTGAATTCATTTTTGTTGAACCGGTTCTGTTTTTTTTTTTAGTTGTCAGCTCAGTGTCAGGTAATTCCCATGCTCTTCATTCGCCCGCATATCCGTTCCAAATGCTTTTTGATTCTCATAATTTGCATTCTGCTGAGCTTTATAGCAAGGGCAGCTCTCGGTTATTGACCAGTTTATGAAGTGTTTAGCTCAAAATTTAAATATAATTCTCCCATTTTTGATAATTGAAAAAAGCATCTTCTTGATTTTAACCGAAAGCCTCGAAGAGATTAAGTTCCAATATATTGTTGAATTCACATGGTTGGGTTCGGAAGAGTACAAAAAGTATTCGATACTTTCTATGTTATAATAATAGTTGGTATGAAGATCTCAGGTTATGGAACTATTAATTGAGAAATTATTGGTGCAATGAAAATCTGAGTACACACCTCAGGCCTGAGGCAAATGAGAGATATGAAGACTGCGATTCAATCAACTTGATAATTGAATATTATTTTTCTTGTCAGAAATCTGGTCTTGTAATAGATATCTCAAAACGTCTCAAAGTTCTTCACATTTGAAAAAAATAAAATAAATCAATAGATTGGAATTCCAAAACATATTTAACCACTAATGTTTAGTTATTCAAGTGTAAGTGAACACTTGGGGTACTCACATCTTCAAGACTTAAAACAGTGAAATTTGATTTCTCAGATGTCAGAAACTTGATATTTTCTATGCAATAACTTATTCAATTATCCACAATGGCACAATGGCTATGCTTTATGTGTAGTTTGAGACACAGAGTTTTCATTTTCTTTTGTTTGCATTATAATTTGTAGAGTTCTAAGACATAATCTTAGTTTATGATTATATTGTATCTCATTAATTGAATGGAGACATCATCTTTTATATTCTATTAAATTATTCTATGATTTATTAAAATGGAAATCTACAAAAATAATGATGAATCCAGAACGGCGGATCCAAAACGGCAGACCAAAATTTTGAAATCACAAAAGAGAAGTTTTTCTGATTGAAATATTATAGGCTACTCAATCAAACCTATTGTTGAATTACCCTTGTAACAGGAGTTAGAGCTGTGTCAACAATTATGAGTGACCGTATAACAATATCGGAATGGAACAATCAATATTGATTGATTAAATGTAGAAAGTATGATATTATAGTGGTGTGTATAATTAGATGAGCCTATTCGAATAAGATATTGATCATTATAATCATTCAAATTTCTCATCATTCCTTTAATACAGTATTAGCTATTCCAATATTGAATTATGATAAAATTGAGAAAGAATACTTTCGGAAATTTGAATAGTTACTGAGAGAGAAATCTTAAAAACTGAATCGAGAAATGATGAACAAGAACTTTAACGGCGCCATGTTTTTGGAGGGTTGGCAGTAATTAAACCCGTGTTAATGAATCGTCAACTCGTGAGAAAAGCCTATCTTGACGTGCGTGAGGAAGAAATTGAAGAAAAATGAGGCAACTTTTTACTGGAAGAGAATTTTCCTCGTGTTCGGAAAGAGCAAAAAGAGAAAAGAAATCCCATTCAGGAGAGAAATATGTTCCCGCTAGGCAGTAATGGGAAATAAACTAAAAGAGAAACTTTTCCTTTTCTAGAACCGAATTAGTTCTCTTTCAACCACTTTGATTTCCTCTCCGCGGGTAAGAATGGAAAAGGGGGTAGATTGAAGTGAGAAAGTGTATGAGGGAGTAGGAGAAAGACGAAAGGAAGATGAAGGAGACAAATATGAGAAGGAAGAGTTCATTCAGCTCTGATCTTCACTCCACCAACACAAAAAGTGCCCATCCTTTCACAATCAATTCCTTCTTTTTACCTTGAAGTATATAATTAAACACCCCATTGAAGATAAAATGGACTTCTCCTGAATGATAATCTTGTTCAGGATTGATTAACCCCAGATAGATTTTCAATCGGATTGAGAAATATGAAAACAATGATAAACTCATTGAATGATCTTCAACTTTCTATACTACAATATTATCTTCTTTTTCTCGATGATGGCTTAATATATTGGACAGTGAGGTAAGATGACCTCAATCATGTACTTGAACTCATTTAAGCTTACGAATGTTATAGTCGCTTATTAAAGCTTATAGAGCTCATTATGTTCAAGGTTCAAGATTTTACAGTTCTTTCATCGCTTTCCGTATAATAATGAGGTGCAAGTTTTTGGTGAAGAAGTAACGCAGATGCTGAGAATTTCACTTTCGAGATCCAATCTCGGAAAACGTTAGCGATGGATTTTCCAGAGAATAATAAGGAAGAGAGAAATGTTTCGAATTTGCTAAAGCTGTTCATTAAGTTCTTTTCACACAGTTTTACAACTAATAATTGAATTCTCTCACTGGAGTTACATTAATATTAGTTAAGATCACCTAATCACAAGGCAAAAATTCCATTGAGTTAAATTTTTCATAATAATAGGCTTACTCTGATATTGAGTTGACAGATCATTTACATAAGTTACTGTAGGAGATAGGTTACGCTATGTAGGCTCACTTATAGACCATAAATCCGTCTATTTGATATTCTATTATATAATATTTCGACTGCATTTTCAGAACCATTTCCAAAACTCATGACAAACAATAGAACATTTTTCTCTCTGTTATACCTAATTTGTTTAACAATCCACGGTCAAAACACAGATTTTATTCATATGAGAGGAATTTTCTTAATGATTTTCACAAAGTGAGAGAAACTCTTGAATGGTCAATGATTGAATTGATGTCTCCTGTTGATGACGTTCACAATAATGATTATTAGTGTAAATAGTACATAGGAATACTCATCCCAAAACTAAAAATGAGTCGGCTAATATTGAACCAATTAGCATTTTCAACTGAAATACAGGATTTTTATCTATGCGATAAAATCATTATGATGCCTTGGTCTGCTTGAAAAGGAGGAGTTTACGAGGATGGAAGTTGTGTGCAATATGTAGGTAAGGCATGGTGTATGTATGTAGTTCATAGCATTCATTATACAAGAATAATAAGTTAGTGAACCTCTCCTATCTTTCCTGGAATATAATCTCTAAAAATACTTCAGTAACATAGAAAATCATCCTGCATTATTTAGCTCATGTGTCTTGTTTACTATACAATTTTTATATTCTGTTTTTCAGTTCAGTAATCACATAATATCACATGCCTCATGTTTACTGTATATCAAGGTACCTAGAATATTTTAGGTACATTGCTGTATTATGTTGAAACTATTTTTTTTCTTAGTTCACTTTACGAATAATTCACTCACCTAAAAGTCAACGATGCAATATTCTGAATGTATCAGAAAAGCGGGTTGCATATTCTCCGCCCGGAAACCTTATAGAATACAAATCACCTTGTATTAACAGTCAATTAGTGGATCAAAGTGTGAATAGGAAATTTACTGTAGATCCTTATTTGGCTATAATCCCAAATCATCAAAGCAATCATTATAGAAGATTCAGTGGGATATTGCCTTATTGCTCCGAATATTGCCTATCGTACTGATTATGAAATAATAATATTATTGGTTCACGAATGTATTGATAAACGATCCAACATTTCATATTGATAATGTTTATAAAAGTTATAATCGTCATTGAAATCATAATAATAAGTAAGTCATGAAACAATTAATGATAAAGAAGTTTTAGATTATCGAGTTAGAGCATTATTATATTTCATATATTACCCCTATAACATAATCAAAACTTTGAACTCAGCTCCACCTAATAGGGATTTTTTCCATATTGAAAGATGGAGATGTGCTTGATGAATATATCAAATCATGTACTCAAACATTAACAAAGAAAAACATTAAAATTGAATACTCATTGAATTTGTATTTGATTGAACAGTAGATAATGAATCATCAATCTAGCATAATATTATACCTCTTTCAGAAAAGATGAACGTGGAATCTATCAGTTCTGCCTGAGAAACGATACATTTTGAAAAGATACTGAAAGTGGTGTAATAGTGAGTTTTAATAACTCCATATAAAAGCGTTCGGTAGCAAAGCTTCCTATGTCTGATTCCGAGTTGTTTCTTATTGTTTTTTACTTTGGTTGCCTGTTAATCCCCTTCGATACAGTTGGCCAGTCCTACTCCGACACTCTGCGTTGAGTGACTTCGGCGTCCTTGGCAAGATCCCACGGTCACGGTAACTGGGTACGAAGAACTCCCCTCTCAGACACTCCATCTCTCTCACTCACCCACTATGTGCCTTTATCAAGCGCACGCACGCACACCCGCACAGCAATCATCCTCTCCAGCCAGTCCAGACTTCATCTTCCGGTCTGTTCAAACTAAAACACAACACCTGTCGTCGGCCCAACTTAGTACTTGCTTCCTCTTCTTCTCGGATTCGTTAAGTCTGGGTAAAGCGCAACGTACTTTGATAGACGCATTCTAATAGGAGAGTGCCAATCATTTTACAAGTTAGATTGTGGATACCAATTCTTGAATGAATCGAGCTACTTTCGATGGTCCTACACTTTCCTTTGAATCCTTCAGCCTACCAATATACTATTATTTTAAATTGTTCTATATTATGTTGTGAGTGCCCCTGAATTCTTTAGCGTACTTCTAAAACTGAATAGTTTGATATGATGTGCTTGAATATGGGGTGTTACACCAATCTCTCAGTTCTACAAATTAGTCCAGAGCTTATCTGGAGTGATAATTTTCATCAATATTATCATCCATCCTATTCAAGTTCAGAAGATTTCAGTTCGTCCTTTTTTCCTCTCTTCTCATAAACTGGTATATTCTCTCACTGAATATAGTTTGTATTCATCCATTTTCATGCATATACACATTTCAGGTTTTTTTAGTTTTTATTTGGCCGAAAGATAGCAAGATGCCACTCCTACTGGCGAACAAGTGATTCTCACTTGTGCTAGTACTTCCATTTCCACTAATTGTGTCTTAGCCATCTTTGTAAGTGTTAAAAGTTATTTATACCGAGTTAGGCTACATACTGCGACAAACTTACTATTGATTTTGGAGGAAATTGAATGAATCGATCTATTGAGTAGGGCGCGACTACCGAAAGGTAGTCGCGCCCTACTCAATCACACGAGCAGTCGCGTGTTGCATTTTGTACAGCATCCAATTATCCAAGTGTTATGTACTCTGTTTACTGTCAAAACATATTAATTAATTGTGTACCAAAATTTTGAGTTATTAAATGGAATTTATTCTATCTTAAGTAAGTAACTTTCAGTTCCCATAAAGATAGTAAATTTATTCTTGTTCATTGGCAACTTAGCCAGCATTTCTAAAATCGTTATAATTATGATCAGAATCTTATTAAAGTCCTTGATTCCCACGATCCCACTTGGAATTATCTATTCTCACGACAGATCTAGACGCCAGAAGTATGCTGAATCAATCCCATAGTTCTAAACTTGCAAAAGGGAAATAACTTTTCTCTCCTAGTTTCCTTCTTGCTTGAACGTATCACCTTCCTTATTTACTGAGGAGAAAGAGAGTGGGCGAAGAGAAATTCACAGGCGATCGGGTAAATATTTTAAGTAGTGATGGTAAAACTGATCAGTCTGGAAGCCTCTGAAAACTAGGAGAGCGATCATTCTAATCCCAGCTGTCATAGTGTTAACTGTTTCTTGAGATTTTCTTACAATTTCCAGTAATATGTTTTCGTTTAGGGGTACATTCTCATTCTGTCCAGGAGATTGATTATCCAAGTAAATCGGACATTTAATGTAAGAGTAATATTTAGAAGTAAAGTCCCCCTTTTGAGAATACAGTAATAGCTTTTGAGAATGGGATAGCTTAAGATAATTGACGATTGATTCCCTCTATATGTTGGATCTTCAATACCCCTTTTGGGTGAGTATTTTCATTATTGTCATTGAATATGATTTATAATTTGTAAAGTGTTCGATTTATGTATGCTAATAATATTATTTATTTCCTCATAGGAAGCGGTGAATTGTATTTATTTGATGATCTACCTAGATCATCAATTGAATACAATCCTATTAGATATTGGTAATTATTATGTTTCTAATTCTGTTGTAAATTTGTCATCAGGTTTCTGTATCGGGCTGAGAATTTCCATTGTAAAAGGGCCGGCGACTTCTTCCAACCATGGATGGAATCGTACGTCATTGAACGCTGATGAGGAGAGAACAAGACCAACTCCCTTTTGGATCTGTCGCCGCGACGCCTGAACATTCCTGGAGGACGACCAATCATCTTCACCCCTTCATCCATCTCCGCCAGGGACTCCGGACATCGCGACGAGAACTACAAGATGAGTACTTGATCTTTCCCCACCAGAATTCAATGTGTCCCTTAAATTTTGGTCTCTTAAAGACGTAAAAATAATTAAATTTGGTCTCTTAAAGACAAAGATAATCTTTAATTGAAGAAAGTATTTATTGTAAAGTGTTGTTTGAATTTAAATATTTAATATAGAGGCAATCAATCGTCAAATGATTTTTATTTCGGATTCCTCACCACTAGAATAGTACTAGAAATTTCACTAACCCCTCCACCATCGGGGTCTCGCATGATTTCCAAACTTAATTAGCCTATAGTTGTCTGAGAGTCTGACACTGTTGTACTTTATACAACAGCGCGACTGCCGGATGGTTAGACTTGATCTAAGGAGATTTTCAAAACCTTCACTTATCAAGAAAATAAGTTGCATTCTCATCCAAATGTAATTTTATGAATGAAATTATATTGATAGTACATGAATATAATCAATTTTTCCTTTTAAATATACCAAGGCAATATTGGACCCATTTGTCCCACCTACAATAAATATTCGCTTATTAACATCATTCAATTCTGCGAGACTATTATTGATTCTCACAGTATTATTAGTAGTCTACAGTTAATAACCATAAACCTTGTTGGTGCTCTATATAAAGTTGGAGTCAGTACTACGAGCTGCTTGCTTCTTCCTAACAGCAGAAGCATATTCCACGTCCTAATAGAAGAAATTGGAGTCGATGAAAACCAGTTCTACTAAAACCGCAACTACTTCCATGTAATAAGATGCTATCGATGTCCTGCTGGCGCTGACACCTGACCAGACACTCAACCGGTCTCTCAGACCTCCGACTCAACAGTCATGCCACAAAATACATAAGAAATAACAAGATTTCCAAGTCACAAGTGTATATTCTCATCATAATGAACTATCTCTATACTTATAAAAGGCTAAGCCCCGACAGACTGAAATCACACCACAGCCCAAACTATTGAGCCTAGAAACTTGAAAATTTGCACGATTGTTTATGGTAGCCTGAAAACATCCACTAAGAAAGGATTTTCAGAAATTTGCCCCCCTGAGGGAGCTGGGGTCCCCCCAAAAATTTGTACTTTTTAACCGCTCATTCCACAGCAAAGTCATGAGGAACTTTTTTGTTCAGCTACGAAAAAAAAATAGATCTATGCAGAAAGATTTCGATCAGGAGCACAGGGGGGTCAAGGAGAGGGCATTTTTCGAAAATTTTGATGTAATATCACACTACAGCTAAAACTAATTGTCCTACAGACATGAAACTTTGCACAAATATTCTTCAAACATGCTAGACGCGCACTAAGAACGGATTTTGAGATATTTTACCTCTAAGGGTTTCAAAGGATGAAAAAGGATCCTATTGAGTAAGGTTATGAACATGGTAAGGTGAGTGCCATATGGAAATGAGATAATTCATTTATTGACATGTGATATTCTAACATATATGTTGTAATCATTGGAAATAACAAAATAATATGATAGAAATTCAAAAAAGAACATCCGTTCTATTATTGCTTTCTACCTGATTCCACTCAACCTCAATAATATTGTTCTGATAATTGATAAATATGTTCAATAATATTATTATTATTGATATAATAAAAGAATTGTTTCAATAATTGATTATTATCATTAATATAATAATAGTATTGTTTAGGTAATCAATAAATATTTTTATTTTCACAAACTCTGCATAATTTATAATGGTGAATGTGAAACAGCTGCATCAAAGAAAATTTTCTTTAAGAATAATTTAATTATCTCAAAAACATATGTTTAGGAAAGCCATAGTTTTGAACTTCGCACTCCTGATGCAATGTATAAGCCTACACGTGGCATGTATTATTAATTTTTCAGCTAGAACAGTTTTTTGAGACTGCTAAATAAACGTCTACAGTTTTATCAATGCTGTATCGGCAATATGAAAACGCATGCAGTTAATATGTCTTTAAATGAAGGTGTTGATATTTACATGATAATTATTATTCTCTACCATTTTCATTTGATTGAAATTTAAAAATTATTCAAGCCTTGATAGAATGATTGACTCACTGTACAGTCAGTCGAATATTTTAATATTGAAATTATACCAGGTGTATTTTGGCAAGCTGAACAAAAAAGTAAGGTCCTATGCACCTTTTTGATATTATTACTTCAAATGAAAAATGAGTTTTGTGGGTTGTCAAAACCCCCCCTGAAAGAGAACTATTCATTTTATCCTATCTTTTATATTGGTATTTATCCAATCATTATTTTTCTCAGAAGTTATTTCATTTGAATTAGAAAATATTTATAAGCTCCTATCAATTTATCATTCGTAACAATGAATTCTTCAAAACATGAATTTAATCAAATAGAAAATTGCCCATATTTCTGTATTCATGTTCGCATGTTTTCCACTTGTGATGGATAGCCAAAATATTGTGGAGCGAGCTGCACGGCGAATTGTAGTCGAGGGCTCTGATTGACTGAAAAGTTCAGCGTTCGGAGTGAGGTGAGGCGAGCAGTTAGAACAGAGGCAAGCGGCACGGCGAATGATTAATAGCTGATTTTTAACATTATGAAACATATGCTCATGTTCGTTGGAAGGCAAGATGTTCGGAGGAATGCACGGTTTGCTGCGCGGTTCGAGGTTCGGTTCGGCATGTGTGATAGCACCTTTAGTTGTTACAGGACATTTATACAGATCACAGGCCAAAGCAACATAATAATCTATCTCCTTCTTCTTCTTCTTTTTCTTCTTCTGCTTCTTCTTACTTCTCTTCTCCTTCTTTCTCTTCTTCTTTTTATCTTCTTTTTTCTTCTTCTTCTTCTTCTTCTTCTTCTTCTTCTTCTTCTTCTTCTTCTTCTACCTATATCTAAAAGGCTAAGCCCCGACAAACTGAAATCACACCACAGCCCAAACTACTAAGCCTAAAAACTTGAAATTTCGCACAATTGTTTATTGTAGCCTCAAAACATCCACTACAAAAGGATTTTCAGAAATCTGCCCCCCCCCAGAGGGAGCTGGGCCCCCAAAATTTTCACTTTTTAACCGTTCATTGCACAGCAAAGTCATGAGGAACTTTTTCATTCAGGTACGAAAAAAATCAGATCTATGCAGAAAAATTCCAATCAGGAGCACAGGGGGGTACAGGAGAGGGCACTTTTCGAAAATTTTGATGTAAAATCACACTACAGCTCAAACTAATTGGCCTACAGACTTAAAACTTTGCACAAATATTCTTCAAACATGCTAGATGCGCACTAAGAACGGATTTTGAGATATTTTGCCTCTACTGTAAGGATTTCAAAGGATGAAAAAGTATCCTATTAAGTAAGCTTATGGTAAGGTGAACTCCATATGGAACTGAGATAATTGACACATGATATTCTAACATATGTTTTAATCATTGGAAAGCTTAAAAAAATTTCATCAATTAGCTGATCGAATTGATTTTGCGTTGATTGAGAGCGCGAGCTTACCACGTGTTTTACGTGGTAAACGTTCTACAGATTTATAGTATTCTGGTGATTGAGCCTGTCTTTTTCAGCGTTGTCTATTAATAATAAAGCTTAATTTACAACTAGCTTACCCAGCGAGCTTCGTACCGCCAATGTATCTCATGTTACACTTGATTTTATTTGGTGAATCATGAAATTCATCTGACAATCAACATGTTCATTTACATCTCAATACGGACTTCCTATGTGATTAGTCATGCAGCATTCATTATTCCGAAAACATATTATTCTTCTCAATCAATTGGTAGTAATATCTATCAGTAAAGTTTTCAATTAAAAAAAAAGGTTATATCAGTGTTCCAAAGAAAAATATTCAATGTTTTCATAGCTGTAGATTGTCGATATATAATCCAGGAAATATGCGATGTACGATGAATCACACAGAATTCAATATTCTTTCCATTTTAGGATGAATATAAGCTAAGCTAAATTCAAAAAATTGTAAATTATTCTTTCATTCTTCAGTAATTAATGAATGCAATATGAATACTATACAATATATATATATATATATATATATATTATATATATATATATATATATACTCTCTTTCATTAGGTGAATCATTTTCCAGTTTCTCAATGATAGGGGAGTGATAATTATTTGTATAGGTCTTCTGAGGAACCATATCAACAGCTGGTACCAATCAACTACACTTCAATAAGTTTAATAAATAGCTGCTAAATCATATTATCACAATATGATGTTACACCAATCTCTCAGTTCTGCAAATCAGTCCAGAGCTTATCTGGAGTGATAATTTTCATCATTATTATCATCCATCCTATTCAAGTTCAGAAGATTTCAGTTCTTCCTTTTTCCCCTCTCTTCTCATAAACTGGTATATTCTCTCGCTGAATATAGTTTGTATTCATCCATTTTCATGCATATACACATTTCAGGTTTTTTTAGTTTTTATTTGGCCGAAAGATAGCAAGATGACACTCCTACTGGCGAACAAGTGATTCTCACTTGTGCTAGTAGTTCCATTTCCACTAATTGTGTCTCAGCCATCTTTGTAAGTGTTAAAAGTTATTTATACCGAGTTAGGCTACATACTGCGACAAACTTACTATTGATTTTGGAGGAAATTGAATGAATCGATCTATTTAATATTGTTAACCTTTCGTTAGTCGCGCCCTACTCAATCACACGAGCAGTCGCGTGTTGCATTTTGTACAGCATCCAATTATCCAAGTGTTATGTACTCTGTTTACTGTCAAAACATATTAATTGAATTATTAATAACTTTTCCATCTTCTTGGATTATTTTACGCCTATGAACATTTGGATGATGACCATTTCATAGCCCAATAAGGTACATCAAGCAAAGCCATCAATTCTGTGTTATTGGTTCGTTTACAGTTCCCGTATACAGTCTCTCCCTATCTTATGCACAGTGCGACTCATGCACTGTCGCGACTAAATGGCACCCAAAGACTGTACCATTGCTCGGTTGATACTGCAACTCAGTGGAGTGTTGGGGGGAAAGTTTTGGAATGCATAGGTGACTCATTCACTGACTTTATACAACAGCGCGACTGCCGGATGGTTAGACTTGATCTAAGTCGATTTTCAAAACCTTCACTTATCAAGAAAATAAGTTGCATTCTCATCCAAATGTAATTTTATGAATGGAATTATATTGATAGTACATGAATATAATCAATTTTTCCTTTTAAATATACCAAGGCAATATTGGACCCATTTGTCCCACCTACAATAAATATTCGCTTATTAACATCATTCAATTCTGCGAGACTATTATTGATTCTCACAGTATTATTAGTAGTCTACAGTTAATAACCATAAACCTTGTTGGTGCTCTATATAAAGTTGGAGTCAGTACTACGAGTTGCTTGCTTCTTCCTAACAGCAGAAGCATATTCCACGTCCTAATAGAAGAAATTGGAGTCGATGAAAACCAGTTCTACTGAAACCGCAACTACTTCCATGTAATAAGATGCTATCGATGTCCTGCTGGCGCTGACACCTGACCAGACACTCAACCGGTCTCTCAGACCTCCGACTCAACAGTCATGCCACAAAATACATAAGAAATAACAAGATTTCCAAGTCACAAGTGTATATTCTCATCATAATGAACTATTACATCTATTTTCATCATCACTACAGCATGTGTTCAATGTGTTCAATTCTATTTTCATTTTGTATTTTGTATTTTGTTTCTTATGTTATGTATATAATATGTGAGAATAAAGACTCAGCTCAATTCAAGAACATAGAATGATTGAAATGTTCTGTTTACATGGAAATCTGAAGGGAATGACTCTCATTTTCACATTATTTATCCTTTAATATTTGTTTGCATGATAACATTCTGTATTCTTATGAGAATGTTCAAAAATAAATTATTTAGTTATATTTCAATATTATTATTCAATCGGAATGGATTAGAAAGTGTTGGAGATTAGTCATCGACCGAGTTTCTAGAATCAATTAATAGGTGGAAACATTTTCACTAGTTTTTGATAGTACAAAAATATTTGAAGAAATGGATAATGACCTGCTTCTCTAATCATATTAATTTTATATTGAATTTTATTCAATTTTAGTCTTTTGTTCTGGATGTGTTGAACGTTGAACTACGCTGCTGCATCTCTCTTGTTCTCGCTCGAGACAAGCCATGATCACACTTTTTGGTGGAATACAACTCTATACAATGTGTGTAATAGAACTTTCACTGAGCAATCTGCATTCCATTGATTATTCGATATAGCATTAGAACATTTATGTTACTGCTCCATGTGATGGAACTGAATATCAATATTGTCATCCTTATATCAAACACTTCTGGAATTGAGAAATTAATTATTGTCTTTGAGGGGGAGCCAATTCAAATCAGCTTTTCAAAATGGAATGGATGATACAAAGTCCTTCATCTCTCTTTCTCTTTCCCATTGGTGGTTGGTACTCCAGCTATGATGAGTCTTTTGACCCAATTCGAATTTCAGCGAAAAGCACTCCAGACTTGCAATGGTTATTCCACATTATTGCTAGAAGAATGGAAGAGGATTGAAATAACGAGTATGTCGATCATTCTGGACCGTCCCTTTGCCGGGAGGCATGTTTTAATAACAGGTCTGCCTGCTCTTTGCCTGCCTCGTACGGGGCTGCAATCGGCAAAAGTTCACTTTTGATCGTTGCATGGTCAATTTGCTTGGACTGTGAAATTCAAGCTATCATGAGCAGGCATTCCAGCACCATGATACTTCAAACATTATACCAACTGGCGAAAGAGTTCTCTGTAATATTTTCCCTTCTCTGATACCCGAAACTCTAGAATCTAGCTAGGATTCTCTCTGATACTCTCAATAATTATTACTGTGAGAATAAATATTATAATTCTCTATAAAGATTCTGTAATCATTTACAGCCTGAATTGAATGAAGATATTGAATCCCATATTTGATATTTTAACGTTGAATAGGGAGGAAATGAGGTAAATTAATATTTTATCATGAAAATTCTACTTGTCTCCGATTACTGGTTCTCTTTGCGTACGATATTACTTTCAATGTTAGCTCAATTTCATGTTTCAATGGTTTTCACATGGATGTTGGATTCATTCAATAAGTTACAAGTCATTGACAACATTGAAAGCGTCAGATACTTGATAACGGCAACAAGAATTCTAAAGTAAAATTCCAAGTGATGCAAGGCATTGAAGCTCGATGGAATGTGTAGTATATCATGATACACATGTCAGTAAATTATGGCAATTTTTAACAATTGGGCAAAGTGCTTTTCGTAGCCCAGCTGATCATATCTGGATCACTTGACACAAGCTGTATTGTGAAGAACGTAACTTGATACTCAGTAAGGGGAGGGTGTATTGTAGGGAGGATTATGACTGGTGTTGAAAATCATCATTAAATGAACACAGCAAACTGAATCTTTCCTTGAGCTTTATTCTATTGATAATGCAGAAGAAAGGTCTACAGTCAACTTAATCAAATATTTACACTGCACAAGGGGTAATCAGCCAATTCTTTAGAGTGGCTATGGCACTAAATAACAGCGTAGTAGTCGTTTTTAGAAGGAGATGTTGGGGCAAGGGTCCCAGTGTAAGATGATGCGCACTAGTGAGGAGCTTCCTTGTCTTTGTTGTATTCCCAATGCAATTCGGTAATACTCCAAGTGTTTTTTTAGATGAATGGGCTCGTTGAAAGGTTGAGCGAGGGTGTTCCAAATTCTATAGGGGTGACAGAGAAGATTGTGGTCCTGTGACAAGGGGAGCTTTGAACAACTGAGACTGAGTCATTATTATTTGAGTATAAGATGCCTGTTGTCTGTTCCATGTAGTCTTCAAAATCACAAAAAAAAACGTAGAAGTGGATGTTGAATTGGAAAATAAATGTTGATGAAAAAAGTTATTCAGTATTATTCCATGATTTATATTGATTCAAATTATTCAAAAATGTTAGAAGTGACTTGGCCTCAATGCAGATAATAATGATGGATGAAAAAATGTATTAATGTTTGATACATTCATCATGTAATTTAAATATCATACTATAATCGATATACTATTATAATCCATATCATATTATAATCTTATCATCTATTTGCAAACAAAAGTGTACTTACAAGGTACATTATTTTCTCGAGATCATACAGATTCATATAATGATAATCGATGAAATATTGTATTGGTGGAAAGTAAAAAAAAAGCGGAGGGTTGAGACAAATCATTTACAGGTGGTGGTTCCTTTTTATAGATAGTGAATCATATAGGTACAGTAACAAGAATCATGTTCTGAATAAAGTAATAGTTTCGAATCTCAGATATTGAATCTTCATATTTGATCACCCTGTGAAATTTGTCTTGAGTTATAATCAAAATAGAATAACGCTCGGGTAGGCCCACTGAATTAGACATTTGCAGTTATTTCATTGACGATTAGTATTCATACTTAAAATATCATATTACTAATATGTGTTTCACCGGCACCTTTTAATTATTATGAATGGACAATTCTGAAGAGAGAAACAATAGAATGATATTAGCATTCAATTTCTTTTGGATATTATTCTAATTTTCACATTAGAAAATCAAAGTTCTAGTTTCATTTTAAGTTTCGAAAATCAAAGCTCCATTGGATGTTACTATATTTGGTGCCGAATTCAATCCGACATTTGTGAAGACAGTATGTGCACAATGCAGAAGGCAATACAGTGGGTTTGAATACGTGACAGCATTATTTCTGCTGACGCCAGCTGCCAGCCCAACTTGAAGCCACCATTCAAAGCATTGCGGTAACGAGATGAGATTGCCGGCAGTCTGCAGACGTAAAAAGGCCGGGCTGAGACGTGACGTATAAGTCTATCTGTTTCTTGTGCGACGGCATTCAGATTTGCCAAGTTTTTCTTGAGCTGTGTGACGGTGGTGTAATGAAATTTGGGGCCGGTCTGTGGAAGGGTTAGGTTGTCTCTGTTCTTTGTCGTGGACTTTAGAAGTTAGCTGGTCTCCCGGACCGGGCGACTTGACACCGCGGTCTCACAGGACTTCTTCGCTCAACAAAAGTTGACATCACAGCAGCAGACACCGCACTACTTTCTATCTGCGCTCGTCGAATGAAAATGTTCAACCTTTGCACGTCTCTCAGCAAACCGCTTCCATAACAGAAACTTTTTCGTCGCCTATCACGTTCTTTGCCAGTACTGGGTTTCTTCTCAACCTGAATATGCCAGACAATAACCAACAACTCATATTAACATTAACAAGGCAAGATATGTGGCCAACAAAGTTTTTTGTCGATATGAAATTTTCTTCAAAAATCTCGACAGCAGGTGATCTTCGAACTCACTGAATTCGGTGTAGAGTTCACTGGTAGACCTTGAACTGACATCATCACAAATTTTTGAAAAAAACTAGTAGTAAATTTCATGTCGATCAAATCCTCTCATATGAATAGTGAAGAGATCAACATTTTTTTCCGCTAGTGAATTATCAACCCATCTCGATTTTTAGGATCCTTAACTTCGAAGCTGCACATGAATTCAAGAGAGAGAGGTCAGTAATATTTGTTCAGAGAGTCAAAGCGTTTCTCTTACATGAATGTTTCCTGATTTGATTTGAACATTGAAAATTGCACACTTATTAGTCTTCTCCATGATTCATGTATGAGTCTTCATGCATTAATGAAATATCTCAACATGATGAATATAATATGTTCATATTATAATTGAATATAATATGAATGTAATAGGTTCTAGATCCATCCATCTTGACAATCACTGTAGTACGTTTTGGTAGAGAAGAGATTCTCCACATTGGAGTTGCGCTTAGTCTACATCAATCTGAATTCACATCTTCCCGTTCCAATCAATAACTTCTCATACTTTCAATATTTCTCTATAACAAGAATTCATGTCTGGATATTCCTCAACGGGCAAATAAGGAATTTCTGTAATAATGCTATAATGAAATTCTAATAGTACAATAGATTTATTTTACCTACTTTAGCCTACTCGAAAGTAATTGTATTTTTACAAGTATATTGACACTGTTTTCCGGCATCATTCAAAACTTATAGCAATGGGAATTATTGTGAAGACTACAATGAGCTTTGTGCTGGGAAATCGTGGATTGATTCAGTGTGGTGTGTGTCGGTCGCGTCAATTGATACACTATTGCACGCACACTGCCCGCGTGACGCTGCTGCAACCAGAAATCGCATATCTGACGAGGCTCTTAATGACGGCTCTCAACATTTCAATCGGCCCAACACAATTGAGTCGCCATTGCCATCGACGAAAGGCTATCACAGCAATTCAAACAGATTCCAAATATAATCTGCATATTGAACGACCCCAGTTGCCATTTCGAAATACTACTGGACGCGAAATTAGTTTGCACATTAAACAACAGGAACAAAGTAATAGCCGGGACGAACGCACGAAATGATGCAAAACAACTCAAATACAAACTACTACACGACAACATTGGTGAGGGGTGGGGGCTCGATCATAATCTATACAGGCGATTCAAAATACGCAGCCCTTAATGCCACGACTGACTATTTCAACAGCTCATTTCACGTGTTCAGGTCCTCTCCACACCAATTAGTGGGCTAGGCCCAAATAAGCTGCCTTGTTCGCGTTATTTTATTGATGACGCTAATCATGCTGCTGCATTCATTGCTTTTGTCGGAATGAGCCGATAAATCTACATACCACATGCGCTGCATCAAATTAGACAAATACCCTCAAAACTCAGAAATTAGCTTTGAGGCTCCAACAAATGTATGAACTATCAGAAGGCCAGTACCGGTGAATTCTCATACAGTGTTTGAATAGTTGGATCGATTTGATTCTCACTGTTACTAGAAAGATCGAGCTTGATTGCACCTATTCCTGATGAATGTTCGATATGATAAATAGGAAATAACCTTTCTGAATTCAGAAGTGTACTAGAATTCATTATAGAACACAAATGGTCAGATTTATATCCATATAAGTTGCACCATCATAATGAGCGTGTTAAATGTTCATGATAGTTAGATGTTATATAACAAGGAATCTGACTGAAATGTTCATCTGGAAAGGGGAGAATCTATCGCAGAAATGAATGGATAATAATATAGTGTAACATGAAATCAAAACTTATAAGTAGATATGTCGTCTTGATTCATTGAGACTATGATAGGTAATTGATATGTGATTGTATGGGGGGTGGATATTGTAATATATATTGTGATATTGTAATAAATCATTGTTTTGCAAGGAAACTATAGTTCATAATTATTACGTTTTCAATGGGAATGATTTTCAGTAAATGTTAAACATTATAACAATAGAACATCCAAATTGTCTTCCGTTGTTGAAGTAATAAATTATTGAATTCGAAAAACATTTTTCGCAGTTTAGAGTTTTTGGAATAGAATATGATCGGATATGAATTTTGAATTTTCATTGCTCTCCCATAGTGAGGAAAATGCATCGTAGCTTACAATAAATTATCATCGTTGAATCTTCAATGAATTAGAAGATCCATCCTTTTAGTGAATGAATGAAAATATGAAAAAGTTCTGTTCTTAACAACAAAAAACCTAGTTCCAAATCGTAAGGAGCTGAAGAAATAATTCCACTTCGATCAAGGTAAGAAGAGCCTAGCGTCGCAGTGCAAGCTGGTTTCGCACAGCTTGGCTGAGTTGCCATTTGAGATGCCTGTCTGAACGGGAAGTGTTTCGGCCGCATTGCAGGATGACTGTTAACGGTTGCTGATGATCAGCAGCTGGGGTTTTCGTTATTTTTCAAGATAGAGGAATTCTGATTGCAGATTCGTTCCCAGCGACACCAAGTTTAGCATTAAGGTTCAAAATGTCAAAAAACAATTATTAAACAAATCAATTTTAAAAATCATCATGAAAAAAGTAAATTCAAGGTCTTGAGTCTTTAGAAACGTATTACTGCTGACGTTCTTGGAAGTTAAAAGATTTGGATACTGTTGATATATTCAGAAGATAAATTGATGAAATTTCGAGGGTACATTTTCAGGAATTCGATTTTTCGATTATCAATTTCAGCAAATATTATTCCAGTTTAAAAAATAAATTTCAATCAGGTTATTGGTTCAAAATCAGGTATATTTTATTACCTAGTGCATACCTCACATTTATTACCTAATAGCATACATCAGACAATTCTTTTTATTTCGGGTATTGAATCAAGTATTAAGGTCTAATGTGAGGTCTAGTTTTCCTCTTTCGGATGATGATATAATCTATTATTATAGATTATTGTTATAATTTTATATTGATAAATAAAAGTTTGATTGATTGTCTACCCATACTTGTTTTCTAGAGCCAAGTCCTATCAACTTCTATTAACTAGAAGTAGGCCTATGCGTGAGACAAGCAGATGATAATCCAACTTTTGTATTGAAAACTCTGAAACGTTATGCTGTTCCAATATGAAATATATTACAGTATTACTTATTGGAGTACTAATTATAATAATTGAACTACATATTTCATTGAAACTCGAGTAAATGAAACTACACGAAATAATTTACTATATTATATAATAAAACTGGAATGAAACTAAATTAAACTAAGTGAAACTGAAACTGATGACTACGAATGAAGCTGAACTACCGCTCCGCTCGGCTCAGACATGTCTGAGGAGTCAAATTACCGACCGGATTGATCTTGAATCTGTCCGCTAGGCGGAACTACGCCGAACATTGCTGGGAGGAAGCGGTTACTGCGGCCGCTCGCATTCCCACCAACGCTGCTATTATTTGCTGTCTCAGCGCCTAGTCCGAGTCAGCCAAGCAACCAGCCTGCACTGCGGAGCTAGGGGAAGGATGTATTATGTACAATAGTGTGATCGGAGCATAAGTTTACCTGTGAATATTGTAAGTAGTACTGTGAATAGTTTAGTATAAGTACGCAGAATATACATTTTTTTAGTATTTTATTATTGGCAATTGAGATGATCAATTGAAGAACGTGTAAAAACGATATGGTACAAAAGTTCTTGAATGCTCCAGTCATGTTACCTTGTTTTTTGCCTCGTTCTACAGTTGCAAATGCAAATTGCAGCAGAGTTTACATTTCAATAGTGCAATCAGACAAATCTAGCAACCGCAACCCTAAATGGCGAAATGCACGGTCTGGAATAAAAGTTGCAAATTGCACCGATGAATCCAGGTTTCTGCTGGTGCATGCACTAGGTATTGCATACCAAATCGCTAGTAGAGCTCATTGAAATGCAACCACTCTATGGAATATTTCCATCATAATATTCTGACGGCTGTCTAATGAAATGTGTGAAGTGAGGATGCACCGTACAGCGAATTGAGTGCTTTAAGCTGCGAATCCCTTGAAGAGAGAATTCTCTCATGAATATTGGGAAAAATTGAAAAGTCAGTTTCAGTTTTCGTGTAGAGATCAGTTTTTTATCATGTTGATTGGCTCCTCATATTCAAGCTCGAGAGAAAAGCTGATTTTGCCAATGGAGCTGGCAATGACGATAAAGTAACTTTCAAAGCTCTGGAGACTTTTGCGTGTGGAACTGTAGTGATCTTTTTCTTGTTGTGTTAATTTTTCATAGTATTGACTTATAAACTATATTTCCTTTTCACTGTGTCTTCTATAAATGTTGCTTTTGTTTGTGGCTTCTATCATTTATATTTGATATTCGAATATTTGTACCTTGAATTAAATGTTTTGCTTGTATCTATTTTTTTGTAAATTTTGTGTTTTAACGTTCGAATTCGAAGTTGAATTAATGTACAAGATAGCACTTCAATTCATATTACACATAGTTGTTTCTGATTATCTTCATTTCCAATATCTATTGCTAGTCCATGATCATAATTTTTCCTATTTTTGCACACACTAGTTGTCAAACTGCACTTCTATGCTGAAAAGCAATAAAAACACTAAGAATCAAATCAAATCAAAAAAATCAATTTATTCCCAAAAAGTTTTTACAAATCAAATAACATTTTACATTCATTTGTAGTTAGTATATAAGGAATCCCCCTACAAGACTGATCGTCTGTGTGTAGGGGGGAGTTCAGGAACAGTCTCTATTTACAATTATTGAATAGTTACCGTAATTACAATTATGTTCATTTTCATACATTTTAAAATAAAAAACAATAATACTACTAATAGTAATAATATTAATAAGAATGAAGACTTCCAACTGTGCATGGACTGCGGTGCTTGGGGTCCAGGAAAATCCAAGAAATGCATGAGAAAAGACAAGAGAAAGAGAATTTTTTTTGAAGGGAAGGTGGAAAAAAATGAAATATATATATATATATATATATATATATATATATATATATATATATATGAATAGTCAAAGGAGACTGAAAAAAAAGACTTCATGTAATTGAAAATAAAGAATTGTAAATGAAAGTTTCAAACTAATGTTTAGGCTACGGATGGTTGATCACTGTGCATAACGGGATTGGAGCAATCGTTCGGCCATCTCCCAGCCAATACGGTATAGCCACCTATCCACCCTCTTTCTGTACACCAGCAAACTGAGTGTCTCCGCCTCCTTAATCTCCTCTGGGATATTCCTTACATCTGGGAGAATACTCGTTTGAGAACCAGACTTCTTGAAATTTTGAAAACCAGCTCTAACTGATAGTTTTCAATATTTTCAAAAACGATTTCCTAACTATCCAATAGAATCAAATCCTGTATTCCCTTGATCTGATGAATTCTTTCATAAAAGCTATAGTTGTATGAAATATCAAATATTCGAATAGCTCACTTCAAGAGATATTCATCACTATAAGATAAATAAATGTACTCCACGTGTAAGATTGATTTCCCATGGCGTAATCGATTCAATACTCATGAAGTCCAAACCACTGCATCATAAAACATAATTTATTTTGTCATCCGATTGAAATCGATTGTGCTGTTCGTTAGCCAGTATTCTTCATCAATTGGAACCATCTACTCAGCATCGTTTAAAGTGTGGAGAATGAGCTGTTGCTACTCTATGTAACACGAGGAGCCTGACTGAAGGGGAGACTGTATAAATAATTGGAAGGGTGCCTTTTCCGTCAAGGTCAATAAATACAATAAAGGATATTTCCAATAACTATCACTTGATTTTTTCATTGTCACAATAGGCTGAAGATTTATAAGGCCTTGGTTTCACGCTTTTACGCAATTGATGGGGTTGTTATTGGAAGTGATGCTGGCGCTATTCTCAAAATATGACACAAATGATATTGTCAATTTTTTACCACACACATGTCAATCTACTCATTCATGAATTTGAATGAAACGTCACCAACAAGGAAAAATAGTGAGTACTACCCAGTTGCGCCTGACCTCACTTTGATCCATCCACATTGATTGTAAATGTTCTCATTATTGCTATGAGGATTTCTATTTTTAGTGAAAGTATGATGAGTAATATAACTATTCAAGACGTATTCCCAATATGAATAATGAGGTTTATGGAAATTAAAATGTTCTCTTATCATATCCTCATGAAGATCACAATTTTTTTTCCAATATCCTTATTTGAAAAGAAAGACCGTCAACTTAAAATATACGACAAAATGAGGATCATGAAATTTAAAATTTTCTGTTATCATACATCTCACCAACTCTTATTATGACGATCACAATTTCTCTTTCAGTATCCTGATTTGGAAAAATGGAATGTCAAATTGAAATATATTTTCTTCAAAATAAACGTCAGATGAAGGATTATGGAAATTAAAATTTCCTCTTGTCATATTTTCATGTAGACCATGATTTTCCTTCCGGTATCCTGCTTTGGAAAAATAGAAATGTCAACTTAAAATATATTTGCTTTACAGGTCAGGAAACTTTACACATAAAGAGTATAACTTTTTCAAATTGAACAAAATATGATGAAGTATTTGCGAGCTTGAAATTCATAACAGCAAATGCATTAAATAATATGTTGAGGCTGCTCTCCCCTAATTTATTGAGGTAGTCCCAGTAGTTGATGACGAGCGCTGGCAGAGGCCATTGGCACTGTGCACTGTACACTGGAAGTGCTTCATCAATACGTGGTGGCAGGTATTTGCGCTGTCAGCCGAAAATGCTAATCCTTGAAATCTACATCTGATTGCATCTAGCAATTCCATTACGCGCGGGTCATAATCCCATTATAATTGAGGAGCTTCGAACATTCACTCTATTGTTCCTATCTGTGCATGCTACCCGTATTAATATGTGATTTCGGGAACAGGAATATAAACAGGAAAGTTTCGAACATGAATACGGGAGAACGAAACATGCATCGTACATGCTTTGAATTAACGTTACATTAACGAGGCAGGAACTTGAGCTACTAGCTTACACAAGAGAACGCGAATGCAAACGCAAACAGTGGTGGATCTGGATTCCGGATTCCGAATTCCACTCTCTAGCGAATCGAGTGAAAGACAACTCTTTGAAATACCAGTCCACTCCTCCACCACTAACACATTCAATTCTCTGTTATTAATCAGTGAGAACATCAAATAAGTTTGTCAATGATCTTATTCCAATAGACATCTCGTATTGTGTTATGTAACCTGTCGAGCTGCATTCAATTTTGAAAGTTCCAAATTTAACTTACTTCAAATTATCCTGTAATATCAAAGTCTGAGGCGAAGTTCTGATTCAATTCGTTGTTCGCATTGTCAAGATTTATGCGATTCTAGATAGAATCTAAGCCGTTCACATCAGTGTCATCGGGGTGGATCGTTATTCACAGACTGACACTGAACTTGGCTCACAACTATAGGCAACCGCAAGAAAATAAAAAAAGTCCGATAGAAATTGAACGGCTGAGTACCTCCTGAGTCGGGTGTATTATGGAAATATTAATTAATCCTCATTCCGAAACAGCAGTGAACAATGTTAATCAAATCTTATTTGTCAACGTTGCACTCATCTGTTCCAATTTCCATCGGACTATTTTCGTACGATTGATTATAGTCATATTGATCAACCATTATGTTATAACTATTTAATTAAGAATTGGGCTCTTTTAACGCAATAGTGTACTAACATTACATAGCCACTTTACCATATGTATCAAAGAATCACAAGAAGGTGCTGTATGAGAAACGAATGTGTCTTATGGTTTTGGACGATGTTAATCGGAAATGAGTCATGGAAAGAGCCGTTTCCAATGTGACAGTCGCGGGTGACAAGTTCCAACAACTGTGGGATGTTGTAGAGCGGCGCCGATTGCCAGCGATTACGTCACGGCAGGTCGACGACGACCGACGACCGACGAGCGACGCTTCTGCTTCTCATTCCCATGTCGTCTTTTGCTGGCTAATCGCCGGGGCGACGTCCGCTAATGCCCTCTCTACTTTCGCAACCAATAGAACACAGCAACCACACCAATTTCACACCCATCGCTCATCCTAAATCCTCTAATCACCTGCACTGCCCTGCTGAACTCTTCAACCCGATAATTGTCCAATAGACATTCCCCAACGTTTTTGTAGGTGTGCATCCTCAAAACATGCATCCTTTCTTACTTTTATCTTTTAGTTTTTTTTTAATAATTCATGTCAGCATTTTGGGTTGCACTTGAATAGAAAACTGCCTGCTTGAAGAGGAAACTCAAAGAAAGTTTGATCGTGACAACAAAAATACAATCGACTAACTGACTTGGAAAGTTTCAATAAGAGACTTTCCAGAATGAGGCTGTGATTCAATTATGGAAGGAGTAGTCATGGGAATAGAGATTAAGAGGCTCAATCTGTTTAATATAGATCAATCGATTAATTATATCTTAATTTACATATTGAGTATGAAACTCACAAATGTAGTATAATTAAGTGAATTTTAATAAAACATATATAAAAACCTTGTTGTACCCTTTATTATTAAAAATTTTACAATATTCCAACGACTAGTTTCGACCCTAACTTACGTCATTTTCAACTTGAAATACAAGGTTTTTATATTGTAGCCCATTGTTTTTGTATTGTATTTTTTATATAAAAGTAGCCCATGTAAGTGAAGTATTTTTATAATTAAGTAGTATAGCTCATTGAGTGATCTATACACAATATTTAATATTGCTCACATATAATTGTATGGGAATTGAATATGTCAAGATGTTTTCCATTGATTAATTCGGGTGCTTTGGAATAGGATGGATATTGTATAACGGAATTATTCTGTATTGATTTGATTGTAATCGATAATTTGAAGATAATAAGAAACGTAGAATAATATCATTCCATCCATAACCAAACTTTCTCCAGGATGATGATAGAGCTATTTTTAAGTTGAGATAATTAGAATACTTGAGCTGCGTTTACACCAAAGTTATTGACAAAATGTTAGTAACTTAATCCTTATAGATTCTATTAGATTGAATGGAACTTGACAAACACATAGAATGTTCATCATGTGTATGATAAGTTATGTTAAATCTAATAGAATCAATAAGGATTAAGTTATTAATATTTTGTTAATAACTTTGGTGTAAACGCAACTCTATTGTGTTCGAGATTGATTCATCTGTAGTTATTATTTTATATAGAGACTGTAATAATCAGGAATGATCAAAAAATTGAAGAAAGTGGAAAAAATTACGAAACTTTTTTTAGAACTTCTCTTGGAGACATTTTGAATTTGAATATATTCCGTGATAGACAAAACATTCTTTTTAGGAAGACTCAAGAGAGAATGGAAATCTGGTTTAGAAGTTGGGCGAGCGGAGCATAGTGGAGTATAATCGACTTGAGGCTTGGATTGTGATGAGCTGCTTCAAGTGTTGAAAGTTCTTTGTCAGCCTCCACCACTTTTTGTGTCAACTTGTAAGAAGAAACTTGAGTTCCGCAAAACACATTTCCGATTAAAAATTTTATAACGGCATTTAACTTGGGCTAAGAGTTGTCCTCGGTCCTTTTGTATTATTCAAATGTTTTGAATTGATGAATGCTTTTGGTGAATAATGAACAATATTTAAAGGGCAGGATGAAGGCGTCGTCCAGGGCCAACTTTTTTCAAAGCACTTTTGCAAGTATTTCCATTCCATAACGTCTGTAGATGAAGGGATAATGCGACAATTTCGAATGTAATATTCCTTGGGTAACAATTTGAATTCATTATGAACTAGGAAAGTTCATTACACTGGAACTTTTCGCAAAGTTGGACGTTGCTTTGGGCTGGATTCAACACCTTGAAGATGTTGAATCGATTTTGTAGTAAATTAAGACCAGAATCTTGACAATTCCCACACTTGACACTCTCACTCTTGACAATTCTCAGAATCTTGACAAAACCTCTATTAGGTCTCTTGGATTCTCCAAATTTCAACATGAATTAACCTCAACTTACTTCAGAAAATCAAGAGAACTTGTTGATTGGACAAGGAATTTTATCTGCATCAGTTTTATTATTTGAGAATATTAATGAGCGGTAGGAATTTCAGGACATTTTCTCACACGTGTTTGAGAAAACTGGAACGTTAACATTTTTCATTATCTCTCTAATTGTCCTTTCTGAAAGATTATGAGAAAGTTCGATTTTTTTCTGCCTGAATGAAATTCAGGAGTTACATGACATTTCTGTCATCAACGTAAACTAGAATGTACAATTTGAAAGTACAAAATGAATCAATGTTTTGTTAGCTGAGTTATTCTACCTTTCCATAAGTTGATACATTAATATCTCCTACAATCTTTAACACTTAAGAAAACTCACTTCACACTATTAGGTTAGTGCACTTGAAATAATTTTTTAATATAGGGTCTTATATTATCTATTATGTAATATATTATATTATATTGTCATTGTAAATTCCAATGCTATTCATTGAATGCTAATTTGATTTCCTATTACTTCTTGGTCTTCATAGAATGTATCCTCCTAATTAACATTCCCATGAAATTATAATATTTCGTTGTTCATATTGAATTCCAGGTTGAAGTGTATCTGTTTCATCAGAGACCAGACATGCTTGAGATAATATCGCCGTACCACAGATAAACTCTTCAGAATGGTAGTTCAAAAAGTGACATTGATATGATTCAATGAAAAGGAGTTTTTAAAATGAAAAACCAACAGAAAGTAGTAGTCGAATCGTGCACTGAGTGGTCGATAATCGAAACCAACGAATAACAGAACGTTTCTTCAATCCAATCAACACTAAAAGCTCAACCAGAGAATTGAAGAACAAAACTGCTGATGTGTGATGACAGAGAGAGGATGATTTGTGAGTGCAGAAGAAGGAATGAGTGGGAAGGAAGAAAATGAGGAGGTGGAGGAGGTAGGAGGACGAGGATGAAGAGGAAGAGGAGAAGGGAAGCCAATTTCACCTCTGGCCTGAAAGCGAACGGAGAACGCGAAACGGACGTTGAAAGACCGACAGAGTTTAAAAGTACAATATGCACAAGAGGGAGCAGCAACTTACTAAGATAGCGTTGTGCTTGTGCCGTACTCGAGCCATGATGGCGTGGTGAAGTTTGGCTGATGGTGGGGGGAGGTATTAGCTTAATGGATATGCCTATAATCTTGCAGCTCCACCTCGAGCGATGCGATGCGATGCGTCTGATAAGTTGAGGCCGAGGGTCTCCCAAGGCAACACAAATAGACGTTATTTCCTAAATGATAAAGCAACGCCATCCGACCCCCACCCTCACAACGCACGTCATCACATCACAAAAACGCTACATCTGATTTTCGGTAGCACACTTCCACTCACAAATTATAAAACACGGAAAGATTGGTTCGGCTGAAAGGTATTCAATAATGAGGGTGAGTTCTGAGTGCTTCGAAAGGAAAACCTACTTGAAAAGAATCAGAATACGCTTTTTCCCTCCACCCACCATATCCCACTGATTCGCAAGCCAATTTATCATGTATTATCGATAACGTTCAATCGCAATCGAAAGCTTCGATGGCTGCATATTAAGAGTTCTCTCAAGTGTATTATCGAAATGAACAGTTTTTTCAATAATGTAAGTGGTGTTCAAAAGTCCATGGAAGCTTTCATAGAGTCAATAACGTTTTCACCAGATTTTTAATTTTCGTTTCATAGTACTTTTTGTTAGATCGCAATTATTCAGCTAGGAGGATATATCTTCTTCAGAGAACATGAAGATACACACTCTCTTTGAAGAGAGTTCAATCCGTTATGACTTTTCGAAAATTATGTGAATATAACAAATACGTTTTGTGGATCTGTTTGGCCAAGGGAGGTGAGTTACGGTCTACACTAGAATCTGTCCTAATAGCTGGAATACTTGGTTGCTATAGTAGGCTTCATCAAATGGTAGCAATAAATGCTTACAAGAAAATTTTTTTATTTAACGCTTTAAATTTTCATCCATTTTTATCCTGCATTGTTCCAAACTGAAGATATAAAGCATTGAACTGGGATAAGTTGAGGCCCGGATTCAATTGCAGCGACTAGTGACTTCTTGTTGCTCTACAGCGTCAGTCGTGAGAGCAGGGTGAGCTAGTTTAGTACTCAACTAAACAACAATTGATTTGAACGTTCTAGTTCAGTTGTGAAAGTGTCGTTGAAGTCATGTAGTAGATTCCTCCATGCGTCAGGAATTAACTTTCACGACAACATACTAGGCTGTTCAAGGAAGAGATGAATCATATTGCACTTGAACAAAACTTAGCAAGTCAACTTACTTATCAAACTGCCTTTGTCTATCCGACTCTCCCTACCCTTATAAAAGTTTTCCCATGGTCTTCCAAGTGAACCTCCATCCTTGCAGTCATGCCATCTCCCTCCTTCTTCTTTGTTGCTCACCCCCCTTCGGAAGAGTGAGAGGAGACGCAGAGTTCAACTCTAGAACGGATTCTGCTTCATTTAACCGGAATGACTTCTAAACTTTGAGTCGAGTGTATCTTTCTAAACAATACACCTCCTCCACACGGCTAACAGTTATATCGGAAATTCCTTCATTGTAGGCGTACAATAAAGTTAAACAACCCCTTTTCCGAGTCATCACATGAGTTGCTCCCACTTTTCTCCAAAATGCATTGAAAACATCCAGAATATGAATTTTTCAAAAGTCTTTTTTAAAACAAAATTTTTCAAACGTTTTGTGTGATTTCTCAATTCTGCTCTATCCCTGAGATAAGAATCAATCTAGGTTTTCTGGGTAAAGTTATAATAGTATTGACTCTTGAAGAGAGATTTGTAATAAATTGTAGAGTATTGAAATGGATAGAGCTTTTCTATTATGACAACTGGTTCAATTTCCCCTCATTGCAAATCATTCGAGATTCCTTTCAATATATTCGAATGCAATAAATTTTCTGGATTGCGTTATCTTCAACAATACTAGGCCTACTGATATTATATAATCTTTCAAAATCACTATAGTAACCTCTGATTTTCAAATGAATAATATTTATATTCATTCACTTATTAGACAGAACTCTTCACAATATCACACAGGTAATATATTGATATTATTATTGATAATATTATTCGAACTATGAATATAATTCAAAAGTGATGGTCGATTCTATCAGTATTTTTATAACAATTATTTTAAGATTACCCGATAATTTCCAAGAGGCTCGTAATTGATTCATGTTGTGAAATGTAAATCATTCAGGATTCATGTTAGTGTAAGACAAATTTGAAGATTCCAAATTGAAGCAGCTCTCTATGATGATTAATGTAATTTATGAGAAAGTTTGTTATATATGAGAAATAAGAACTGGTGTATTCTGTTAACAATATTTGGAATAGTTGATGAATACTGAGTTCATGAATATTTGCATGAATAATAAGCAATTAATTATTGATATATCCTGTTCACTTTCTAATCCAACCTAATTAATCAAACCAAATGAATAAAAATTATATTTGTTTTGCATGGTCCCATTGCAAACAATAATGCATCAATAAGATGTAATTATTTGCACAGCTTCGATAATTAATCCTGCTATTGATAGCCAGAGTACAAGAAATGATTACGAATGATGAGAAACAACATGTATCAGTGACCAATGAGTCTAACCTAATATCCGCCTAATATAATAATTCCAGTAGAGAAAGAGATCATAGCACAGCTTTTGTTGTGCGACAAGACCCCAGCTTGCATGCTATATGGATGCCCGACTCTTCACAATAATAGCGGAGCACAAAAGGCCTAAAATCACTTTCCACACCCCAACCTCTACCAACATTGGCGAAATCAATGAAACCACAAACCATCCATAACCTTGAATAATCCGTAAATCACCTGCTAGACGATCATCAATCTGACTTGATGAAAAGAAAACAGAAGCAGAAGAAAGATGGTGGTCTCTTTCTAAAAAGCTTTGTACTGAGAAACAGCTTGAAAAATGTTTGATAGACAAGCAGTGTCAATGTATAAAGCAATGCTTGTTACATAGTAAACATTCACCTGTTAACTTTCTCAGTTTGGCCAATGGGGAAAGAGCAAGATCGATAACTATTATAACCAGGCCGTTATACGATTTTGAATCGGAAAGTTGTTATTCGAATAAATTAGAGTGAATCTCTCTCTGTCATATATTGATCTGTAAGTTATTTTGATTGGATTCACACTTTGATCGGAATTGAAGGTGTTCCAGTCCAATAATCACAATCGACTGTACAACAACTTCAACTCCTATCTACATTAGAAGGTGTCCATGAAGAATTTTGATAAAACAATAACAAAGACTTTATTTCAATTTCGAATTTATCTAAATCTTGAGAAAATGCGTTTTCCCACTACAGTTAAAATTAAATTGAATTTTTGAATTAAAATTGAAACCATTTATTATTATTATGAATTTTTCTGTAAATGACTGTTTCTTTAACTCTCTTAATCTAGTCAATAATTCATTGATAGGTGAATCTTATTTCATCCATCAGTCATGTCTAGTGTCTAGTCATCAGTTTAGTCATGGAAGATCTAGAACTAGCTATCATCCAGTGATGGATACTGAGCTATTGATTTCATGGATGATCGTTGATTGAACGTTGTTACAAATGATACATTGAATGTTCATAATAATAATCGGTTATAATATACGATTGTACGAACCCATTCCGGGCCCTAGAAGGTTCAGTAGAGAAAGAACAGCAGCAGAAGTTACATTGGCGTCGCATAAATAAAATAGAGATTGTAACTGTTCGGCTTTTTCGAAAGAGATTTAGGAAGTTTTACTTCTTACACTACTACTGACTTAAGCCCACCGTTCTCTACAGCTGGAAAACCGAGCACCCATTCCAAAAACGTTACCACTGCTTGCTATTCGCTGGCACAAAACCCTTTTATCAATTTTCCTTTTCAGCAATATTTCGTGATCCGAATTTTCGCGCACGCTAAGCCTCACAGAGAATATTGTAAGGAATGTTTCCGTCCGATTCTTGCCGGCGAGAAATCACTGTATATTGAGTAAAAAATAATGATATATTTTTATTAAATTCCACAGTCTTTCTCATGGGATTAAATATCATTCAACCGACCTCTGTTCTCCGTTTGAAACGGAATGACTAAATTTCTCGGAGCCCTCATTTTTGAGTTGAAGTTCAGTCAGAGTTCTCCGGGAAGCATTTGCAAAAACCTTTGTCAGAATGATTTAAACTCTGAAATTGCAGTCTCTGAGGAGGCACGAGATTTATTCAACGCTCAAAAGTAATGTGAGTAGAGACAAAACTTGATGCAAAAGTATTTGAGCAGGCTGTTCAGTTATTTCCTCTGTTTCAAGAATAAGCTTACATAAAATACGGCTTAGAGATCCCCACTCGTACTGTGTCTTTACGAATATATTTACAGTCTCAACAGAAAAACTTTCTCCCTGTTCTCAGTTGAGCAACTAGGCTTGAAACATGCCATTAAAGCCTATTATGGTATTTTTCAAGAGAGAATACTAAGTCTTCTAACTGGTATTTCACCATTGTATGAGAATAATTATCACACACAATTGATGGAAAGATTAGAAAAAAATCCTAAAAACCATGAGAGAACACTTTTTGGAGCATTTAAAGAACAAAATTGTTTGATTCTAGATCAAGATGCAATCGCAAGTGTTCCTGGTAACCTACAGACTGTGTTCAATGCACACAGTCTCTAATCTTGAAATCAATAAAGTTGAAATGATTTCTATTCGGGTTTCTGCAATATCGCAGAAATCCAGTGAACATCTGTGAACGCTGCCGCCGTCAACGATTCCGAATTTCAACTTTGTCGTGCAGAGTTGGAAACAATTAATCAGTGCAAGATAGACCGCAGCTATTCGGCGACACGAAAGAGAACCGAACAAATTTACAGTGCAGATCAAGCTCCAGCGGTCTGGGGTCTGACTGAGTTGGAACTAACTGATGTTGAGCAAATGATTCGAGGACAAGGACTGATAGAGCAGTGGACCGCAGTGGAATTCGTTGCTCCGGCTGCTATGATGACAGACCGCAAAGCACAAACTACACAATGTCAGGATCACAGCAACTCAACGATAACAAGAAAAACTAACTTCACGACAAATGGTGGAGAGTTGAGCAATTGTTACTTCTGCATTGTTGATTGATCGTTTGATGAATGGATCATCTTGTACTCCAGCCTTATTTCATAAACATATTAGAATTAGCAACTGTGAATGAGAGACTACACTGTGGAATAAACATGTTAAAAATCTTATTTAGAACTCGAATTAGGAAACCGAGACTCCTTTATTTTTTTCATCAGATATTTGAGGCTATTGAGATATTTCATGTTATCAACAGATTTTTTTCTAAAGGAACTGTCTCTGCATTTTTGAAAATTGACATGCCAACAAGATTGTAATAATTAAATCTGTTGTCAATTTCATTTCAAACAATAACTATGAAATCATGATTCTTCTCACTCATGATTCTTCCGCTCACAAAAATAGGATTCAATGATATTTTTGAGCATAGACCTCAATATGAGTTCACTTCCTTGTTTAGGGCTACTTGTGTGTAAATAAAAATATTGTAAACTAGTATGATTATAATAGGTTTCAAGTTCATAGAACTTCATCCGATATAATTCATCATAGCAGCCTCGAGGACGATCAGGTAATTCAAGAGTTATTATTGTAATGGAGGGAATATTGTCTATTTAGATTTATTATCATACCATGTACATGAATTTGTGCGTACCTTTCAAAACCACTGTACCATAAATGCCACACAATGAGCTCAAACTGCATGCTAACCCAAACAACAAAGAAATATCCAGCTCTGAGTAAACTATTTAATAAATAACGGAGGTATAGTAGACTCCTTCAAGTGGATCAAATGCTCTTGTTGCTATTGAAAATGGATGGGAACTGTCACATGATATTCAAATTCAAATTTATTGTTTTCATTTTTCATTACAATCAAATTTGATAAATCCATACAATTATAAAACTAGCTGCAAATAATAATCAGTGGATATAATGAACAACAAAAAATTTATATTTAACAAAAAACCAAACCACCGTGATGCTGATTATCAGTTGGATGATACTGACGTATGATGTATGACGTTGGATGATATAGCTTCAACTGGATGATGGAGAAGATCAAATTTGAAGCTTCATGGAATAAAATTTATTGCAAACAATGTTTTACTACTCACAAAAAAGCTAGCTAAGCTTTCGTACGTGAGTAGGAGTTGAAAAAAAACACATTCACACACACAATCACACACAAGTATGATTTTCAATCATAGACATATTTAATTTTCAATGAATATAGATGTATTATATATACCGTATCACTAGTATAATTTAATTAGTATGATTTAATTAATTGGAGCCTAAAACATCATAAGAATAATTTGAAAAAAAAAGAAATTTGGTATTTAAAAAGTAGGAAGTACAACAAAGAGGGAAATCACAAGGTTTTTTCAAAGAGAAAAGGAAGGGAAAATTGCAAAAGCTTATACATTCATTCAAATTAGAAATCATCAGCCCACCACTCTAAAAAGGTTTTCTAACTCTATTGGTGACTGAAGCCATAGCCAAATTTTCAATTTATTGTAGAATTTCCTGTAATATCTCTCACTTCTAATTTCATTTGGTAGAAGATTAAAAAACTTGGGTCCGAGAAATAGAAAACATCTTTGAAATGTAGTGGAATTTGGCTTTGGGACTTTCAACATCAGTTGCATTGATTGACGTGTCACCCGATGATCATCTTCATGAATGGGTCTAGCTGAAAGCCCTATACTACCACTCATTCTGTAAAACAAGGATAACACCTTCAGCACATAGATGTATCTGAAAGGGAGGATTCCCAACAGTTGGAAAATTGGAAAGGTATGAGTCCTTCTATTCACACCATGAATAATTCTTACCACTGATTTCTGCAGTGTGATTAGGCTTTCAAAATGAGATAGGAAAGTAGACGCATAACAAGAGATTCCATATTCCAGTCGACAATTGAAAAATGCAAAATACATGACACGTAAAATACTCACTGGAAAGAATTGCTTCAATTGATGGAATCTTCTTAGCAAATATAATAGGTACATCTTGATTTTCTGTATATGTAGATTCCAAGTCAGCCCATAATCAAGAGTTAGACCCAAATACTTGACAAAATCCAACTGCTTGATGACATCACAGCTACAATTTGGATGATTACAGCCAATCTTATGATACTTGATTGGGTCAGTAAAATGAAATGGAGCTGATAATGAAAAATTAATATAACAGGTTTTAGTAGCATTGAGTGCTAATTTATTACAATCAAACCAGCAACTTAGATCTATTAGCTGGATCATTTCCTGTAGTTAAATTTCACTTTTGGCAGAATATGTCAATGCCGTGTCGTCAGCAAACGATGTTAAGGATCCATTGAATGTGTTTGAGAACAAATCATTGATATATGCTAAGAATAGAATAAATCTTTGTTAAATCTTTTCATCTTTTGTTAAATATAAATTTTTTTGTTGTTCATTATATTCACTGATTATTATTTGCAGCTAGATTTATAATTGTATGGATTTATCAAATTTGATTGTAATGAAAAATGAAATGATATGAAGAAAGCTTATAGCATGATAAACAGGGAAGAATCGAATAAGGTAGATGAAGAGTGAGTGAGAGAGCTTGGTGGCGGGCAGAGGAGAGCAATCTACTCAAAGTGAAGGGAAAGAACGATGCTTTCGAAAGTAATACACAGTAATAGTTGAGCGTCAAGGTACCATGCTTATTATGCACCTACAAGGGACAAAGTGGAGGAACTCTTCAAACACGAAAGTACCGAGTACTAAGGGCTTTGAATAGACCAAAACGACACTATCAGACTAACGATACAAATTGAAACGACAACGAACCATTTAATAACACGACACTAGTTGTTTCTAGCTTAGTATGTCAATTTTAAGCTCACGAAAGCAGCCTTGAGTGTCTTTTCAGGTGGGAATAAATAGGGTGGAAGTGAATGTCATTCTTCTCAGGCTGCCTGATTTAGAGTATGAACTTGAAAAATATTTTCCTATACTTGAGTATATGCTGCAGCTTATTTGATAAGGATATCACACTCTTGTGTGATCCACAATTAAATTGAATGGATGAAATGAGGTTTACTCTGCAATCCAATGGATATTTAATGGCGGATTCTAGTGAATTAAGACTAGAATCTTAGGTAGTACAAATAGGTAGGTATAGTGTTGGGTAGTACAAATTTTATTCATTCAGTTTGTTAGGATACTGGGTATTGTCACTTAAGATTGTTCTACTTACATTTTCATTCACTGTTCAACTTTCCCAAACTCTAGCAATAGGTAATATTGATATAGTTTTATCCGCCAATGAATTCCAAAAAGGGTGAGTTATAAATTCTGAGAATATCATGGGGAGTAACTTCTCCAACTTCTTGATAATAGGTACTCTCATATGTCTGACGAACATGTCTATTACAAACGAATGAATAGAGTAGAGTTCAAAAAGTTTATATACATAACATTTAGAATCTTCTTCTTATACTTATAAAATTCTTATCTCACTGACTAACTGAATCACTGACTCACTGATCACGATTTCTAGAAAACTACTGGACGGATTGCAACAAAACTTGGAATATAGCTTCTTAGGTGCTCACTAAGTCCTAGGTGCTCACTAAGAAATCTTTTGGCGATATTTTAACTCTAAGGGTGGTTTTTAAGGGTTAAAAGTTCGTCTTTTAGCATGTATATTCTTCTTATTCCAATCTCTTAATTATAATTAAAAGTCCATACCATATGTTAATGTAGAACTATAATCTAGAGAGAGTACCTCTTCGAAACAGTTGTTAACTGGTAACCAAATTGATAATTTTGTCAGGTTGGCATTAAGTTGAGTTAACTTTGTTAGGTTGGCACCAAGTTGAAGATTAAAATGCATTAATCGCGGAATAATATTGATTGTGCACTGCTAATTCAATCAGAGCTATTCCTGAGAATATTATATCATTATTCATTTTCCAATCACTTGATAATGGCATAAATTATAGCCGAAACATGTCGTGTTGAATAATTTCAAAAAAGGTAATCAGATTTATAAATATTAGAATATAAATATAAGAATAAATATTTTTATTTCTATTCCTGGGAGTATAGATAATTTTTATGTTTCATGAAACAAACTTCTATGACGGGAGTTCTATCAATAATTGATCCTATTCTATCAAGACTAATTTTGTTTGTATATCTGACAGATCGCGTGAACAGCTTTAACAATTTCGATGATATTTCAATTATTCAGTATGATGAATGGGAGGGTATTTTAAAACTTCAGAAGTGTCCGTTGTGGAATCTGTGTGCAAAGAATGAGGAAATCCGGCCAGAATTTAACTTGACGAGAGAAAGGGGTTATTTATTAAAACGGCCAAATAGCTGTTGTTGCTTTTCCTAATGTAAAAATATCTTCCATAGAAGTAAGGCGCTTTTCCCATGAATCAATTATTCCCAAACATTAATTGTGTTACCAAAGAAAATAGAAGGTAGCTTTCGATAAAAATATTGGAGAATAATATGCATAACATTTCGTTGATATTCACTTGAAACTGTCAGTATACCTCATTAATAGCATCAATGCTCCCCATTCAAATAATGCTGACACATTGATGAGAATCTTACTATAATTTGTTTACATTGGATCAGATGGAGATAAGATGATAGCTATACTGTTTCGATTTCAAAATTATGATTGCCATTTTTGCTTTTTATGCCAGCTGTTATTAGTTTCTATTTCAATTTTATGTTAGACATTTTCGCTTTTCATACCCGTTGTTATTATATGAAATAAGCTCTCATTGAATGAAATCATAATCATTGAAGTCAATTATACTAAGCGAACAATTTCTGTTTAAATATGTATGTTTGCGGATATGTATGTATGTCTGACGGATCTCGAAAACGCCTCTAACATTTTTTTTATTAAATCAGGAATAGAGTACGTTTGCGATAAAAAAAATATTTTGGAACAGGTCTCAACTCTGGGAAAAATCGCTGAAGCTCTTTCAGAAAGGATTATTGGTCCCTCAAGTAGCAGCTGATCAAAAAAAGTTCCCACACTCTGTTGAAAACGTGAGAAAGAAAGTGTGAGCAAGTGAAAAAGATTATAATAGCTGTAGTTGAGTTACCAAATTTAGCGATCTTATTTTAAAACATTGCAGTATTCATGGAACATCTTGAAGAATAGGTACAGAAAGTGACCGGATGATAGCAAAATAAATTCAAAATCGATCTCTCCAAACATATGGTAGTTGAATTTATGTTTAATGTGAGGTGATAGAAATGCGACTAATTTTTTCAGCTTCTGTTGTAAAGGTTCCTCTGTTGCTCTATGTTTCTACGCAGCAATGGCCTTGAGTAGGAGAGAGTCAGATGTGTGATGATGTGTGATGATGATCTCTCTCCCTTAAAGAGAGTCAGTTGTCCTGTCTGTTAGTTCCTAATCCAGACTAAATACCACTTGAGCCAAGAAAGCTCTTCAACTCAGTTGACATGAAGGATGTTCCTCTGTCTGTGTGAATATAGCTTGGAAGGCCAAACATTGATATTAATGAGACCAGGCAATTTATGACTGTTCTCGCAGTCATGTCTGGACAAGGAAATACAAAAGGGAATCTTGAGTACTCATCAACCATCACCAGTAGGTATTTATTTCTTGTTTTTGATTGTACGGGTCCTTTGAAGTCCATATTAATTCGTTCAAAAGGTTTTGTTGCCTTTATGAGATTTCCTTTTGTCTTCATATACTGTGGTTTTATTTCAGAGCAAATTGCACAATTGGAGCAAATTTTCCTTACATCATCTACAGTATAGGGGAGATTTTTCATTCTGAGCCAGTGGTAGAAACGAGTTACACCAGGGTGACAAAGTTCATCATGGTATTTTGCCAAAGCTGAGTTCAATGTTGAACAACCAGCTGTAATACATATACGAGAGAGTGCATCAGCTGGTGCATTTTCTTTTCCAGGTCTGTAGACTATGTTGAATTTGTATTCAGATAATTCTAGGCGCCACTTTGTATCTTTTCATTTTTTATTTTTCTATTGTGTTGAGTGCCAAACATGAATGTGACTGATTTTGGTCAGTGATCAAAGTGAATTGTTTTCGTAGTAAATAGTGTCTCCATTTTCTTATAGACTCCACAATGGCATAGGCTTCTTTCTCAACAGCTGAATGCCTGGTTTCACTTTGGGACAAAGTTCGTGAGAAAAAGGCTACTGGTCGAGAATTTTGTGTTAATGTTGCACCAATTGCAAAATCTGATGCATCTGTCTCAATTATGAATGGTACATTTTCATCAACAAGAGCAGTACCGCGGAAGCAATTTCATTTTCAACAATTCCAAAGTTTCCATCTGATCTTGAGATAGAGGGAATTTCTGTATGTGGACAAGGGGGTGAATCTTTTGAGAAAAGTTTTTAATCCATCGGGAGTAATGAGCCAGTAATCCCATGAGTCGTTTCATTTCTTTAGCATTTCTTGGGGGTGGAAAGTTCATGAGTGGTGCAAGGCGTTCTGGGTCAGGTTTAATTTCTCCATGTTTTATCTCATACCCAAGGAACTTCAATGATTTTTTTGAAAATTTACATTTTTCTTCATTTATAGTCAAGCCATACAATTCAATTACTTGTTGAAATTTCTTAAGATTTCTGTCATGTTCTTCTTGATCTGAACCGCAAATGACAACATCATCCAAATAGGCAAAGCAGTCGTTCAAATTCTCTCTTTCTATAAGTCCGTTTATTGTACGTTGGAAGGCAGCTACTCCATTGGTTACTCCGAATGGTATTCGTTCGAACTGATAAAGTTTTCGGCCTACTTCAAAGGCAGTGTAATGTCGTTCATTCTCAAGAATCGGTATTTGATGGTAAGCTGACTTGAAATCTACAGTACTAAAAATGTTGTACTTGGCAATTGTGTTTACAAGATCTTCGATCAATGGGAGAGGGTATGCGTCTAAATTTGTGAATTTATTAATAGTCTGTGAATAGTCTATGACCATTCGTTTCTTCTGTCCATTGGTTACAATGAAAGGCTGGGCACGCCAACTGGACTGGCTTTCCTCAATTATTCCTTCTGTAAGGAGGCGATTGACCTCATTCTTCATGAATTCATAGTCATCTTGTGGGTGTCTTCTGGATCGGGTAGTTATTGGGTGGCAATCGGGAGTCAAGTCATTGAAAAGGGAACATGGTTTTATCATGGCCTCCACCAAGAGGCAATCTTTCAAGGGTGGTGTGGTTGTAGAATTATTATCTATTACAAGAGGCTGTTTATTACCATTGAATGCTAAACTTATTGTAGAGTGATTCATCAAAAAATCGTGACCAAGTATCACATTGCAACAGCATTCTTTTAATACCAAGAGTTAATATTGTTGTATTCATTTCCTTTGTACACAATATTGCTATAAACACATGCTTTTGTAGCGGTGTTATGTTGAACAGATGCAAATCTTATAAAACAAGAATCTGATGCAGTTTTAAATTTATTTGTTTTTGCAAATTTTTCATCAATAAAACTGGCAACACTTCCGGTATCAATAAGAGCTGGTGTATTTATTCCATTCACCGAAACAATAATTGTAGCTTTAGAAAGATTACTGGCTATACCAGCTGCAGTAATAGTTGACGTAGTTAGTTTTTCTTTGAGCGTTTTACTTTTACACACATGGGAAAAGTGTCCAATTCGGGAACATTTATGACAAGTCTTTCCTATTGCAGGACATTCTTGAGAATTTGAGTGTTTTTTATATCCGCAACGTTGGCATTGAACGGATTTCTCTACAATTGCCTGTCGATTTTGGGTTACAGCATTAACATCTGAGAAAGATTCACTCAAGCTTATGTTTTTATTTTCTTCAACAGAGTTTGTATAACAAGTACTTTTAAAGGAGTCGGCATATGTTTTTGCGGATTCAAGAACACGTGCTTGGGAAACGGTTTCTTGTAGACTCAAATCTCCTTGTTGAAAAAGTTTCTCTTTAATTTCAATAGAACATAACCCTGAAACAAGAGCATCTCTAATATGCTCGTTTTTGTTTTCTTCGGCTGACACTCTAGTGAAGTTACATGATAAGCTTAATCTTTTTAGTTCAGAATAGTAGTGATCAATGGACTCACCTATTTGTTGTTTTGCATTAGCAAGGCAGTATCGTGCATAAATTTCGTTCTTCGGTTTAACGAACATATCTTCCAACATGGATATAGTTTCTTCATATGAAGTATAGCTTTCCACAATTTCGTATAAAGCAGGTGATAAGAAGTTTACCAATATTTTCATTTTGTCTTTGGTTGTCGTTCCTTCTAAGAAATTTTCGAACTTCTTTTTCCAATGTTTCCACTCTCTCTCTGCCGTAGGCGAATCTGGGTCGATAGATAATTCCTTTGGCTTGAGAAACTTGTCAATATGTGATTCCATCTTATCTTCTTCGTAGTTACGGTTTTCAATCGTTTTTGTCTTTTTCTTTGTCGGCATTTTATTTGATTAAATTGAAATAAGTAAACTCTTCATTTGTAGAGCTTTAATCAAATAAAATTGAACATGACTTTCTACTAGTAACGGATCAACAACATTTGATATTTATGAATGAATTAATGACAACGAAAACATATGGTTTATCATATCAATTTCTATTCCTGGGAGTAGAGATATTTTTTATGTTTCATGAAACAAACTTTTATGACGGGAGTTCTATCAACAATTGATCCTATTCTATCAAGACTAATTTTGTTTGTATATCTGACAGATCGTGAACAGCTTGAACAATTTCGATGAAATTTCAATTATTCAGTATGATGAATGAAGGGTATTTTTAAAACTTCAGAAGTGTCCGTGGTGGAGTCTGTGTGCAAAGAATGAGGAAATTCGGCCAGAATTTAACTTGACGAAAGAAAAGGGTTATTTATTAAAACGGCCAAATAGCTGTTGTTGCTTTTCCTAATGTAAAAATATCTTCCATAGAAGTAAGGCGCTTTTCCCATGAATCAATTATTCCCAAACATTAACTATTGTGTTACCAAAGAAAATAGAAGGTAGCTTTCGATAAAAATATTGGAGAATATGCATAACAGATAGTTGATATTCACTTGAAACAGTCAGTATACCTCAATAATAGCATCAATGCTCCCCATTCAAATAATGCTGACACATTGATGAGAATCTTACTATAATTTGTTTACATTGGATCAGATGGAGATAAGATGATTGCCATTTTTACTTTCCTTGCCGTATTACCATAGGTAAGGAAATTGCTTTCCGAAAAAAATTAAGGTACCCCAATTTCTAAATTTCTATACGTTTCAAGGTCCCCTGAGTCCAAAAAAGTGGTTTTTGGATATTGGTCTGTATGTGTGTGTGTGTGTGTGTGTGTGTGTGTGTGTGTGTGTGTGTGTGTGTGTGTGTGTATGAGTGTATGTGCGTCTGTGTACACGATATCTCATCTCCCAATTAACGGAATGACTTGAAATTTGGAACTTAAGGTCTTTACACTATAAGGATCAGACAGGAACAATTTCGATCAAATGCATTTCAAGATGGCGGCTAAAATGGCGAAAATCTTGTCAGAAACAGGGTTTTTCGCGATTTTCTCGAAAACGGCTTCAACGATTTTGATTAAATTCATACCTAGAAAAATCATTGATAAGCTCTATCAACTGCCACAAGTCTCATATCTGTAAAAATTTCAGGAGCACTGCACCATCTATGCAAAGTTTGGTTTTAGATTCCCAATTATCAGGCTTCAGATACAATTTAAACAGAAAAATTCGAGTGGAAAAGATTGAGCATAAAAATCTCTACAATAAATGTTCAGTAGCATTTTCACCTAAAATTGAAAATAAGCTTTAAATTCGAGAAAATAAGATTATTCAATTGCAAACTGTTGGCAACTGTTGATTCTATTAAATCATTCACTATGAAGAGATAGCAGACTTCGTGTGTCTGCAGCGCTATTGTCCTGTCACCAGCTGGCTCATATCTTAGAAAAGTAGACTTGAGATGCGCGGGAACACTAGCGTCAGTTGATCAATTTTCATAACGGCAAGGAAAGTTGTGTGAGTGCACCACACCAGATTTTTGCTTTCTATGCCAGCTGTTATTAGTTCCCATTTCAATTTTATGTTAGATGTTTTCGCTTTTCATACCCGTTGTTATTATTATATGAAATAAGCTCTCATTGAATGAAATCATAATCATTGAAGTCAATTATACTAAGCGAAAAATTTCTGTTTAAATATGTGTGTTTGCGGATATGTATGTATGTCTGACGGATCTCGAAAACGCCTCCAACATTTTTTTATTAAGTCAGGAATAGAGTACGTTTGCGATAAAAAAAAATATTTTGAAACAGGTCTCAACTCTGGGAAAAATCGCTGAAGCTCTTTCAGAAAGGATTATTGGTCCCTCAAGTAGCAGCTGATCAAAAAAAGTTCCCACACTCTGTTGAAAACGTGAGAAAGAAAGTGTGAGCAAGTGAAAAAGATTATAATAGCTGTAGTTGAGTTACCAAATTTAGCGATCTTATTTTAACACATTGTAGTATTCATGGAACATCTTGAAGAATAGGTACAGAAAGTGACCGGATGATAGCAAAATAAATTCAAAATCGATCTCTCCAAACATATGGTATTTGAATTGATGTTTATTGTGAGGTGATAGAAATGCGAATAATTTCTTCAGCTTCTGTTGTATTGGTTCCTCTGTTGCTCTATGTTTCTATGCAGCCATGGCCTTGAGTAGAAGAGAGTCAGATGTGTGATGATGTGTGATGATGATCTCTCTCCCTTAAAGAGAGTCAGTTGTCCTGTGTGTTAATTCCTAATCCAGACTAAATACCACTAGAACCAATCAGAGAAGCCTTCTATTGAAAAAAATGAGCTAAAAACTATTTAAAAAAAAAATAATATTCCTTCAGCTGGTCCTATTTCCTTTCATCCTATACTATTAAACGAGCAATTTCAGTTTATATGTTCAGATGTTCAGATGTTTGGATGTTTAGATATTTAGATGTTTATATGTTTATATGTTTGTATTTCACCCGATCTCGAAAACGGCTCCAACGATTCTCACGAAATTCAGAGCATAGTAGGTTTATAATATAAGAATTCGATTGCATTAGGTCTCATCCGTGGGAAAACTCGCTGATGGACATTGAAAGGATAATTATTATTCATCCTTGGAAAAACAGCTGATAATAATTATTTCGTCGTCTGTTGATGATGGAAGTGAGTGAGCGAGTACATGTGTGTGGGACTGTGTCAAAATTATGACTCAGCTGTTGAACTTTTGTAATCATTCAATCAGGTACTTAGTGCCGGTTGCAAAAAATCTGGACTATTTTCAATCCTGATAAATTCCAGTTGATCCATCTTTCTGAATTGGTCTTCTTTGATTTGGTTCACGTGAAATCAATCAGGATTAAAATTCAATAGGCTTTTGTGCAACCGGGCCTTTGTGAGGGAAATTTTTGCATTCCTCTGGGAATTATTCTTAATTTACTGTGATTAGATAGAATATTTCTGTTTGAACTATGAATCGTATTATAATTCCTCCTTTCTTAATAAATTCCTTATGCTTTTGTACTCCAGAGTGAAGCTCGGTCCCCGTTATTGATGTCATTACATGACACAAGACAAACCTATTGATATTTATATTAATGAATCACAAGTAAATACTCAAGTTCTCAATTCAGATAGAAATTAAATCAAGTTACATGTTGTCACATGGTACTTTAGTACCATCAAATATTTTAAAATGAACCAATGAATTTTAATAGAATTATAAAATGGAAAGAAGGTTAGACCTAGTCAAAGGATCAATCAACTTAAATCGAATATTATTAGCGATTAGGAGTAATAGTATTATCAAAAACGATAAGAAAACATGTATAATTGTGATTCTATAACTATGAGAACCCATTGGCAAGATTAAAAAATTATAAAGCGGCTTACTTATTATTGGCGGATTATAAAAAATAAAAGTTTGCATGAACATTGAGGTTAGAATTATTTGTTTACATTTTTGAAAAGAATTAGTCGATCTGGAATAAATCGATAATTATTAGAATCAATGCTGAGCGAATCAGCTGATCACTCGATCAACCAGTATAACAGGTTGAATTATATAAAATTTACTCAGAAAGGATATATTATATATACTAAGGAAGGTTGATGTGTAGAAATACGAACAACTATTATTTCTGTATAAATATTTATTATAATCTAAAAAGCACGAAAAACCAAGAGTATACAAAACTCATATAAAAAACTAAATGTATTATCTATTAAAATCGTATGTTACGATTTATTTATGAAATTGATTTAAGATAAACACTACATGTATTTATATAAAAACTTTTTATTTAAATTTTTTCTATTATAAAGTTGAGGAAGCCCTGATTCTGAGGCGACCAATTGTATTGAGTTTATTAAATTGGAGGCCAATCAGAGAGTAGCTTACAAAATTATTCTAGGAAGAGACAAATTTTTCTGAAAACCTTCTTCTTCTGGCTTAAGATCTTGACCTGAGAGGATGCACATGGAGTTTAGGGTTCTTTCTTCATTTTAAATTTTAAAATTACCAAGCCAAACATTTTTTTAAATGTGAAATATTTGTATTAAATGTTAAATTATCTGTGAACTCAGTGTTGAAGAGTTCGTAATTGTAATTGTTCCCTATAAATATATCTTTAATTCGGAAAGAAATCTATAAGAATCTGGACCACGCGCTAGCCCAGCAGAGACGAAAGGAGCCTGCCTAATTAATTATTGGAAATAATTAATTCAATCCACGAGACCGTCAAGAACTTCATTTATGTGAGTGATAAGTCAAACGAGCTCGTTTTAGGTTTTCTACATATAGTGGGGAAATTAATTAAAAGCGCTATTCAAATTGACTTAAATTAAATAAAAAGTCACCACGTGTTGAGTACTATTACATAGTTCATAAGAACGTTTTATAAATTTATTTGATATATGTAGGAAGCTTACTTCCATGCACTGCCCGAATTCATATAAATCCCTGAGATCTCATGTTTGATATTAATTTGTTAATTATTATTTTTGCAAATTGAACATAGTATATCATATCAAACCTATAGACCAAACAGGTTTATATTTGTAGAATTTTGAATTGACTGGAAGTCCAAGCATCAGTGCTAAATATAATATATTTATAAATTTTTAAAGCTCGCTATTGTGAATACTATCAAAACCTGTTATAATTGTTCAGATTTAAGAAAGAATTTATTTAAGAAAAATTATATATATTTCGAATATTTTATATACACTTTTTTATGGGAATATATTTTGTGTTTTATGTCAGCATACAAAATCATAGAATTTTTTATTATATCCTAACTCATCTCGTGATATACAGTTTGAACTGTTTTAGTACCAATAAATATTCAGCAGCACATGAAATTATTGAATCAATTAGTATTGATCTTATTAAGAGCACTCAGTATTTATCGTCCTTTGATGATAATCATTTTAGTCTGCCAGAACAAGTATATTGAAAAATTATATTAATAAGGTTCCAGTTATATCATATAAGGATCCAGAGAGCTTCAAGAACTGGCGTTGTAAGTTCTAAGGAATTTTGGAAGGATAAATTGGTGAATACCTGTGTTCATGACGAGCGTTTTAAGAATCAACTAGAAACAGCTATAGTTGGTCCTTATCATTCTCTAGTGGTACATGGTTACTGTTAATCAGTCATCAAATGTTCTTTTAATTTCCTCACTGGTATTCTTCAAGAACTTCATAGAAGCAGCGGTAAGAATTATTAATCACCGGTCACTGAACCTTATGGTGATTACTTGTATTTGTAAAATTCATGTATCTACCACTGAGCTAGAGCTGAGGTTTGAACCCAGTAATTTTGCGAGCCGGACGGCCTTAATTTTTTGTGAATTTATTCGCAAAAGAGGGAATTTAGCAACTGCTCTTATAAATATCAAGAACATCGTATCATCTGTAAAGGATTTGAAATTTACCACCTTACACAATTATAGCTTCATAACGTGGGGTTCTATCATAAGAGATAACCCTCCAAGGAGCACAACTTTACAATGTTAATTTACATTCAAATTTTCATCCCTAAGCTTTTGGTTTCAAGCTAAGATTAAAGAAAGAAATCAAATAATGGTAGTCAATAATCAAAGTGATTGAATGAACTCTATCCAGAATCATTCAAATAAACATTAAAATGTCCACTTAAAAAATCCTACTTTAATATTTATGGTAGTAAAGTTTAGGACATGAGAAATCAGCCACATTAGATGTTAGACTAATTATTATGAATGGACTCTTATATATAAATGGACTTCCATGGAAGAAAGAATCAGTGGAATGGCTGTTTTTACACTTTTGAATAAGTGAAACGAAGAGTAAAGCTGTGTTTACACCAAAGTTACTAACAAGATGTAAACATTTGATGAATTTTCTTTTCTTTTCTCAATTTGTCTTAGTAAAGTTCCATTCAATCTAATAGAATCCATAAGGATTAAGTTATCAACATTTTGTCAATAACTTCGGTGTAAACCAGCTTAAGCGATAGGCTATGCCAGAAATTCCAGAATAAGCAAGAGATCCATGGATACCAGAGTCAACCAATTCCAAATAGACTTGATTTGGAATTCTATTTTCAATTGCATCAAGCAAAAGCAAAAATAACATGATCACTGCTAATTTGATAACTGTCAACGAGAAATATTAATTGCCAATGGATAAAGTCGAGGTCGACTCTTAAGCTCTGCCTAATATTCCACAAAATTCGCTGCAATTAGTCTACTATTCTACAGAGCACGTCCAACACATCAATTAATGATTCAAATGATTTAACTCAATAATTTTCATGCCGAGCTGTGGCCTAATTTCTTTATTTATTACCGATAGAGGGCAGATCGTAAGATGCACCTAGGAAATAGTAGGACCGTGATACAAAAATTTGAGCTGAGTCTCATCTCTGAGATAACTTGAGAGGAAAAATTGATCATCCAAGTGGCAGCTTATTGTAACAGAAATTTCCATCGTTTGTTGAAAACTAAAGAGAGGAAGAGAGAAAATTATTAGCTGTGGTTATAACATTCAGCAATATAAATTGAAAACATTGCATGATTCAATAAAAATATTCTCTGATGTCAAGATGAGTGCATTAGAGCAACTGGGTGACACCATAAGGCATCGCTTTTGATTGCTTTTTAAAATACGCAGTTGGATGTACATTTCAACAGAGTTGAATGTGTTGCTCAAACTGAGGTGATAGCAACGCAACTAATCATCACACTTACTGACAACGATTTTTGGGTAACTAAGTATTATAGAAATGTATTTGAATGAAACTTGAAACGGTCCTATATATAATAACATTTTCATCGAGGGAGAGCACCTTTTCGGATACAAAATTCTATGACAGTGACGAGACATTATTAATTTATTATTCAAGTTATATTCAGCAAGCAATTTTTGTTTGTATGATGGATCTCAAAAACGATTGTAACGGCTTTGGTAGAATTCAGGTTATAAATATTTTACAAAAATATACTGATCATTCAATTCCCGTAGCGAAGCACGGGTACCTTGCTAGTCATATATAGTTTATAAACTTGTTTCAAGTTGAAAATGACCTAAATTATGGTCGAAACAAGTCGTTGGAATATTTGAAAGTTTTTAATAATAAAGGGTACCACAAGTCTTTATATTGTTTTTAATAATTTGTACAAGAGTAGCCCATATAAGTGAAGTGTTTTTATAAATATTTGGCCTTGGCAGTAGGTAGCCAGATAGCAATCATCTCCTATTAGTCAAAATCTACGATGAATAGAAAACATTGTTTTCCATCGAAACAAACCCCTATAATAAATTTATATTATCGTATCAAACATCAGTTGAAGGGATGCCTCGTGATATACGGTAGATTATAATCCACAATATTATGATAATTATTCCAGTTGTCTACATTTGTTTGAACAAAAGTTCCAGAACAGCTACAGACAATAATTGGGTATTCTAGAGTCTACTTATAGTGTTTTCACAAATAGAACATGCAGAAGAGTCAGTGAAGCCTGGCGCTCGAGCAATTTGACCAGTTGCCAAAACTTTAATGAATGCAAACACCTTTAATCATGATGTAAGAGATGTATTCGAACATTCAAGCGTTGAGCGATGCTACTTAATGAGTCCCCGCTCCACTGAAAATCATCAGCGCACCAAATTTTATGAAAAACTGAACCTTTGAGATATAATTTTGTTAATTATTTTCGTATTCCCGTCTTCGTAGAAAGTTGAGTGTTAAAAAAGTTAATAAATGCTTTAGAACATAACTCTGAAAACTTTGAATTGGGATGACATTAAACATTCTACTCAAACTCATAAGAATGTAAGTAAACAATGATAGTTTTGAGATTGACAAGAGATTTTTTCATGAGTATCACCAACTTCTTACAGCTAAAGATTCAAGTATTTGAAAATTGTAACGGTACAAAATCTTTATTGGCAATAGAACAAAGAATCATACAATATTAATTTTAAAAATAAAAAATACAATTTCGACACTTGGAACATAATATTATCTCATTGTAAACTTGTACAATAAGTTATACAATATGAATTAATTAAACTGGAATTATATGTAATAAAGTTTAATGAAAATTTTATTGTAATATGATATGCCAATGAATTTAAGTCCATCTCGAGGTACTAGACCTGTAAAATTCCACATATATGGGACAAGAAATATTTGCTTTCAAGTAAATAATATTCTCAATCTTTAAAATTCTCAAGTTGTATTCCAGATCCATTGAAGTTGCTAGTGAAGGCTATCAGATGACATGAAAGATCTGATCATTGAAATCTCTATTAGATCTATCTGAATGAAGAAGATAAGAGAATGTGTAGGCCTACATCAGATTTTGGATTTAATGTGAGGCATTTTGTCACGGACAATGTCCCAGGCGTTAGTACCGGTATTGCTCCAAATAAAAGTGGAAAACGCTGCAGAATAGCTTCATGTCAGTATGAAAGGAGTCTATAACGGAATACGTAAATAGCCGTGAAATAGCTGTATTATTTCCAACGCTCCCACTAGCACCCTATCCTCTGAACAATATCTTCCTCACTTTTTGCCATTCCAATCATTTTCTTTCTTCTGCGGGCAATTGCCGTCAAATCGTCGGACTACTACATATCAACAAACTCGGTCATCCATTGTCAACGAGCACTTACCTTGATGATCCAGTCGTGGTATAAGTTGACTCACTAGGATTATTTTGTTCTACTGTCTTGTCGAATTCCCTGTAGTTTCTCGAACAAGGAATAATTCCTTCTTGCACAGATTTATATTCTTGTTAGTATAGTATTCATGTTCTTTGAGCAGTGATTGTAGTGCTTTTACTTAATAAACACTACAAAAATTATCCACTCACAAATAAATCTTGACTTCATTTATTGATTCTACTCCACTTACTGTCAGCTCAACATAAGTTGCAAAATAGAAGTTTGATTGTTCGATATAGAACCTTCAAAAGGAATTTCAGCTCCTATTGATATCATTCAATAAAATATTGAAAGGAATCATAGTACTTTCCACTAATGTTAGCACTGATCTACACTTCGTCATTGTGATCAATTAGAATACAATTTTGAATTAAATTAACGTACAATGAATAATTGAAATCAATCATAAAAATTATTTATAGTATGATTTGTCTTGTTAGCTTTATATATCTTGATAGGTTACAAATTGACTCGATTGGATAGGCGTGATTGGGAACATTGTTAAGACTGTTTCTGATTCAGGCATGTTGTTGAGTCAATTAAGTGAGCGAAGAGTGTGATTCATTGTAAAAACTAGCATGATCTACATTTATGTATCTTTTATGTTTTATCAAGCATTAAAAACATATATTATGAGTTCTCATCATTTTTCAGTTCAGTTTTGAATTTTGATAATGAATATTTGGCCTTCAGCTATCTTGTTCAGCAACCAATTCAAATCTCATAATAACAGAAAACCTAACCAAACGTTTTTTTCGAGATTTTGTTCAGCAAACAATTCAGAACTGATAATAAATCGAATCATTTGTTTTTCATTATTTGGAAAAGATATGGAGAAATTAATTTCCATATCCATATATTATAAATAGAAGGAAAGAAACTGCAGAATACCAGAGAAAAGGCAATTTTTGAAACCCTCAAGAAAAAGGTCAAGAAAAACACTCTAATTAAAACGGAAAATCTATTGAAAATAATGTTAAAAGTTTTGTATTTTTAATACAACCACTCAATTATCCAGTTGTTTTTCTAAGTTTATATTTTTGAATCACATATCAAAGGTGAGATTAGAAAAAGAAAAGTACCAGACAACAGCTTTTTAAAGAACATGTTATACGATCTACATTCCCAGGAAATTAGTTACAAGAAAAGTAAATGAGATGGATGTTTTTTTCGAAATGTTCATTAACTCTGGCAACTGTGTGTTTGGAGGAAGAATTATTATTCGAGAATGAAACGGGATGATTCGAGTTGAAAATTTAATCAAGGTATCAGGGAATACAATGACATAGCACGGATTAATTAATTCGACTTCATGTTTATAAAAGATTGGTTGAATGTGAGAAGTGATTTATTAGGTTCGCAGATTGCTGCTGAACAATAGCCTATGATCAGTTATTAGAGAAACGATAAGAATTGAGAGCCAAACATTCTGATTCGTTCAACATTCATACTTTTCCAACATAATTCAATTTGAAAGAAGAAGTATAAAGATAATATACCACTTTTGACATCTTTCTCTACAATACCACTTTAGCCATCTTCTTTCTATGGTATTTGAGACGTTGAGGTCGGATGGATGAGATATTTACAGGTTGGAAAAACTCCAGATCCATATTTAAAAAGTACATACAAATCATATCGGTTCGTCAAGTGAGAATAAGAATTGAAGCTCAGTTGATTAATTCCACCTTTAATCACATTGCGAGAACATTATATTATCTGAGCAAGCTTAGATTGTTGGGCTTTGTACAGCTTGTACAGATTGTACAGCTTGAGAAATCACAGAACACGTGTACTAACACACATAGACACACACACATTCACATCCACACTAAATGCAACATGTGCACTCATTCCTTGGCCTCCTAAATTTCTTCATACGCCCACATTTCCGTCCAAGACGTTGAAATCAGAAATATCATCCACATCATCTTCAAAAATAGTTCATAACGTTGTTGAGAAGATCCGAGAATCTATAAATTTCACTATTTCTTCACTTCTCTACAACTATAACACGGTGGTTGCTATTCCTATACAGCAGTCAACAAATCTTTCCTCTAGATCTGACACAGCTTCTCTGATTCACCCTAGCCTATTCTTGAAAAAGACAACAACTCTTTTGAACATCATTATCAATCAAATATATGTGATTATAAGTCATTATAAATCTATTTAGAATATTCATGTTACAAACTGCAACATTAGGCACCTCGACTATTTAGAATTATTTTGATCTGAAGTCAGACTGCTTTCTATCGTCTACCATAGTTACATGATACGAGAATCCACATAACATCAACATGACCTTCAACTATCTCAATTTGCTGATTTCTCAAACAAACATTTCCTGTTCATGAGTAGTATTTGAAGTAGATAGTATATGACATTGCTATCAATAAACAAGTTCAAACTCAAAATATCACATTCTATTAAGACACGATCAAATTGAATATTTAGTTGATAATAATAATTTTAAAAAGTTATATAGAAGTAACTTTGAGAATTTTAATGGATATTGAAAGTTTGTCTCACAGATACATTTAGTATGATGAATTATTAATTGTTCAGAATGATGATTGAGGATATTCGAGAAAGCTTCTGTAACTACTGAGAAAGTAAAAGTTCGGTAGAAATGAGGGGAGTCGGAAAGTCTATAATGGATTAACTGTTTTTATGTGATCAACTGAGGAAGATTGCAAAGTTGAAGGGTAGTTCAAATGGTTATACAATAGAAATGAGACACGGCTTACGGAGTCGGAATTGATGAGTGCGAGAAAGTTAATGGCTAGGAGGAGTGAGAAAAGGTGAAAATGGACAACGGCCGTTGAAGAAGAGTTGTGGTGGGAGGATGATGATAGGCGGAAGGGAGAGGGAAGTACATCTTCAATTAGAAGCCTCCGTCTCGCTGGTAGATCAAAGTTGTGCTGGGAACAATAGGACACGTCTAAATGTTCGAATTAAAACTGGGGACAATAGGGCGGTTTTAATCAGGGCACACAGCAAAAGGAATAAGGGATGGATTATCGAACGCGCATGCACAAATTGCTGTCACCAGAGCGAGTGAGAGAGGCCGACATCAACTTGCATCCAGCCTCAGTACCTCACACGATCGTTTCGATTCTCAGCAACAACAGCGACGCTGATATTTCTCCATTTTTCCGATTGGCGCTTGCAAACTCCTGCGATGACAAACGCGCCTGTTCTGAAACTACGCTGAAAGTTAGCAACAATGTTTTGACGCAAATACGTGATAGCGCACTGCAAATCCTATCAGCCTCCACTCACCCTCAACGCCTCAGAATGCGCCCAAATGAAAATTGAAATTAATTAAAACTTTCAGACCAAAGTCAACAACATACATTTCCAGACCTTGTCGCCTATATACGACGGGTCGGGCTCCCCAACGATTGTATTATTAGTTCTGGAGACGTCACAAACGATTTATACTTCCAACAACTCCTTTCCATGTTCCGACATGTGTAATAAAACTTTGTGGAAGAAATTTACTTCTGCTGAATAAATTGAACTACGTACCTGTCAATTTCCAACAAGGTTCAAACAATGGAATACTGTTCGTATACTAGACTTCTCATTCATATTCAAGTGAGCCTTATTCTAGAAGTATTTTCCAAGAAAGTTACAGTTCAATACATAAAAATAAATGTACTTTTCTAATACATAAAAAGATATATCCGTTATCCGTTATGGATTTTGTATTTTTATGTGAATAAATCTAATTCATGAATTCTATTCGATTGAGATTTCCTGTTGAGAAATACATGTATTTTGTCAATAACTATTCCGAATTTATCTTCTATCTCATCAATCTTATCTTGGATGGATATTTTAGATATTTTATCCATATCAATATCAACTACTAATCATTCAATTGGATCATCTAACAAGATAATAGGAAATTATGGGATTCTGATTTCCGAGTTTATCTGATAAAAAAGCAAGTACGGTACAGGAAATTCGAATCCGGATTTGAAATAAAACAATATTGTTAAAGAACATAGTATTCGAGAAAAAATGAAACTCAACGAAATTGTGACATTATTTGAACTGAATTGATTCTCATCAATTGGATTATAAACTCCTGGATTGGAATTGAATAACATCTTAGTTCCGTGAGGAACTGAGAAACCTTAGAATAATATAGAACATAATATTTCGAGGCGGATTTTGAGCAATAATCGAATCAATATGACAAAATTATAAAGACCGCATCACATACATAACAAACAGCGGCAACCGGGTTAATATGACAGTTCCTTCGAATTTATCAGTGAGGGGATGGAGAGGAGTCACACTCTAGCACGAGAACTCTGGATAGACATAGAACTCGAGCTCGTAGAGCCAATTAGCTCTGGAATGTTCAATTTCACGGCAGGAAGAGACAACGTCCTATCTCCTCCCATTTCTCTGCACCTCCGATCAATCCTCTCTCACCCTCCAGTGGGTGGTGATGGAGGTTGAGTGAGAGAGGAGAATGTTTGTTGTCCCGCTTCCAAGTTCCCGATTAGAACATCTCACTTAGCTTGACCATGACAAACGATGACAGAAATGCGAATATTCGCCTAACGCATGTACCTGAATAGTTCCACGTTCGAGTCAAACAAGATTGACAAAGTTCAGCTATGACATTTCGCAGTTCAATGCAATCTAGTTCAATGAAAGTTTGTTTGCAGTACTCGAGTGAGATCAATAGAACACATGCATGAGAACTAAGGGAAACACTGCTTACTGATCTCCTAAACTTGTGATCACCCACTTGTTTGTCAGAGATAAATAAGCAATCAAGAAATTCAGGTTGCCGGTTGAGATGAAAAACTAAGTGTGGAATGGCAAAGATACTTGCACTTGTAGATAAAACGTTCGTATTTTGAAACGTCATTGTGATGCAATTTTATACTGGAACAATGTTCATCTATGGGCAATGAAGAACCTAGTATGGTTTGTTCTACCAGAATAGAAACACTTTTATTAATTGAAAAAAATTGATGTATCTGAATAAATATTTCAATCAAGAAATCAAAAACATACTTTTTCAAGAACTAAGAATAGAAAGCGAAAAGAAAATATTAATCCACCAAGAATACTTCAACAGAAAGTATAGTGGAACATTCAAGTCATACGAGTAATACAATACAGTTACATAAAGTGGCTTCAACATTGAACGTACACTACTTTATTGAAACTCTTGTGACGTGGAGGGAACAAAAATCGAGAATGGTTTCGAGAAAAGTATGAATTATTTGACATCAAAACCAAACATAACAACTAAACTATCGATTCAATAACGAACTCAACCAACAGTAGTTTCAATATTTGAGGTTATGAAAAATTTATTGTTGATATTATTCAAGAATATTGAAAGGTCGAGAAGTATCCACTGGAGCAATGTTTGAAATCGTTGCAGAGGCTTGAGAGCATCCGGTGTAATATCAACAGATGGCCATTTTAATTTTGGGTAACTGCAGCGACCCTTGCCTCTTGCGTGCCGGGCCCACAAACCTCCCCCCCCCCACCACCAACTTTCCCGGCAAATGTCACCTGAGAAGTTTTGGCCGAGCGGGGAGTTTGGCAATCGGCGTCCCGGACTTTGCGGGCAAAAGGCTCACCTGGGGCGCCTTCCAATATGGAGGGACGCACGCCGTTTCAAACAAGAGGGTGAATGAAATCTCTTCCCTTGGCCCCACATTATTTTCATGGACCACTTCTTGAGGAGAGAATGGAGCGTTCTTCTCTGTCTCTGTTGCTGCGTCGATGTCACGAACAACATTTCGTGAACAACGAAACTCTCCGTCCATTGCCACATATTTCCTCCCTCCATCTTTCCTCTTTCTCCTCCTCTTCTTACAACTTCGTACACAAATCTCTCTTTTCCACCCTTTCGCCCGAAACTAGCAGAGGACAAAACACCCCCTGGCGGCCCACCCGAGAAATATGCCGTTACGCTTCACCAGATATGTCCATTCCCTACGTAAACAGCCAATTTCCAGCGCAACTTCACCTAAACCTCTTTGCCTTAGCCTTACTCAAGCCCCTGTTTCTAAACCATCAGCTTTTTCTTCTGTTGCAAACGTTGTTTACAGAATGCAAAGCGGCAACAATGATGATAGCAAACTACATTCACCATTTCAGTACTTTGAATACTGAATTCCTCCTGTTCACGGTTTCAGTCATTCACAAAACTGATTTTCATAGAGAATAAATATGTTTCTATCACTCAAATGTTACTGAAATGCTTCATCACTCAAATTACTTGAATGTCTCTACAAATTTTATGTTATAATACTCACATATTGATTTGATCTATTTTGCTTATTAGGATAGTGGCCCATTGTCAGTCGAGGAATGTTTATGTCTGTTCTTACCTGGAAAAAAACCTTCAAAACAAGGAACAAACACATTAGAAATTCTTATTCCCCAAGCAGTTAACGGATAGTGTGCATCTGTTAACATTCAAGTAGTGTGAAATTTACATGGAAGACATGTTTATTTATTCTGTACAGGGCATTGATGAAACAATTATTGTTCATTACAAAGAATAAGAATTTGATCTATTACCTAATTCGACTTGACTTCATTGAAGATTGAAGTACTCTTTTCTTTAATCTTCCAAAAATGATTCTGTACCAGAGATGTTTGATTAATCAGAGAGCGACTGAGGTCTTATGTGTTTGCTTTATTGTATTATTGTTAGTATTGAGAGATACCGATAGGATATTATTGGATTTTTATACATTCACTTGAATGGAGAGGAATCACAGAAGTTTCTGTTTTGCATTATATTCTCCAACATTGAAACACTTGAAAAATTCTCTACCCACAGAACTTCACAAGAAATATTCAATTGTTATCAATGAAGGTCATGAACATACTCAACAATATACTGCATAAAGAATGAGATGGTCCATCCACGTTGAAAATGAGAAAGAGAATAATGCGATGAATCTGATTCAGTGGGAACCAGAATTCTATTGTTGTTGTGGCATATACACAGAGGATAATCATAATGATCATCAGCATCATCCTCATCAGGGCACAGGTTGCCTTCCTTGTATTCACAGTGGTTGCCTTCATCAAAAATTCGCTCTGGTGTCTGCACAACACAGTGGTAGGCTGACGAACGATACAAATAGTCAACGCAACTACCTTGCCGGCTAATACGAGCAATGATTATTCAAGATTCTCACGGGTGCAGAGCAGGCTACTTGCTCTATAGTACTATAGTGGAGCATGAACTACCTGGAATTTCTCTTCCAGCTGTATTGCAGGCTGGAAATCGTTGTGAACTATAAGAGATTATCTCACGCTATCCATGGACAGTGAATCAGAAAGTGGAGAGTATTGTTAAAGCTTTAAACAAATTATTGAGAGATTGAAGAATTTCACTTTCAGATTACGATCGATAATAATTTAATCTATTGAACTTTGTACAACCGCCTAAGATCATCACTCCAAATACATTCTAGGGCCACTCTCATGTTTTGGATGGACACGTTGAGTCGTCCGTCCCGGCTGTTTTAAAAAAAAACAGTCGTTAGGTCATGTCAGGCTTTGAAGTTGATCAGTTGTGGCCTGGAAACTCTGACACCAGACCTAGCCAGGTCACTCGATACTATCATTATCACTCCAAATTGAATAACTGTGATGTGGAAGTCAATCGAAACTATTTATGTTGGATGGGAGATTTCATTGGAACTTGCAGTTAACCAACTGCTGGACTAATTTCATTTCATAATTTAAATAATTTATACAGTAACTATTTATGTTTTACAATTTATTCATTCATTTTTATTAAAATGTTCCCCATTATCATATTAATTTGCCTCCCTTTTTTGTCATAATGTCTCCCATAATGCATGTTATATGCATCTTATCTTATTATCGAGGAATATTCTTTCATGGCTTCATCAACAAGCGACGTGAAAGGTTTAATACCGTATTGCAGGAGTTTACTATCTCCACGTAAAATTATGTCAAATATCTACTGAACTAATAATTTGGGATTTGGAAGCAGAATATGGATACGAGTTGGTTATCATGATAAATATAAAGATATCATTCTTCCAGAATAGTCGGAAATCGAGTTATTTTTGACTACCATTCTCCAAGATAGAGGTGTAAATCTTGACTCATCAAACCCAAAGTACTGACAGTGAATATAGGATGAGAATGAAGATGAAGTTCTCTGTGAGAAATTATTTCAGTATGTTTCTCCACAACAGAGGTACTAGAGGGATGAATGTGATGATTATCTTCTCTAGACAAATCGTCTAATAAAGGTAATGCTAGCTTTCAAATGTCGCCAAACAGAAAACTGGCTAGCAGGGTGACTGCTGCAAACAACAGAGCAAGCAAGAAGCTTAAGGGCGTCAAAGCAGAATACTAGAGAAGCGAGTAATTTTTTATATTGCACATTTTTCTACAAGGAGTTGTTAATGCCGCTTGCGAATGTCACTCTTGGAGACGGCTCAGAATGGTAGGGGGCGTATGTTTAAGGAAGAAGATTTGAAGTTTATTGCTCAAAAAAGACACAGTCTTATCAGAGCTCCTACTACTACCCTCTTTTACTGCTCATTCCTTCCTAAGAGCTTTCGCAGTTACATTTTACTCTGATATTTGGCTCTCGGTGCAAACAAACGTATACACACGCTCTATCTCTTCTTCCTTCTCCCTTCAATCTCCAACAAATACGCAATCTCTATTCATTCCACTTCTCCTCTCCCTCTTCCATTCACATCCTTAATTTTCCATGGGAATGTAACTAGAAAAGAGATTGGAAGATAGAGATAAAAATACAAAGATAACCAGGATTCCAGTTCTGCTCTCTAATTTTTTTTCCTTCTTCCTACTTCTCAGTCATTGGTGGGGGTGGGGGAGCCCTTTTCAAATTTCCAATACCGTGAAGTGTCAAGGGACCTCCTCAGAAACGATTTAGAGAAAATCCTCCGATAGAATTCTGTGACAAGTATCTAATCTGAGAGGATTGTGAATTCGAGAATGAGCATTCTAAAAGGCGAAGCTATTGTTTCAAGTTGAGAAATATTCATCACAACGAGCTGGATTTCAAAAATAACAGCAATCAGCTCCAATTGAGATATCAACAATAATGTCACTATTCCCTTCTTCACTCCCATTCTCTTTAATCTTCATATTGTTAGCAATATTATGCTACGCATAGAAAAGGCTCATGAGAGATAGATGAGAATTTTTGCCAACTCTATTCACACTGGTTTCTCAGCGGTTGAAGCGGCTCCAGGTGGAATTCCAACTACTATACATCGAATTTATATATATCTAACTATATTCAAACTAATAGATGATGATACTCGTACAAGGGGAGTCCGTCAAACTCCAGAGTAGGAAGCGCATGCTCCTTATCTTATTTGAGTGATTCCATCCAATCTTATCTGACCAATGATTTCATAAAGTACTTTATTCAAAATATAATGCAATATGTGTAAGATTAATACTGGTAGAACTAAATATTTTCCCTTATTAAGATTCCGTTTTCCGATAGAGCTTTTACATGGTTAATTTCAACAGAACATAACATTACAATTTTTTGTAGAAACATTTTCAATGTTCATATAGAGCTACATCACCATCAGTATTGATAAACAGTACATTGCTGAGCTTCTACGTCCACTGCAACTATATAAGAAAATTTAAATGAGTTATTTGTATCTATATATTGAAATTCATGTGGAACTGTCAGTGTTAGTTGCATGAAAAGCACTGATGTTATTATTAATGGAGTATTCTGACAGTATACAGTGAATCTCACTAAAAGATAAATAAGATTGTATTCTGATTTGACGAGTTGAAAAAGTTGGGTCTAGATAACAATATGTTTTGCCTATAATCTAAATTCAAGTTGGAGGTTTGGTGTGTGTGAGGTTGAGGATTATTTGACATGGAAGTGCATGATCGGCTTCTTGCCCCAATGTGGTTAGCACAAGGATACTGTGGTTTGAGACGAACCTACTCAACCATTGTTCACTGTAACTCGACCCCAACTTCTTCTGGCCCCTATAATACCATCTCAAGAAACTGAGATGGCAATGCATGCTTTCTCAAAGGTCCTTTAGACAATAATCCAGCTGGAAATGCACTTATAATGTTGATATAGAGCATGAGTTATGGCACCGTCAGTATTAAGATACATTAAAAATAACAGAAAATATAGTAAACAAGCCCATGATATGCTTGTTTGAGATTGCTTGAAGATTGCTTATATATGAATATAGTTCTCTGACATTTATAGACACTTTAGTCAAAAAATGCACAACGCTGACCTTTTAAACCTTCTGTTTGAAAAGTCTCTTTCATTCTTCAAAAAGAGTACATGTTTGAATGGAACAAAAATAATTCCTTCATTAATTGTTTCAAATAATGATGATGAGGTATGCTATATGTTGAATGACTATCGACATTGTAGAACTTCTCTATACTTGAAAAACACTGACTTTATTGTCAAATTTGACTTCACAGCTGAAGATGTGTTGGTTCAACACAAAACTGCAGTCCTGCAAGTTTATTAATGAAGCGGAATTTGTCAATATAATCAGTGTTGCCCAATCATGACTTATAAAAATTAAACATTTTCTGAACCCCAACCCTGATAATCCAAGAGATATCGGAGCAAGAATTGGAGCAGAAGTGGAATTTGTAGAAGCAAGATAAGTAGATTATTTCTGGGAGCGGAAATGTTTATAGGGTAAACATGCACTCAAGTAAAGCAGAAGCAATGACCTGTACAACTTTCGTTGTTTAGAACAAAGCTATTGGTACTAGGATTGGAGCTGAGGAAGAAAGAAGACAATCCAAGGAGATGAGACGGAAAGAGGGAGAAGACGATGCCGGATAAGAAAGAGAGTTTGGATAAGGGAACGCAACAGAGCGAGTAACATATTCCCTACTCCTATCAGGAGAGGGCTTCTTCCTTTAAAGATCTAGATGCGGGTCACAAGAACGGCAGTCCTTATCAAATTTCGTACGGAATTGGCTTTCCGTGTGAGCTTTGGTTGGGGGAGTGAGTGGAAGAGGAGTGAGAGGGAGTGTTCGGGGTAGAGAGAGAAGTGTGAGGAGCGTCTGAGGGAACGCGGAATTACTAGCCGAGCGGCCACGGTCAATATTGATACAACGTGCGTCCTGTGATGTGGTCCTGATGCCAATGTCCCGGACTTCTTACATGTTTATTCCCAGTATGGGTTTATATTGGACTTCCGCATCTGAAGTTCTGCTACACTCCTGCTTGCACTGCAGAGCCCCAATTTCTGTCCCACATCACGCCACTGCGACATCGTCATGTGTAATCTGATAATGTGCACTTGCAGCTCAAGCATCGATCATTCTATCATATGATATACAATTATTTACTCTCAAGAGTGAATGGGTTTGTTCCAAACACAATTTTTCTATCGCTGATTAATGAGGACTGATTAATTATTATGCTCAATTTCCTATATACATATCTTGCAGAGCAATCATTGGACTGAACTTGAATAATGTGTATCCTATAAATAAAAAATGAAATAGACCTGGAAAAATGAATTATGAATAATGTGATGTTCGAAAAAGTAATCTCTATACTTATAAAAGGCTAAGCCCCGACAGACTGAAATCACACCACAGCCCAAACTATTGAGCCTAGAAACTTGAAATTTTGCACGCCTGAAAACATCCACTAAGAGAGGATTTTCAGAAATTTGCCCCCCTGAGGGAGCTGGGGTCCCCCCAAAAATTTGTACTTTTTAACCGCTCATTCCACAGCAAAGTCATGAGGAACTTTTTTGTTCAGCTACGAAAAAAAAATAGATCTATGCAGAAAGATTTCGATCAGGAGCACAGGGGGGTCAAGGAGAGGGCATTTTTCGAAAATTTTGATGTAAAATCACACTACAGCTGAAACTAATTGTCCTACAGACATGAAACTTTGCACAAATATTCTTCAAACATGCTAGACGCGCACTAAGAACGGATTTTGAGATATTTTGCCTCTAAGGATTTCAAAGGATGAAAAAGGATCCTATTAAGTAAGGTTATGAACATGGTAAGGTGAGTGCCATATGGAAATGAGATAATTTATTTATTGACATGTGACATTCTAACATATATGTTGTAATCATTGGAAATAACAAAATAATATGATAGAAATTCAAAAAAATCTGGTGTGGTACACTCACACAACTTTCCTAGCTCATTGAACTATTTAACATTTTACATCTATTTTCGCTTAAAAACCTTTCCCCTTATTTTGATCAAATATTTCTCTTGTAAAAACACGGGAACAAAGTGCCCGTTTTATAACCCTACCTTAAAATTTCCAATATAGTTCGCTAAATAAACCTAAGCCTCAATATCAAACGAGGATAATTTAGGAGAAAAACATAATGACGATTGACGGCAACATATTTGCAACTACGATCAAACTACTGTATATGTGTATATACAATTGTTTTCAGAGTACTTTTTCCTTTATGTAAATATTGTGAAATTCGATGTTTTTTTTGAAATTCGTCAAAACAGCTGTTCTACAGATGAAATATCTTGACTATGACTGTGTTCTTTTTATAAACTGCTCTACCTACCCACGGTATATGGAAGAAGAAAAAGTAAAAACCGTGTTCCTACCTACCTCATGCACGAGAAGGAGGTTACAAAGTCCATTTCTCAAGGATTGGGTGGACCCCCATTAGTACCCCAGGAAAAAGACTCATGTCAGTTGATAGAGCTAATAAATAACTATACAGGGTGTGGATTTGAAAAAAATCGTTAGAGCCGTTTTTGAGAAAATCGTGAAAAACATGGTTTTTTAGTAACTGTCATTTTTCTCAAGAATATTACGGAGCTCCTGCAATTTTCACAGAAATGAGACTCATGCCAGTTGATAGGGCTTATGAATAGCTATCTATGGTATAAATTTGAAGAAAATCGTTGGAGCCGTTTTCGAGAAAACCGTGAAAAACATGGTTTTTTAGTCATTATCCGCCATTTTTCTCAATAATATTACGGAGCTCCTGAAATTTTCTCTAAGATGAGACTCATTTCAGTTGATAGGGCTTATAAATAGCTATCCATGGTATAAATTCGAAGAAAATCGTTAGAGCCGTTTTCGAGAAAAACGTGAAAAACATGTTTTTTTAGTAATTATCCGCCATTTTTTCCGCCATCTTGAATTGAATTTTATTGAATTTCTTATTGTCGGGTCCTCATGGTATAAGGACCTTAAGTTTAAAATTTCAAGTCAATCGGTTAATTAGGAATGGAGTTATCGTGTTCACAGACATACACACACACATACACACACACACACACACACAACACACACACACACACACACATACACACACACACACACACATACACACACACACACACACACACATACACACACACAGACCAATACCCAAAAATCATGTTTTTGGACTCAGGGGACCTTGAAACGTATAGAAAACTTGAAATTGGGGTACCTTAATTTTTTTTGGAAAGCAATACTTTCCTTACCTATGGTAATAGGGCAAGGAAAGTAAAAACATCCGTTCTATTATTGCTTTCTACCTGATTCCACTCAACCTCAATAATATTGTTCTGATAATTGATAAATATGTTTAATAATATTATTATCATTGATATAATAAAAGAATTGTTTCAATAATTGATTATTATCATTAATATAATAATAGTATTGTTTAGGTAATCAATAAATATTTTTATTTTCACAAACTCTGCATAATTTATAATGGTGAATGTGAAACAGCTGCATCAAAGAAAATTTTCTTTAAGAATAATTCAATTATCTCAAAAACATATGTTTGGAAAGCCATAGTTTTGAACTTCGTACTCCTGATGCAATGTATAAGCCTACACGTGGCATGTATTATTAATTTTTCAGCTAGAACAGTTTTTTGAGACTGCTAAATAAACGTCTACAGTTTTATCAATGCTGTATCGGCAATATGAAAACGCATGCAGTTAATATGTCTTTAAATAAAGGTGTTGATATCTACATGATAATTATTATTCTCTACCATTTTAATTTAATTAAAATTTAAAAATTATTCAAGCCTTGATAGAATGATTGACTAACTGTACAGTCAGTCGAATATTTTAATATTGAAATGATACCAGGTGTATTTTGGCAAGCTGAACAAAAAAGTAAGGTCCTATGCACCTTTTTGATATTATTTCTTCAAATGAAAAATGAGTTTTGTGGGTTGTCAAAACCCCCCCTGAAAGAGAACTATTCATTTTATCCTATCTTTTATATTGGTATTTATCCAATCATTATTTTTCTCAGAAGTTATTTCATTTGAATTAGAAAATATTTATAAGCTCCTATCAATTTATCATTCGTAACAATGAATTCTTCAAAACATGAATTCAATCAAATAGAAAATTGCCATATTTCTGTATTCATGTTCGCATGTTTTCCACTTGTGATGGATAGCCAAAATATTGTGGAGCGAGCTGCACGGCGAATTGTAGTCGAGGGCTCTGATTGACTGAAAAGTTCAGCGTTCGGAGTGAGGTGAGGCGAGCAGTTAGAACAGAGGCAAGCGGCACGGCGAATGATTAATAGCTGATTTTTAACATTATGAAACATATGCTCATGTTCGTTGAAAGGCAAGATGTTCGGAGGAATGCACGGTTTGCTGCGCGGTTCGAGGTTCGGTTCGGCATGTGTGAACGCACCTTTAGTTGTTACAGGACATTTATACAGATCACAGGCCAAAGCAACATAATAATCTATCTCCTTCTTCTTCTTCTTTTTCTTCTTCTGCTTCTTCTTACTTCTCTTCTCCTTCTTTCTCTTCTTCTTTTTCTTCTTCTTTCTCTTCTTCTTCTTCTTCTTCTTCTTCTTCTACCTATATCTAAAAGGCTAAGCCCCGACAAACTGAAATCACACCACAGCCCAAACTACTAAGCCTAAAAACTTGAAATTTCGCACAATTGTTTATTGTAGCCTCAAAACATCCACTACAAAAGGATTTTCAGAAATCTGCCCCCCTCCCAGAGGGAGCTGGGCCCCCAGAATTTTCACTTTTTAACCGTTCATTGCACAGCAAAGTCATGAGGAACTTTTTCATTCAGGTACGAAAAAAATCAGATCTATGCAGAAAAATTCCAATCAGGAGCACAGGGGGGTTCAGGAGAGGGCACTTTTCGAAAATTTTGATGTAAAATCACACTACAGCTCAAACTAATTGGCCTACAGACTTAAAACTTTGCACAAATATTCTTCAAACATGCTAGATGCGCACTAACAACGGATTTTGAGATATTTTGCCTCTACTGTAAGGATTTCAAAGGATGAAAAAGTATCCTATTAAGTAAGCTTATGGTAAGGTGAACTCCATATGGAACTGAGATAATTGACACATGATATTCTAACATATGTTTTAATCATTGGAAAGCTTAAAAAATTTCATCAATTAGCTGATCGAATTGATTTTGCGTTGATTGAGAGCGCGAGCTTACCACGTGTTTTACGTGGTAAACGTTCTACAGATTTATAGTATTCTGGTGATTGAGCCTGTCTTTTTCAGCGTTGTCTATTAATAATAAAGCTCAATTTACAACTAGCTTACCCAGCGAACTTCGTACCGCCAATGTATCTCATGTTACACTTGATTTTATTTGGTGAATCATGAAATTCATCTGACAATCAACATGTTCATTTACATCTCAATACGGACTTCCTATGTGATTAGTCATGCAGCATTCATTATTCCGAAAACATATTATTCTTCTCAATCAATTGGTAGTAATATCTATCAGTAAAGTTTTCAATTAAAAAAAAAGGTTATATCAGTGTTCCAAAGAAAAATATTCAATGTTCTCATAGTTGTAGATTGTCGATATATAATCCAGGAAATATGCGATGTACGATGAATCACACAGAATTCAATATTCTTTCCATTTTAGGATGAATATAAGCTAAGCTAAATTCAAAAAATTGTAAATTATTCTTTTATTCTTCAGTAATTAATGAATGCAATATGAATACTATACAATATATATATATATATATATTATATATATATATATAATATATATATATATATATATATATATACTCTCTTTCATTAGGTGAATCATTTTTTCAACATTTTCCAGTTTCTCAATGATAGGGGAGTGATAATTATTTGTATAGGTCTTCTGAGGAACCATTATCAACAGCTGGTACCAATCAACTACACTTCAATAAGTTTAATAAATAGCTGCTGAATCATATTATCACAATATGATCTTGAATCATGATCATCTTTTCTTTCTTTAGTAGCCGCTCGGCCGAAAATTTCGAAAACATATGTCTGTAAAAATGGATTAATAAATAATTATTACTAGCCCCCCTATTAAAATTTCTGTTCAGAAACCATCCCCAATATTCACACAACATATTCCCAAAGTTTCATGCCGTTATTTCAAGTAGTTTTCAAGTCTACAGGGAACAAACAAACATACAAACACATATCCATTTTTTTTATAAATAGATTTCCATTCGGCTCAAACAAAAGCCTCTCTAAATGAAGGTAGAATGATAAGGATTCAGTTCTGTTGTTTTAAATTTTTTCAAATCACTTTCAAAAAGTTCATGTAGTACCTACTATTGTGTTTGAGACACTTCTGGTGCTATCATAGTTTCACCACTATTCTGTTCCACAGTCCTATCTCTTGCAGTCGTTAACTATATCTATAATAATTATATAAAGTAAAGAGCTGGCTTATGCACGTACGTGATAGGAAAATTATGTTTGACGCATCATCACGTTTAAACTACTGAACTAATTTACTTGATATTTTGCTTATAGATTCTTAATTAACCAAGGATGGTTATAGGTCTATTCTCAATTCTTAAAAATTTCATCACGTCAAGTTTTCATTTTGTCAAGTTTTAAAATAGATCCTTGCGAAGCACGGGTTTTTGCTAGTCACTTATAAGATAGGTGAATAGTAAATTAAAAAATATGAATCAGGTTATTGAGAACTAAACTTTTCTTCTATTTTAGAGTTACAAGAATCTGGTAGATTCCAAAGCAACCGAAATATGAGTTTTTCTATGAATTGAGTGTCACATATTATTGTTCATTTTATATTAGATTAGTTGGAGATTGCATCTTATAATGCAATCCGTATAATATTAAGAGCTACCAGAGCTATACGGTGCTATTGGACGGTTCAAACAAGTTGGAAATTGATCGAATTTTGGTGAAATCAATTAATTATCGACTTTGATTGTTGTTCAGAGCTAGTATAGGAGTAAATGCATAAAAAATAAAAAAAAATTAATGAATGCTTTATTCAACCGATAAAAATAAATGAATTACATTAAAATCACATTGAAGAACACAAAAGCATTTCACAATCATTCAACATTCAATAATAAAATAATAAATAAACAGAACCCTATGAGTAGATAGAATGAATAGAATAATACAATATTTAAAAAAATTAAATGAAATAGGATATAATAATGAATGATAATAACAATGAAAGGTAAAGTGCCCTTGAATATTAATAGTTCATCCCTCTTTGAGCATAATGCTTGTGCTGAGGGATGAGTCGCTTCACATAATAACTTTATCTTGGACTACAGTACAATAAACCAGAACACATTCAAACAAACCGGAATATCATTCAACTGAACCAAAAACTAACTACAACAAAATAAACTAGAAAAACTTTCAACAGAACTAAAATAAACTGAATCAATTGTGTTATACTTTTACACTATCTGTTATGAATATTGTAAACATTTGTACCAATATTTAACAAAACGAAACAAGAAAAATAATATTTTAATCAACAAAGAATTCTTTCAACAAAACTAAATTTTACAATATATTTTGGTATAAAAAAATCATACCTATTTATATCTAATCTAATCTTATAGAAGAAAATAGATAAAATAGTTTTCATTATTATATTAAAGAATTTTTTCATAGTCACTGGAAATTAAATGAAACTGGTATATATGAACAAAATAATGATAATGGACACAGTGAGGAAAACTAACAGAATGCATAGAAAGAATAAAAAGCAACAAAGAAAAGACTCTCATACACTTAATCCTCAATTCTACCGTAATGAAACATTTAGGATGAAAAAGAGAGAGACATGAGTAAACATAAAGGCCTCATACATCAATCTCCAATTTTGCCTCATTTCAAAGAAACAACGGACCCCATTTTTGAATATAGAAGAGCTTGGTGCAGAGACTATTGATAGAGGAAGTTGATTGAATAAACGGGGCCCCCTGATAAAAGCATGATCTGCAGCTGCAGTAGTCCTGAGACGGGGCTCCTAAAGGAGTTCTCTAAGTTGTCTTCGAGTACCATACATGTGTACCGCAGAAAAGTATGTGGTCTCAAATAGATAAACTTCATTAATTCAAATTCAAAAAGTTGTGGTTTACTAAATACCAGAGATTCTAGATCCTCAATTTCAGCATTGAAATAATCCCAAAATGTATTTTGAAGTTCGTTTTCAATAAGTCATACAATAGATTGTGTTATATAATGAGTGGTGGAAAGACAATGTTGATCAAAGAAATGATCTGTTCACATTTGATTCAAGATGCGACTCAAGAACATGTAATACATTCACGAACTCGCTGGTGAGCTGAGCTGGCTGGAACTTAGCTAGGTGATAAATATCTGAACACAGCAATGAAGTTGTAACGCTTTTCGAGCGGCAATTACATTTTCAATTCGCCTTCTCGGAACTTGCGCTCTACATATTTTGACATTGCCTAGGGGAAGAATTAAAAGTTTTGCGCGACAGAAAACAAACAGAGCGTCGCCGCTTTATAGAGGTTCGAAAATTGTGAATACATTTAGGGAGGTGGGTGGCATGGCACTTTGCAACTTTCTGCCTAGAATTCTCTCCTCTATATTGAGCAGAAGAGTTTAGAATTATGAAGAGAAAGGCGCGCGCAGCGGAGTTTGCATGCTGAATTTGTCTAGCGTAATAAAATTGAAGTAATAAAACAAGCGCTGTGGAACGGATGAGGCGGAATCTTTGGAGAGCAATTATATGTGGGATTTAGTAATTAGTTGATGCTATTAGAGGAAAACAGTGCTACGGTGTCTCAAAGGAGAGTTGTGTGTGCGTGACAAGGACAGAGTTAGCAAGGTGGAAAGCTGCTCGTTCTCAGTCCAACAACTAAGTGCTGAGAAAGTTGCGCGGAAAGATGTCGCGTCTGGAATTCTTCCACCTCCCTCGCACAAAGTCCCTGCTAGCAGCACCCACCCCTCGCTGCAAATCACCTGAACAGCTGCTTGCAGGGTGACGCTAAGCGAGAGAAATTTAGGTACCGAGGTGTTCTGAAGTTCGGTGTGTAATTATTCAAATATTCATTTGTTCCACAGCGTTCAACAAGCTCACGCACGCACCCGTTCGCTCCATATCCATAGAATGCTTCCAAGCTGTCATTCATTCATTTCACTCTGGAATTCCGAATGTGAACCGCAATAGAAATCCACAAAAATGCAACATCAAGAATCTCATGAATGTTTTCCATGAAAATATTCATGCATATTGATCATAGAGTTCCATGGAGTAATAATATCATAATTTTAATGAAAAAGTGAGTTTCAAATTGAATGATGAATACTCGAAGTTACTTATAAATAAGAGTAAAATGAATTTTCAATGATCATATTAAGTCAAGCAATCATGAAATAAGTGACCAACGCAATGGCTATAAAAATAAACCTCCCTCTTCGCCATTTTACCGTTATCACGCACGAGTAGTGTGGACTCTTCAATCATCAAATATTATCAGTAAATTGCATGATAATTATTGAAGATAAACAGAAAATAATTGTTACAACAAGAAAATTATTTCAATCAATTCAGAGCTTAACAATCAATAATAAATTCATATTATAGTATTCTTTTACATTTCCATTATTCAATTCATTCTATGAAATTGGGAACTCTCAATCGCAACAGTGTATAGAGGAATGTATTGGTTATTCAGTTTTGAACAGGAGACCCCTAAACTCATGGACATACTTCATTGAAGTTGTGAAAATTCAGCTTTCACCCCTCCATTAATGCTACTTTCAGACTAAAGTTCGTACCAGTAATATGGAAAGTAGCAGAGGTTATAATGCTACTAAAGCCAGGTGAAGAGCCACATGAAGTATCATCATATAGGCCAATATCATTGTTACTGGTCCTATCCAAGTTGTTTGAAGGATTTTACTGAGTAGGCTGAAACCAATAATTGAGAGACAGCACATAATTCCAAATCACCAATTCGGCTTCAGAGTGGAACTCAACACTAGATCAAGTGCATAGAATTATAAATGTGATAGAGAAGTGCTTAGAAGAAAAAAAAGGGTTTTCAGCAGCTTTCCTTGATATAGGGCAAGCTTTTGGTAAAGTATGGCATGAAGGTCTTGATTTCAAGCTCAAAAAAGTGCTATCAAACCAATATACAGATATATTACAATCCTATCTGACTGAGAGATACTTTAGGGTCAAGCATGAAAGTTCATATTCTGATTTGAAGGAAATTGATGCAGGAGTTCCACAAGGCAGTGTCCTGGCACCAGTTCTTTACCTGCTCTACACCAGCGATATTCCCAGCCTTGATGAGAATAGTACAGCAACATTTGTAGACGATACAGCCATATTATCAGTAGACAGTAATATTAATATTGCAACAGAGAAACTACAGAGATCCATCAACAAAATTCAAGATTGGACTAGAAAGTGGAGAATGAAATTGAATGAAGCAAAGTCGATTCACATCAATTTCACCAATAAGAAGGACCTGCCTATACCAATAACTATCAACAACCAAGTTGTACCATATGCTAATGATGCCAAGTATCTAGGTATGACCTTGGCCTTTCTTCGCTGGAAGGCCCATGTCAAGAGGAAAAGAGAAGATCTTGGAATCTAATATAAGAAGCTGTATTGGCTGATCGGAAGAAAGTCCATCCTTTCAATCCGAAACAAAGTACTTCTGTACGAACAGATATTGAAGCCAGTATGGACGTATGGTATACAACTTCGGGGGTGTACCAAAAACAGCAACATCTATGTCATACAACGTTTTCAAAACAAAGTGCTAAGGAACATTGTGGATGCTCCTTGGTATGTCAGGAGCAGCGATCTTCATAGAGACCTGCACGTCAACCCGGTGTCTACCGAGATCCAGAGGCATGCGAAGAGGCACGAGGGGCGACTGCAAGAACATGACAACGTCAAGGCGATGACAGCTGCTTGACAATGGAGGGTTGGTGCGGAGGCTCAAAAGGAGGAAACCGTTTGAACTAGTGTAGAGCTTGTTCAAGTAGTGTCCAGTGAAAGAGCAGAGCAGTGATCGAGTGAATCCAGCTCCTATAGTGCAGTCAATAAGTGTACATTTTAATTAAACAATAGCAGTAAGAGTTCTTCATGACATATTCACTGTCCAATTTTCCAAGTAGTATTTTATGATAGAAAAAATCAGCTCATTAGTAATTAGATTAGATGGCTATAGTATTGACCAATAGAAAAAAAACCCTCCACTATAATAGAAAATAATTTGGTTAGTAAATCAGTCTATGCCAAGGCTGAAACCCCCTCTTATCTGTATTTAAGTGCATGATAAATAAATGAATGAATAAATTGTTTATTTCCCCCAAAATATTAGATTGTGTACAATTACATACAATAGTTAGTTACAATAAAAATTTATTTTAGTGTGTCCTCTACATGTTTAGTGAATTGACCTACTCCACTATGGAGTACCATGTTCTAGAGTAGTCTGATGATACATACATCATTGTTATATTTAATTATTGTTTAGAAGTTTCATTGTTACTTTTTCCCCCTTCATTACTAGGTAGGGATTTCTTGCATAGAGTAAAACATCATTTCCCAGTTGATGTAGACTAATGTGTTTGGAACACATTCTGTTAATGTAAAATGTTTGGAACCGCAGAGGATTATCTGCATGAATTCGAAAGTACAGTAGCTGCACAGGGGATTGAGCTAGACTGAAGCACCTGGTTGGTAGAAGGAAAAGTTTTTGCCAAGGGTGAAAAGTGTTGAAAACGGATTTGATTCGAGGTTTGGATCAGTGATGATTAATAAGACAAGTTTGAAAGGGCAGAGCAAGTGCAGTGTTTTGCCAGGCAAAACTTGGCTGTTTAGCAGTCGATGCTCTTCCACGCGAGTTTCATCGAACAGGGAAACGAGCAGCGAGTGTGTTGTAGGATTTCTGTGTGCCGCTCATCGCTGCAAATCAGCACACGTCCGACAAACTTTGCCATTATTTCTGACCGGAATTAGTCGACGTTGGGCAACGCCGCCGCTCAGTTAGCATTTGGCCGCTAATCGCAATTCGTGAGCTGGGAGCAGTGCATGCAACGCAACGACCTGGCTTAGTGGGCCTCAGCATTCCTCACTCCTCTCTCGCCATTGACCGGCCCCACAGAAAACTTTCTGCGGTCGGCTGGCTGCGCTCAGATAAACCCACCCTATTGATTAAGGAGTTCAACTGTTGTAATGGGTAATCTTCGAAAAACGAAACACCTAATCTGTAATCCCTTCTAAAAATTCCAATATTTCACACGTACATGAATGGGCTAATTCAATCCATTCAAGGAGCTCACTTGATTGATTGTAATCAGTTGGATGTGTAGGAATCCACATGAATACATGTTATTCACATTCTCAATTTCATTGTGAACATTAGAGAAAAGTGATTTGTGCGTAATGCATGTAGTATTCCATAATCTTGTAATAAGCATATCGAAAAATGTACACTTTTGAGAAGTAAAATGATATGAAATGAAAGTACACTTTCACCATCAGAGTTCGTGTAGCAGACTTTTCCAACAAACATAAATAACGACCGTACATTATTTCGATGTATACAATACTCAATTTTATTACAAGAATTGTGTCACTGATGAGTTGGTAATTCGAAATGAGGTTACCTGAAAATGTTCCACCTCTTCCACGCTTCAGCATAATTTGAGAATTAAAGCATCTAATGATAAATATTTCATATGTCAAGATTAACATATATTCTTAACACAATTATATTATTATTATACATATTTATTCTTAACACATATATTATTCTATTCCCATTTATCATTTTATTCTTCAGTAAGACTTGGTCACTCAAATTGAAAATTCAGGAGTCATTCTCCAACAACTGATTTATATATGTGCTTCAAATTATTTGATAAAAGTTTAAGGCTCATTCCACTAAATCGTAGCTTACACTTTCTATAACTCATGTTTCCATCATTAAACAGCATAGAAACTCTACAAGGGTTGGTGGAAAGTCGAATGGAATAATTTAAATCAGATCAATTTCAATTCATCTATTTGAACTCAACCTTTCAGGGCATTGACTGCAGAAACATGGCGACAATCACGAAGAAAGTCATCAATTAAAAAGCAGAGCAAGATTCGACAGCCAGGATAGAGACAGACAGCCAGCAGCAGTGTGAACTACTGTATTACAATAGCAGCGTAACAAGAGACGGATGTACCAGGATTAGAGCAAGCCAACAACAGAGATAAATGAAGATTAATGAAGTTTAATTTGATACCCGTGCCCTGTCTCGTTTTGCCTCGCTCATTGCATACTGTTCAGGCGGCATAGCAAGTCACTGCCTGGCATAATGTACAAAATGGCCTCCCACACACTGAACACCTCAAAACTCAATCTGTTCTGCATGACATTTCAGTTAATATCAATTTATTCAAAGGATCAATACTGATTTAATGAAACATGTTCAATATTAATAATATTGCTTCCATGTGCAAACATGTTACGATAAACATTATATCCAAATCAATCTCGAAACAGGAAGCTCAATTTGATAGAACTATAGGAACATAGATTTCAAATCATAGGAAATAAACCTAGATCGGTACATTGATCAGAAGTAAACATGGTCGAAGTTTCAAACTTGCTCCATGTTGAATCGGTTTTATTTGATGGGTTATGAAAATTAGAGAATCTGAGTCAAATCATGACTCTCGTGATGACACGTAATATCATGCTTTGGAAAATATTCTGGACAAAACCAGCAACCATGTTCTATGTTCAATCAAAAACAATGTAACACTCTTTCACAAGTTACAACTGACAACCTATTCGAAGATCATATATATATATATATATGATATATAAAAGCGAAATGGCACTCACTCACTCACTCACTGACTGACTCACTCACTCAACTAAAAATCTACCGGACCAAAAACGTTCAAACTTGGTAGGTATGTTCAGTTGGCCCTTTAGAGGCGCACTAAGAAATATTTTGGCAATATTTCAACTCTAAGGGTGGTTTTTAAGGGTTTTAAGTTCGTCTTTTAGCATGTATATTTTTCTCATTCTCTTAATTATAATATTGAGAAATGTCCATACCATATGTTAATATAGAACTCTGATCTAGAGAGAGTAAGAAACCTCTTCGAAACAAACAGTTGTTAACTGGTAACTAAATTAATAATTTTGTCAGGTTGGCTTTAAGTTGAGTTGACTTTGTTAGGTTGGCACCAAGTTGAAGATTGAAATGCATTTATCGCGGAAAAATTGATTGGGCACTGCTACTTCAATCAGAGCTATTCCTGGGAATATTATATTACCAGCCGTCAGGCTCGCTTCGCTCGCCATATCCGTTTAGCCAGACGTTTAGTCTGGACCCCCGACTGGATCGTCCTAACATATGATAAAAATGCTGAAATGAAAAATGCAGGCGAGCGAAGCGAGCCTGCTGATCTTATTCTTGGACGATCCAGTCGGGGTCCAGGGGGCGGAGCCCCCTGGTTAGACGGATATGGCGAGCGAAGCGAGCCTGACGGCTAGTACCTTATAAATGAAAGATGAAATCATATGAAAATGACAATAATCTATCCATTCATTTTCATGGTAACATCATAATTGGATAAACTCAATTTGATAGAGAATGGAGAATTGACCAAAACTGCTGCGCGCGTAGCCCAATTGTTGAAAAATATTCCCACGTCTATCTATTCCCCGGCCTTCCAGAATCTGTTTCTGTTTTGGTAGGAACAAAATTAAAAAGGCAAGTAGAACACGAAGTGGTATCAACGGTTCAATTTCCCCGTGTGGGCCTACTTAACAGTAAACCTTCAATTATTTGAATTACTTTATTCTTTATTGATTGATACAATAAGTACATCATCAAAATGAGAGAGAAAAAATAAGGTAACCTTGTGCTATTCCTCTCCCAAATTTAGATAAGGTAACACATAGTTCAAAATAGGTCAAGTCTTGTACTTGTTCACTTAACAAAATTTTCAGTCCTCAATTTTTTTCACAACATAGAAACTTTCCATTTTACACCAGTTTCAATAATCTCACATCATCGGAAATAGATAAATTGAATGAGAAATGTCATCCCCATCTAAAACTGTTCTGCTATTCATTGAAATTCCTATTGCTCAGTCAGGGCATTGCTCATAATATATATGTTCTACAATTACATTTCTCTCCATTTTACATTCACAAAAATGTCCTGCTACAACTGCAACAGCACTTACACTCAAGTTGATTAGAAAATCCTCTGAAAACTCTTAAATTAGTATGTATCTGTCAATCATCAAGATAGAATTATTGAAATTATATTGAGGTGTTTCTACAAATTCGAAGCGATTATTCACATGGAACAATTCACTTTTCAATGTGTGCTCACAAAAAATTACATCACAGGCAGTCAGAGTTCACGTTTATATGAGGTTCCAACAATAAATTGTTGAAGTTGTGATTTAGTGAATGAACTGCAGCCAGGAGCTAATCGAGAAGGCCGTTAGAAGAGTGCAAGCCGTGTATGTGTGTATTTGTGTGAAGTAATTTATTGCTAAGCTTAGTGTGTTATTGTGAGTCAAAGCCCCGGCAGCTGTCTCATGCACCTGTTCACCTGTTTACTGGGCCTCTGCTGCTATTTCGTTCCTCCTAGTTTTGTTTCAGGATTTCAGCCTCTCGAACAATATAAGCCATCTTATTCAATGTTTGATAACGTCATTCGTGTCACATAACAAAGTTGACTGCATGTCAGCTGTAACAATTTGTTCTAAACAATTTTCGCTCATTGTTCTCACAGTGTGTGCCATTTTTTAATACGAATGAACGAGCATAAACATTTTTCCAGTGTGAAAAACTTTCAAGTTTTGATGTAACACACTATTTCAATGCAAAAATTTGTGCCGGAACAGTTTTACAAATTTTAAGTTGCTCTTTTCAGTGCTCTTTCAATTTTAGAACATTTCTTTCTTCCCCGTTATTTTTTAGATAGAAAGATTTCGGATATTATTTCGTCTGTTGAAATGTGTTATCGCACACTTTGAAAATTTAAAATTGAGACTTTAAACTTCAGTCCTTCTTTCAGTATTGAAAAATAGTTCACTCCAATATTGGACATCGTTACCTTATCTTTCGGATAAAATCTTATATCTAATCTTAATAAGGAAAAATCTGAATGAATCGTTAATTTTCTGTCAAAATAATTTTGAAATTGATAGTTTGATAGCTTCTAGTTAGTTATCACTACACATTTTTTCGATTTTGTGTCTGAGTTTTTCCAACACGTTTCGATTTTGAGTATGAGTTTTTAGTTAGATACCACTTATCGATTACTTTCAAGAGAATTGAACTCAAGACATCAAGACATGTTCGTTCACAACATGATGTTTGTTCACTTTTCCCCTTTTAATGTGTATTATGTGTCTGACTACCGAAGCTACAATGCAGATAGTGGATATGAAATCCAGAACTGGAATAACAATCATTCAATACATTTGAAATGCATTTGTCAATGATTTCTGAACAAAAGATTGATACTAATCCTAGAAATTGTAAGCACGACGATATACCTTCACCAAATATGTAAGGGTGGGAAAAATAAAAAAAAACACAAGGAAAGATCGTACAGGTTTTTTATATTTAAAACAAAACAATAAATTATTTGTACAAAATTAGAATTATAATTAGAAATAACGAAATAATAATAATCAGATGAATATTTCAAGGGCTACTCGCTTTGCTGCTAGTGAGGTTTCAATTGTTGTGGTTATGAAAAATTTAAGAACAATGACTCAGTAGTTACCTACCTTTATGAAAATGGCTTCCCACTTTAGCATTCACTGGTTGAAACACGACGTTAATTATTAATTAAAAATCAAAAAAACTGATCTAATGAAGTGGGTTCAGATCCCTTCCTATTCAATAATACAATTCTCTTTAAACTGTCCGAACTGTGACAGGAAAACTGTATTATAAAACAAGAGCAAAATCTATCCCCTTCACCAGAACAGCCGGACTTTACTCACAGTCCTATCGAACGAGCTCACACACAGACACACTCCAAAAGTAAAATTTTGGGTATTAAATATAACTCAGTCAATGCCAAACATGGAAGCCATTTCAAATACATATTTTTATCAGTCGCACAAGCGGCACGTTTGTTATTAAAAACAAAAAAGAAGCTACATTAATTTTGACAACAAATGAAATAAACAATCTTTCTGTCGATGACAAAAAATGTTCAAAGACAAAAACACCGTTCATTAAACTTTTCTAAATTAAAACTCTATAATCCTGATCAATATGAGATAAATATATGATATGTCCCATATGACCAGGTGACAAAATCAAATTTAGGGTCCTCATGATAACTCCTCAAAAAATCATGATGGAATGGAAATTATATGTTGTTATTGACACCACTAATGATAATAAACCTTATTATTCCCTGGTATGGAGGGTTAGGTCTCAACCTTTTTTTCACAGACTATAACTCACATATTCCCTTCAAATAAAGTATGTTGTGATGTATTTACTAACACTTGACATCACTCTAATCTCAATAGAACATAGTGAAACACACTTGGGAAAACTGGATGAAGTAAATATTTGAAGTGAAATCTCGATGGACAATAATGTGGAGCTTCCATGTTGACTGATTCATTAGGAAGGAGCGACTAATTATTAATAAGTGGCTATCGGTTTCAATCAGAATTTCGACAAAGGTAAGCGACCCAGTTCGGCAGCTCTCAAGTGAAATGACGTTGATAAGGATCGTGTTGTCTCTTTCTCTGCCAGTTCGTGTCAAGAGGGTCGGTAGTGAGAGGTAAGGAGAATTTCTGAATTGTTGTGCTTAGTTAATGGTGCAGTGAAGAAGGGTACCCAAGGGAGAGAGTTCAGGAGGCGGGAGGGGGCGAACAGTCAGTATTAGAACCAGGTGGCGACTAAATATTTGGCGAGTGTCGTATCCTGGCAACCGGGCAGTCTTGGATGGACCCCCGGGGGAAGGAGTGGGGGAAAGTGATGATAGCTGAGAGTCAAGAGACAGGACAGGCTGGGTCATGTCAAGTAATTACATTCGTGGGGGCGGTGAACGTTGGGGTGTGTGAGGTGGTACGAGAATATGAGTGAACGACAGTAAACCCACATGCTGGTATTTTCTCAAACGCACCCGAAAAGAACTTGCACGCTTTCCCTCCAGGCTCTATATGTGCGGAGGCTGTCGGAGACTGGATGAAAGAGAGGTGAGAAAATTTCGGAACTCAACTCAAGCTCCAATGTAAACAGTATTATTTGAAAGTATATTATCACAGGCATCATGATTCGATAAATATTTGATTATGGCACATTTGAACAACTGAAAAATGTCCATTAATAATTCCATTACTTATTCTCTTATAACCTTGAATAGTCTAAGATTTCTCACAGTAACTACACATTAATACATTATACTCAATATGGACACTCTCCACCTACTTCTATAATCATGATTATCCCGCAGTTGAATCAAATACAAACGGTAGTATACTAAGAAAAATCATCATTACTAGAGAGCATCTACTACTTACTTACTACTTACAACGTACCTGATTTGTAATTTTAATAAGTTCACTTATTCATAGCAAAAATTCTCTGTTATTTTGAATCTGAATTGCATGTTCTCATAATAACTCATAGAGGGGCTGTATAATTTTCATAGATACTAGTCAAGCAACAATCTAACACTCTCACAAAGCTGTTAGCTTGAGAACTGTAACAAACCAGAGAAGAATAGAATAATTATTACATTATACATTCATTGTATTATTTTTCCTCTGTAGAAAGGATGTTCACTTAAGGATAAATATTGAATAATGTGATTTAAGGATATGTCATAGTTTCCAGTATATTAATATTGATGTTTCATGATTCTGAATAATCTTTCAGATTTTCTCTCAATAAGAATGAATTGAATTTTTTAGTTTGTAACATTTTGACAATCTTGTGAAACATCCTGAGTTCTCGATTTATTGTGATGAACAATAAAGGAGAGTGCTGTATCAGATACTTTCTTCATGTGAAGAATAATATTTTCCACTATCTGTAGAAACCTAGCGTGAATTTATAATCACAGCAGGATTAGAAACAAATAAAAAATCCAAATTCAACGCGAGAACTGCTTATTGAGAATTCAGGTCAAAGAGATTGAAGGCAAAGCTCACTCACAGCTCACAGCTTACAAGACTGACTACTTCAGTAGCAGCGAGTGCCTTGATTGGACCTCAATTGAGACTCGGCTTGTTGTATTCTAAATTGATTCTGTTTAGAAGGCAGCCGCCGACGCCTCTTGCTGCAGATTGAGAAGCATCCGGAAATCTAAATTATTCTCTTCGTATTCATCATCACATCAACATCCAATAGCGGGATACGCAGATTAAAGCCATCCAGAGAGATTAAATTCACTATTTCCATGTTGAGAATCTTTGCTGCTGGGAAACTCGAAGCGATTGAGTGGATCCATGATGACGAGTAAAAGAGAAACACTATCTCTCTATTATAAAATTTGAGAAGCAGGATGAGAACTTAATAAAGAAAAAAATTAGATGGAGAGAATGATGATGATATATCATTGTTTATTGATTCAGAATAAATTAATAAACCTGAATATTCAAAACATGAACGTCCGGTTAAATAATAATCTGGATGGCTAGGTGAAGGAGGTCGAAGTGGGCAATGACAATGGCCAAGAATGATGACTCACGAATTCAGGAATCAGAGATGAGGTTTTTGCCCAGCATTCAAGGATACTCAAGACGAGATCAAATAAAAATGAAATAATCAGAAGTGAGTGCAATTTGCAATCACTATCAGAAATTATAAAACAATACAGACTGAAGTGGGCAAATCACCTGTGTCCTATGTCACCAGTGTATCTTCTACTACCAGCTTGGAAACTCATGTTGAATGGGATAAGAGACTTCAGATGACCAAGGGAACGGTGGACATCGGAACAGGCTTTACAAGCATAGTCCATGATGGATGAATATGGTTTGATAGTTATTACGCCTGTACTGCTTTACTGGTTCTAATTTGAAATTGAATGAATATTCTGGAAGAAAACAATGGATGAAATAAAATGAAAATGAGTGGATAAATGGAAGGAATTGGAATTACTTATCCACAATATTCGAACACGATTTGGATCAAGTTCATCAGTTTTTTTAACAAACCTTTGTCATTTCATCATCCGGGGACTTTTACATCCAGCAGCCGATATTATTCACTTGTGCATGAAGGATGAGATAAGATGAGATAATGGTATGATCAAAAATCTAGGCGCTTGGAGAAAATTGAACGTACGACTTCCGTATATATGCAATATTTATGGAAGTTAAATCACCTTATCTGACGAAAAGCCACCACATTTCGTAACATTCAACATAACCATGGAAAGCTGGACGTTCACATTCCTAAAGTTTTATTCTCCGAGTATTTGGGAATGCTTGGGAAAATAAGATATAACTCCAATGCTTTTTGGAATGAAATTCAGAAATATATAGAAAAGAACTAATGATGAAGGAAGGAGCCAAAGACTTTTGCTGAGGAGAACTGTGTATATAATATCTACCGTATATAAACTCTTCAACGAGTTCGTAAGACTTCAAATATAATACTATGAATCTGTAAGAGAATAAGAGAAAGGAGAAGAGCGAGGGAAACAGTGAGAGTTTTGGGTGAGTGGAGATCGGAATACAGGTAGGGCAGTGGAAGAGGGAAATAAATCACGGAGATGGGAGACAAGGAAAGAGGTGGAGTAGGTAATAGGTGAGTTTAATGGTGGCCCCAGTGACAAGAATATTTTTATAAAAACTCCTACTGTAACGAGGAAATTTTCTCCTTCAACCCCAGCAATAAATAGGGTGAATCTCCTGCCGTGAAGATAAAAAATTACGAGCATCTAACTCGGGAGAGAAAATTATTAGCAAAAATGTCAGACTGCATTTTACAAGGAGGCTATAACTCGTATTCCGGACAATAAAAGCTGGTGGGAGTGGTGGGGGTGTAGGTAGGGGGAGTGACGCTTTGTGTACCACTGAATTTACTGGTCTTGCACGAGAGAATGTCACACATGTATCCTGCATACGCTTTCTGGCTTCCTTAATCCTTCTCCACAGAACGAGTCTGGACTTATTTTCTCTCCTCTGAACTGGCTAAAATATAATCCGCCAAGAGAATAGGAGACAGAGCCGAAATCCATTCGGATTACATTAGCTAATCAACTTTCTCGAATGAAATATTCATCCCAGTTATTTTGTTCGAGCCACTCTCTTTCTCATTGGTGTTAATCAACAATTAGCCGATTTGTTTACTCTGGTTCTGTTATATATTTTTCACTGAAACAAACAATGAATGAGTTCCCACTTGTAATCTGATTGAATCGTTTGACAACGAGTTTATTCTTCTATTAAGCGATTAAGCTCATTAATTTGAAAACTTTTATAATCTTGAATACTACGAATAAGCGATGATCCATTTGAGGGCAAATTCTTCAATGAAATCGTGAAATAAATGAAATCATCACGAGAATGCCGCTCCATCTTTAAAAAACATTGTGGAAATTCAAAAATAGAGATGTTTGAGTTACAATAGAACAAGAAATTAGTAGGTGAGCTCCTACTGATCTATAAAAATAAAATAATGATAGAAATAATAATTTCATAATGTCAACATGAAATAAATTGTATAAGCGGAAGTCTTCGAATACTATTTGACATAGCTGTAAAAATTTATATTTGATTCATTGACATGAATTATTGGTAATAAAATTATTTTAGAAGAAATGAACTGAAACTATACCATTTAAATATTTTTTCATTCACTTGATTATTGGTATTTCAATACTATTACGTATTACCAATAAAGTACTGGGAACGAGTTTGGTCTTCAGATCTTCAAGTGGATTATAAAATAATATCACCCCTGCAACAACTAATATTCTCATTTGAATATTATTTGTACAGCGTATTCGTATACTAGTGGAATCTTCTCCTCATATATCCTTTCTCCATTCTTCGAACTATTCAAATCATCGTCCCTAGACACATGGCATGTGGATAGACGGCAAAGTAGCGCACGAAAAAACGACAAGATGACTACTGCCCTAGTCAATCAAATTTTGAGAAAACGAGTGCGCAGAAAAGTGAGCCAAGAACGAGAGAAAAAAGCGAATAGAAATTCTAATTTGGAATGGGATGGCTTGGCCCGATCTGCCCGTCATATCCCTTTATCTTTCGTCAGGAGCCCGCGCTCAGGATAAGAACACTGCTGCATTTGCATTTATATTAGACACTTTATTCGGCGCGCACGCTTGATACGAATGTTCGTAAGAAGAAAACGAACGCCGCTCGAACGAACACACGCGTCGCGTCACCCTCGGGGACCCGATATCGGCTTAACGTCGGTAGCCTTCGTTTCTATCGCCGTATTACACATGTTTCGCATTGGATGAACATGTTTCAAACGGCCGGTAGCGTACCTGAGGGCTCAATTCGGAAATTGAACCACCTATATTATAGCATTGGATGGTCTGCTCACTTGGATTCTCGACGGCTCTTCGCTATGGTCTACCCTATTGCAGTGAAAACTATCTGGTTCCCTTTCAATTGTCAATGATATCGGTTGTTGAAATTTGAAGAGGTCTAAACCCTATTAAAATTCGTTTATTTTATTTTCAGTTTTTGCGCTATTACTCCAGTTATCACTTCATATATTTTCCTCTAGTTCAGCATACTTTTTATTGCTCTCATTCTCCATTGTGCTTCTTCCATTCGTTAGGTATCAAGTACAACACTATTAGTTTCCTCAAACATCCAATGCCTCGCATATTTTTACAATAGAATTATATTAGATTGCTTCAATTATTCCATATATTCCAATACGTTTTATTGGATACACTGGGTCGATGTATGTGTTATTCCTAATTCTGATTCTCCTCTAGAATGGACTATTTGCATGCTTTGTTATACATGAGTAATTATACATGTTATTAGACAAGCAATTTAATTTTTCTACCCGCTTATTTAATGTGATAGAATTTGTTGATTCCCTTGATGAAGAGATTTACATCAGAGTATGCAATGAACAATATAATATTCTATACTGGGATTTATTTCCGCCTTACAAAGAAGAAACTTAAAAAACATATTGAAAGAAGGAGATCTGTCATTGATCTAAATATGTTTCATAAATCCTCATGGAAGTCTTTCAATTGAGAATTTGAAGTTCCTTGGTTTTGATGCAACGATTTTCGCAATTACTCATATATTATTCTATTAAGGATCACAAGATTCATGGCAATACTCACAAATACGTTGAGGAAACATATTATTGAAGCATACCTATAACAAAAAGAATGAGTGTTAGTTATATACCATAAAAGATAAGGGAATCAATTTTCATCCAACAATAAAGAATCATGATGGACAATCATCCATGATTGAATTCAAGTATTATAAATTTGTAATCTAAGTTTTCATGATCTCAATAATTTCATGCAGGTCTGAGTGCATTTAGACTGGAGACCATATGGAGGAAAAATATGGAAAATAATCATCTCTGAAGTCTGAAATGAGATTGACATGAATATTGTATGAAGAACAGAAAGGGTGCACTCTTTGTTCTTGTTCCATTCAGGCGATTATATTGCACATATGGGATGAATGTTCGGCCAGATGGACAAAATAATATGAATAAAAGACGGAAATAGAAGAGATGGTTATTGAGATCGAGATGACAGTTTTTTGCATCTTCTTTCAGCGGCATATTTTGCCAGGTTGAAATTCTCCATAAAAGCTACAACATCAAAGCGACGTTGCGGGGAACTTTGCTTCTTCTCTCTTGAAACTGAAAATAAAAGGGGAAATAGTTTTGAACTTTTGTTTGTCCAATGCCAGATATAATCGGATGGCTTGAACACGCTTTGACACCCACGATGCATCACTTTCGAAAGTCACGAATTTTTGGGTTGGGGTGACCTCTTCACTCGCTCTTTTCTCATTTTGAGATTTCGATGTCATTCACTCACGCTGCTGTTTTATACGAACAGGCTTGTGTATCTACATTCGCACTCACATTTACACACATGAGCGTGGCCTCCAAATCAAGCCGATGCTGTCTCCAATTCCAATCTACAAAGAGAGAACGGATTTTTGTCGAAAATTACTTTCTGTACCTACAAAGGGACGTAACAAACAATGTAGTACAGATACGATGTGTTATTAGATGTATACAGATTGTACGGCTCAGGCAGAAAAAGCACCAGCTTTTTGAATTATAGAAATATTCCTGCCTCATAGAAACACAAAAATGATGTTGTCATGATAATGCAGGACTCTGAACAAAGGCTCGTCCAAGTGTTAAACTTTGTCTGACTTCGAAGAATGAATATGAGTCAAAAATGGATTGGAATTTCTATTTAGTGCATCCTTCTCAAAATCGACATTCTATGCATGTGAAGGACTTCAGGGCTCCAAGGGACAGGCTGTCCCAGTATTGTGTCAGTCGATTCAGCTCTATCTTCGATCATTGATTAGCTGTACTCATGAATGAACAGTTAATTAACAATATTGATTGACTAATGTATGTCGCGTATGTATGTCAGCAGTATGTCACTACCTTAAGTGTCAGCATGTGAAGCACACAAAGCAGAGCTGGGTACATGCAAGCTGAATTGCGTAATTGAACGATGTTACAGGAAAGGTATAGAACTTCCAGGTACTAGGTGGCCTGCATTGTCAAAGGTGGAGTCTGATATCATATGAGTCTTGTTAATTGAATCCCAAGATGCTGAGTGCGACAATGTACCAACCATGTTTCTTCACGCGATGATCAACGAAAAAGAATTGAAAAATTGAACTTGACAGTATCCTTGAAAATATTCTGGAAATTTGAAAATATTTCGATCCCTGGAGAACTGATATTGAAAATATGAACTCGATTCATGAGAAATAACTCTATGAGAAATTGTTAACCTCAACAAAAAATGTTCAACATTTCAACAAACATCGGATGAAATATATCAATAGTTTAACTTCTCACTGGAATCATGTCATTCAGTACATAGCTTACAGTATAGGAAACAATATTGAACATCTTCTACCACCAAGAAACATCAATGATAACTTACACTATTGTATAAGAGAGTGCTTTTGCCTAGTGTCTGTCAATCTGTAAGATAGATTATTGTTGAACATGGGAATAATAAAAATTATAGACTTTTCAATACTCGCTATTCTTCCTAATAATGGTTGAATAGACATTTTTTTCCAATGAATAACATGCTGCAACTGCTAATATAATTTTCAAGTGGAATTGAAATAAAAAAGTACATCGTTCATTTATGCATTGCTGGTAACAATAAGTTATGGTAAAGCTGGGAATATAACAGAAACTAACAATAAAGAGACAAGACAGCCGATTAATTATAATGCTCAAAGATCATTTACTGAGAATTCCCTGAGAAAAGACCATTTCTCCTTCAATTTTCATTTATGAATTTCATTATGAATGATATTCACGTGTGAGTAATCAAAGATTTCTCCAAACTCGAATGTAATCATACAACTCCCATTTTCAGTAAAAATTGGTTCCAAGAAGCCTGTCAATTTCGGCAACAGCCCTCCATATTTACCCTCCCAACTGTGATATGAGCGGTGAAATTTTGATTATGCACTGTATCTTCGATTTCCTCTGTGCCCTTCATTCAACTTTCTCAAGACGGTCGTCTCGAAAAGGAGAGCAGAACGTGTCCTTTCAGTGGCACTGTACAACCGCAAAGGGACCATTACAATTTCGTCCTCTTTCATCGCACCGTTAACCCGGCGTCTTCGTCCTTTTGCATATAAGCACACAAAGGGCACTCACTCTCTCTCACTCACTTACTCGGCCCTGTGAAGGACGCCCAAGGGCACTGTTAGCCAGAAAGGCAAGACCTAGACCAGGTCATACCAGTTTCGTTCGTCTCCACTCGCGAATGTGGCAGACCTGTACAAGGTACGCCGATTAACACGATTTCAGAGTGAATATGAATTATAGCTACTCTTCCCATACTCGAATCACCCCCGAACCGTGACTGAAAAGTCAGTTATTCTTGATTGGCACTGTTTGTAGAGAGTTGAAGTTGGCATTCCGTATGGAATTTGTGTCACAATAAGTTAATACGACAATGCTATTGCTCATTCACATTAGGTACGTCCAAAGAATACTTGTGATTGATTCGAACCCTTGGTTATATGCTTCTCTTTCAAAAATGTCTATATTCTTTTTGTTCAAATTGCAAATAAATTGATTTGATTTGATTTGAAGAAGATGAGAATTGGAACTAAGATAGGTTGTAAAATATATTTCTATTTTTAATGGTGAGACTCTGGTTCTTTGCCAGCACATCCTACAATCTAGCAGGATATTGTTGTATGTAGTGTTTGTTTTGAATTGTAACTGTTTCATCGTAATTTTTCCTATGAGTGTTGTTGATAGATTGAAATTGACAAATAATAGTCAAGAGCTGCAAGGTTAGTTGATCAAAGGTAGGCTATAAGCAAAGGCGAGTTCTTCTAATCCTGGAAAGAAAAAAAGAAGAAGATTACATTGATATAGATTTTTTTTTAAACTGAAATGATATTTCAAGTGTATTTAACACTATCAAGTATAGAGACACGCAGATAAGAGTTGTAACGCCGAAGGTTTTGTATCAGCAAGTGAGCTCATACTGACATGATGAATAATATTCTAAATGAACAGCTTCAACTATCTGCAGCTTAAAATTCTAATTAAATCGGAGATGCCATTCTGGCTGCGGCAAGAGCTGCCATCATTTAAGCATGTGAAATGAGGGAGATTACTTCTCACATCTTAAGTGAATAGAGGCTGGGATTTGTTGAAGCTGGTCTTGGCGGTTGCGAGGCCTAGATGCAGAACTAGGTTACATTCTAACGGGCTTTTAACTTAATTTTAATGGCAATAACCTGACGTGGCAGAAGTTTCAGCCATAATGAGAGCAGCATACGCCGCGGATTGAGCGGAAAGTGTGAGACACAGCATGCTAATCGTTTAGGGGTGCAGATGAATCAACGTTATTTTATGGCCTGGCAGCAATTTTGCTTGCACTGTGCGTTCGATGTAATTACCTAACAGTTTTAAAGTCATTATTGTTAGCCGCGTTAGAATACCAGCTCACTCTCAACCTCACTGATCCGTGAATGCCTCCTGGATGTATTATTAAAACCCATACAAAATTCCCAAGAATGTTCGACACCAATATTATTGCTCTCGGAAAAGTTCACGGAATTTGATGAGAAATTCCAATTTTGCACTACAGAACCACAAATCGGTCAAAGAAGTTATGAAAAGTGCAGAAGCAAAACAATATACAAATAGATCCATTCCAGAAAATGCGTTGAACTAAATTTTTCAAATTATTTGAACATGTTTCAGAAAAGAATACTGTGACCACCCCAACACATATCATCATTGTGGGGTATCGTAATTAGGACTAAGTTTATTATTACTATCTGTTCTCCAGATGGTGTATACCATTAGTGGATTGCAGCGCATTTCTTTCTTTGAGGATTATTCACTATCATATTTACTTCCAGGTCACACTGTAGACGGTTTAGAGAGTATGACGATACCGTGGACGCACGACAATGTCGAACACCTACACCTATGCTGGTTTCTCAACCCAGGGATAGACAGTCCCACACAAACGTGGGTGGACTAAGCTCAAATCTGAAGGTAAATGCACACTACCGTCCTTCATAGAATGAAGATTTTTCGCCATATTTGTTACATATTGAATTTAATATTTTGGAAAACAAAGATAGACAGAATTTATTTATTTATTTATCCTTAATGGTAATTATAAAGTTCAAAACTTGAAGTATTAAATACATTACTTAATAATTAGAAATGGTAGGTATTATAATAAGTAATTATATAATATATAAGTAGGGTCCATGCAAGGTAAAAAAACCTGTGTGTAGAGGCCGAGTGTTTGAATATATATTTCTAGCAAGAAAAAATTCTTAGATTAAAGATAAACTAGAAGATTTCCATAGTATAACAATGTAAAACTCGAATATTTGATATAATAATGTGGCAGTAAGAAATAAGATATATGAAGCTGTGCAGAAGAAGAAAACTCTTGATATAAGAACATGAAGATACAGTATGGGAATAGAAAAAATAGATGCAGAGCTCAGTTGATAAGAGATATGACATTTGGATCGGTGTTTAGATCGGTGCGGATCCAATTTTCTATAAGTTTTTTAACATGCTCAACCGGCCTGGATGTGATGAAATTTCGTGAAATACTATTAAAAATTCTATTACAATTATACATGAATATTGTTTTCTGCAAATGGATAGATCAGTTCGGGGACATTCTACTCTTACGCTTCGGATATTATATGGATTTGGGTGAGTGGTAAATGATTCTGAATTCTTATTAATGAATAGGATTAAGCTCTCAACATAAAGCTGTTTCAGAGTGAGAACGCTCATTTCTTGGAAAAGCTCGGCACTAGGATACAGCCAAGGCTCACCCAAGGCAGCTCTAAGAATATGTATCTGGACAACAAACATTTTATTGAAATGACAGTTGAAAGTCCCACCCCAAATCAAGATTCCAATATTGGAGCACGGACTGTGCATAGGCAAAATATATCAGTCTTATTAAATTTTTATTATTCAATTTATTAATATTCTAGAATTTATGAATGATATGTTTCAGCTTTTGGCATTTATCAATGATATGGTGTTTTTTTTTCACTTTAAATGAGGATCCAATGTTATCCCTAGATACTTTACTTTCTGTACCCTTTCTAGAGCTGGACAGTTGCAATGTTGTGGGAACATCATGGGACAGTTCTCTTACATACACGTTGGAATTCAGTGATCTGGTACTGGGAGAGAATTAAAAAAAAATAATAATAAATTTATTTCCATCAATATACAAACAAGCAATCAAGCAATAATAAACATAAAATACTTTTCCTACTATAGTTTGACATTAATAATATGTGGAAATATTCAACCATGCAAGTGATAAAATCACGTCCGCATGATGGAGTACAGTTGAGAGCAATGCAGTTAGACAAGGAACAAGCAGAAACAGAGAAAGCTGGCAGATACAAATTCAACAAGGAAAATATATGAAAGATTAATCTAGTATTAATAATTATAATAATATATTATTCATCACGCAGGACGAAGAGAAACAAAAAATATATATGCATTTCAAAAATGATATGGAATAAAAAATTATTACTAAATAAAAATTATTAAATAAATACTCATCAACCAATACATTAATAAATATATTAATGAATATATAATATTAATATATCAACAAATATTTCATCAATTAAATATTATTAACAAAAACTATTATAAAATATTATTTTATGGGATAAAAAACATTACCAGAGTTTAGGAATATAACGGAGAAGAATAATGAGCCAGTCAATAGGAAACAATGAATTCAACTCAAACACTTTTTTAAGAATTATTAAACAAACACTGAAACATTATTTAAAACCATTTTGAAGTGTCTAGAGAATATACTAATGAAAAATGAAAAAAAAAACATTAATCAGTTTTGGCAAAATTGGAGCAATAGATCATTCATCACTGGAAATTAAATCATAGGGTTGTACATGGTTTCAAGATCCTCTCGGGTAATACTTAGTAGCCATTTCTTGATAATAGATTTAAGCGACTGTATTCTATCACGAGACCTGAAAACTATTTTGATATCATTGGGTAATTGATTGAAAAATTTAAGTATTGAATAATACATAGACTAGAGTTATAGGGGGAATATGACCTCCTGGGTTGAATAACTCGTTCATGAGTTGAATGATTGATTTGAAATAACATGCTAATTAGTAGTTATATTCAAGAATCAACGATGGAGGGAATGCCAAAGCATCAGTAGGATTTCAATAGTAATAAGTTTAGTATCCTCAATTTATAATACTTGTTATTCCTAGTGCTCATTTCTGAATGATTTGTAAAATGATGGAACAGTACGGAGAACATAATGACTTCAAGCCGCGACAAAGATGTAAGTATCCAACACAAATTTTCAAATATTCAGGCGCAGAGTTTTTCCTCCCACAGTGTTGTTGGCTTTATCAGTCACCAAGTCCTATGAGGAAATTGAAAGCAGGATTTCAGCCGAAGAGAACCTAAATCTTCCAGGCCGAGTTCTGCTGCTCTTGAACGTCTCCATTTTAGACAGGGCTTTAAATTATGGAGGACTCTGACGGGACTTTCCCTTTCTCTCTCACTCTGCCTTTCTCCTATTCTGCTTTTCGGCTTCAAACGACATTTCTCGAGTGCTTCGTGAGGATGTCTTACTCCCCTCCTCCTCCTTCACGGTCATGATACTTTCGACCCGCTCCCCATCCTCTCTTTCACAACTGTCATTCCTCTTTGTTTGTTTGGTTTTTCTCTTTTAGCTGTCATCCGTCCCAATTGACACAACATTCCGGGAAGAAAATTCTGATACGAGTTGAAGAGCAACAATAAGTTCCATAGAGGATTTTCCAGTAATTTCTGCAAGTGACTCATTTTGGATAATCTATTAATGCTCGCTCCATTGCAAAAATTACAGGAGTAAGATAGTATTCGCTTGACTTCCAGCTTTCACGATAATGTGTTTTCCCTGATGATAAACAAAAAGATCTCTCCATGCCTTAGTTGTTTCCGTACCCAGTAAATCCCCTTCTTTCTTCCCTTGCATAACAGCATCAGAGCTTCTATTCTCCGAGTCTTTAATCATCAACATCTCGTTACTTTTCTATCCTTTATATCCCATTCCGTGAGAATTTCAAGCATTGTTCGTAATGTATTTCGACTGGAATCTCGTTATCTGAAGAGATCAGGACGACTGAGCAGGTCAACTTCATCTCAAGATAAATCAGAGAGTCTCAAAATCTATCCTTTTTCATTAAAAAAATTGAATCAAAAATGTAGAGAATCCAGATGGACTGAAAATTATTCTGAATTCATTGATGCTAATAATTTCCGGTCAATATCTCTTGTCGGGAATATCACAACTTGTGTAGTCAAGAAAAAGAAAAAATGTGGAGTTGGAAAGTGTTCAGCGTTTTGTGAAACTGAATATATAACGCAGATTGATAATGCATTATCCACATTGCAACTATGTTGTTTGCGTTCCTCCATTGAATATATAATGTTATCAACATTTCTAGTATATTTCAGTCTCCGACGACTAGAAAATATCTGTTTCTGAGAAAAGGTTGTGAATATAGTAAGTTGCTTTCACTACATTCAATGGAATTGAAAATGAAAATTGAAATGAAAATTGTGTAGATAGAATTTCCCATCATCTTTTTTTTATTAAAATCAATAATTTATCATCATTATCACCTATTTATGGAGTAGAGAAACGTTGATGCTCCCTAATATCCATTATTTCATAACTTCAGCTCAGTTGTTTCCAGTTATCAATTTTCTCACTTGAAATTTTTTTCATATCTCAAAACATAACAATAATATTGGACAAAAATGTAGCAATTACTCAGAACATGAAGATCATCGAAAAACTCAGTTGTTTTGCGTTGGATCTCATTTTGGTAATTCCCTTGTTTGGTATGAAACAATGCGTGAAAATTAGAGAGATAATATTGTAGTTGAACCGATTCCAATTGACGGATGGATGAGTTTCAAGCTCAAATAAACGTACTCATGATTCGACAATTAGATAGCAATCGATTGATACTGTTATGTAACTGGTGATTCGAATAAATTAATTAATCTCTCGTAATAATTACAGGCGTTCAAGTTGTTTTAAGCTTGTTCACTGCTACCGCCTGATTAACGATTCATTCATTTCACCATCACAATCTGCAATCTGCACCAGCAATTTTAGCCCTGAAAACAGTATTAGTTCTCATCCTGGAATTTCCGCGTCATAGTATTGAATTAGACAAAATCATTCAAAGAGAACAGGAGAGCAGGCTCCCCCTAACTCAAACCCCTTAGCAACGATATGGAGCTCCTTTCATCTTCCATTTGATATTGGTTGCCTTCTGTTAGATTCTGTCTAATTCCCCCTCAATGTCATCAAGGTGGTATCAATGTCGATCTTACTACTATAGTTCAAGTGAATATAAAGGTTCTGATAATAGAAAATCATGTAGAACTTATTTTTTATTACAACTTTCACGTTTTATCATATTGGTAATATAAACACGAAAACATTATTTCAGTTGATTCAACATTTAGAATAATCAAAAACAAATTTTATCAACGTCTCATCCAGTAACTTTTCAAAATAAATCACTGTTCAGTCCTCGAACTTCTCTAAGTATTCCGAATCATGTTTCAATCTATGCGAAACAAAAAGATGTGAATTCAATATCAAGTCAAAGTCTTAATTCTCATTCCATACACAGTAATGCATTATTCTCCATGTTGAAAGTCTCTTTGAGGCTGAGGAGAAAGGATTTTAGATTGAAGATTCCTTTCATGAAGGTTTGGAAGGATTTTTGTAGATCACTTCATGATTTGTAGCTGATTCATATACTAAAAAGTTTGGTTAAAATATTAGGTCCTGAAATTGTTGCATAAACTAGCCGAACAATAAGAGTTCTAAACATCCACCAACCAATCAATATTACTGTATGACACTCCATGATAATCATTCTCATACTTTGCCAGACTGTCTATTCTAAATGTGATGGTATATGGAACATCACAAAATAAATGAAACTGATGAAGTCATTTCATTGAAGAATATCATTATGGCATGCGAAGGAACTCAAATTTTGTGCTTCTTACAGCATTCTAGGTTTGCCAACTCATACACTTATTCACTTGAATTCTTAGTCTCACTTCTACAATCCATCACCCTCATTGTCATCCCCCCAAACCTCAAAACGGGGGTGCTTTTACGAGCTACGTCAGTCAATGGTTTTCGCCGAGCCTATTGTTTACGCTGCCACCATTTTATGCGGTGCGATTAGGTTTATGTGCGCCCGGCGCTTCTGCATTATGGTAATGGAGCCAGTTTACAGGGGGCAGTGGAGGGGGGACTTGCCAAGCAGCTACTTGCAAGAGAGCTCGTGAAGGAACAAATCTCCAAGAACGCGCGCGAGACTTGCTTTATTCGTTCGGCAGTAAATTTCAGCTTGGTCTCAGTGACGGGGGTGCCGCCGCCGCACCATCACTCATTGCCACAAACCGCGGTTGTTGATATTCAGTTGGAGTTGTTGACTCGACACCAAAAGCTAGCTGGCTCGAGCGTCAACATGGCGCGCTTCGTTCGACCATCACTGGCAAATTGGAAACTGCATCCACTCACTAGTTCAGTAGTTGCTGTGTTATATTATCTCAACGGGCTGCCATTCTCGACTCGCCAACAGCCAAAGGCGTCACCAGTTGACCGAGTGTTTGCTTACAATTTGCCTTACCGCTCTAATCCCCCGCGGACTTCACTGGGTTAGCGTGCAGGATCAAGCTCAATAACGTGGCATTCAGAACTAATATTGTGAGTGGTTGTGACGTGTTTCTCCTGCCATTACTTTGTTGACACATGCTCAGCGTTTCAATCTCGCAGCGTATCTTGGAACGATTAGCAGTGTGTAACACACTGTAAATGTGATAATCACGTGTGGAGTCTGATACTCCAGTTAAATTAAACAGCAATATCCCCATGAGTTCTGAAATCGATGTTACCGTGTTTTCCATGTTGTTGTGAGTGATATTATAATTTTTCATGTTTGTACTTATAATTATTATGCATAGTAGCTTCACATTACATTTTACATATTATTTTTCAAAAATAAATACAAAAATATTACTCACAGAAAACATAAGCTTAGAAATTTTTGGGAAATGCAGTACATCTTACTCAATTCTCTCTACAATTTGTAAGACACATTTCCTTTGTGAATAACATTTTTTCATGTTCTACTCCCAATCATATAGCTGAATTATGCAACAATTCCATCATACCCATACACTTTAATGTGAAGTATATTCAATATCCGGTCACATAATTGTGAAATCACTACCATTTCCTCAATATTGATTAGGAGATGAGATCTTTACCGATAGAGTAGGCAGATTTTTCGCGACACTGAGAAAATCTCTTCCCCAGATATTGATGTGATATAATTCTAACAGGAAGTATATTCTCTAGGCTACGCATCAATTCATGGGAAAATCATTCATTGATAAACTCACGTTCCACATCAGTACTGTACTTCTAGAAACCGTTATTAATCCAATGAATTTATTAATAGAATTTGTATGCAGTACAATAATCCATAACTTATTATTATTATCCAATGAATTTATTGTATATGACGTCATAATGTTGACAATTATTGAAAATCATGATAATTCAGATCTTCTGTTATTTTTTGTTGTTTTTGAAGTTCACATGAGTTCACATGTAATTCGATTAATGGAATCTCTCTTCATGAAAACAACGTAATTATTGTGTAATCTTCAATGAATAGATTATCATATTTAATTCCATCAATTTGTTTCAGCAGAGGGTTCAGCTGAATCTCTGAAATAGTATTGGATTTGGGTCAACGAAATATGAATTTCAGTCCGTCAAACCCGAGTGTCAAAGCTGTTTTCTTTTGGATGGCGTTTGGCAGCCGGCCACAACTTGCATTCATCGTCCTGGCTCTCACCGTCGAGTGAGAGAGAGGCCTCCTGGTAGCCAGTGGAGTGAGGGAGAGACATGTAGGTAGCCGTTCCTGTGGGAGTCAATCGAATTATGGCGTCGCGCGGTCTCCACCGACTCCGTGACCCATTCGCCATCAATGATTAATCAAGCCCGTCCTTGTTCATTACGATATATCCATAGTTTATTGAGTTGCGCTAATCCAATTGCACACCGCATGTCTCAAAAGTCCAAAACTGACAATTCGGCACACGGACCGACGGTTGCGCAGGTTTTACCAGGAATCCTAATTTCCCTTTTGATGCACATCAAAACTTGTTTGACAATGTGATTTGGGTGACGGAATCTCATAGATTTGAGAATAAATTACTAGAGCTCGCTTCCAATATTAAGATATCTGCAATTCTGATCCACATTCACGTCAATCATTCACAAATCAAATTCTTTATTCGCCTCAATTTACAAAACAAAGCTTATCTTTATATTTCCTATACATGAAAATATTTTTTCTCATAATAGCCTTAAATGCGTTGCCAGCAAAACCATTGGTTTGTGTGACGCAAAGTGTATCAATCATTCAACCAGGAGTTTATTTCAATCTCACGATGAGTTGAATGACCTGCTCCCCTTCCCATGTGAATAATAATTACTCATTCATATAACATTGAAAGGAATTTTCAATAAGATCTAGTTTTTTCAAGAATCCAGTATTCCTCAATAATTACCAATTTTCTTACAACCTTTTCTTGAAGAAATACTGTTAATAATGATAATTGAACTAGCTAAAGCCATGCAGTAATTTGTAAATAGTTTTGTGAAGCCATGCATGTTGCTGCTGCGCTCTGCTCGAACCTCCAAGATTAATAGTGTAAAAGTGGAGTTGAAGCGGCAGCGACGCTAACGGCTAACGTGTCCCACAAGAGCAGTGCATTCGAATGTGTGGCTAGAACAGTTCGTTGATTAATAATTACGATTCAACGTGCTAATTACCGACTTGCCTTCATTAATTCACATACACGAGCCGCACTACTTGAAGTCTCTGGCTGACTTTATCCATTTGTAATCCCGGGACAAGTCAAGACGAAGCCGGTAAATATATATGCGGACTACTGATGAATATTCATGTATTGAAGTCAGTTGGCCATGGTCAGCCTGAAGATGGGTGGCAAGATTGGAGGATAGAACAATTTACTGTATTCAAGAGAATTCTATTACGTTTGCAAGCCTTTGTTCTTAAAACGTCTTAATTCAGGAACTTTGAATAGTTCAATCAGAATTTAAAAACATTATTTAATTTCAAGAGTGCTGACATGTTTAATCATTTCACAGATCTCTGATGAAATTACAAATAAGTTGTACCTCAACATCAATCAATACGATGTCTTTCTCTTATGTGTACTCACCATTCAACGGAATAATATTGATAGTTTTAGAAAAGGTGTCACTTATGATCAAGTCAGTTCCTAATATTATAATGTCTTTATTCATAAACATTGACAATTTTAATTCAATTTTATTTTCAGATTGAATAAATCTGTCAATACTCCCGTAAAGCAAATCAGACAAAAATTTTAAGACACTAATGATTTCGAATCCAATATTGAGTATCAAAATCATGCAATTCAGAGAATAATAGTCTTGATATCAACAATAGAACAAAGTATTCCATCTGAAACCATATATATCAATGTGTTACCATAAATCAATATTTTTTATAACTTTCTATGACATCCTACGTCATCAAATGAAAAAGTCATATTATTCTTCTCTGCACGTTCTTTTCTCGCTCCTAATCCTTATTGCAGAGTTCTGCAATACCACGTTGTGAAATTTATACATCGAATTAATTGGGAATTCAAAAGCGTTTTCTCCTTTTGGAAGAGAGTAAGTGTTCAAACACATAACCACTCACATAAAAAGCCACTAAACTATCAATCACTTATCAGTCTACCAATAGCACTTCTTTGCTCGAGATAGGAAAGCCACAAATTGGATGGTATGTCAATCATAGACTCAAATCAATAACATTTGTGATGACATAAGAGACTACTAGAATACTCTCAGCAAGTTCTGCTCACATTATATTCTATAATTTGTATTTTCTCAAGCTCTAGCGTATCTAGAGAATCGGTACGGTTAGAATGCAATCTAATCACATTGCATCAATATTTGTTCAATGATTCAGTTATCCCGGCATTGTAGTTTCAGCTACATGCCTGAGCGGGAATACTGATATAACATTAGATCCACTTATCCGTTGTGTATTAGATTTTATTCGATGGTGAATTGTGTTGTTGCATTGTTTATATTGTGTTCACTTATGCAAGAGTTTTTTATATTGAATAGAGAATCGATAAATTTCTGATAATTGAGCAATAGCAATTCTACGTCTCGCAAATGTAAAATCTTGCAAGAAGTCTCATCAGACATTACATATCTGAACAACAATATTTATTATTACTGTTCACTTCCGTAAAATGCTCCAAATACTCACAAAGATTTTACTTCAATTTTCGGAGTTCAAAAACAATGTGAAATTGCTAATGGTCAAATTCTTTGGTATTGTGAAATATAATGCATTTTATTCCCAATGAAAAACTTATAGAAAACACTAAAGAACAGAGCTATTCCATTTGGAATGATACATTCTGGATACATGTTCTGATATAATCTGTTATAGTCTGAATTAGAAATAATCAGTAATAGAGTTCCAATAAATATTTCGACATGGAAAACAAAATCGATAACACAATATCGGTAACACGTCATTGATGAACACAACATCGGTAACATGTCATTGATAAAAAACATCGATAACACAACATTGAGGAAGGTTGAAGGTCACAGTAACCTGCTCATCAATAACCTACAAGAGCTATGATATCGATACGTTCCACCTTTTCGCTCAACCAAAAAATGTTGACTCCATGCTGAGCTCTATCCTGTTGGAAGATTCGAATTCCGTGTGCTACACGGCAGAGGTAGATATTTTATTCCTGCACGGAAAGATCTCGATCGAGTAGTGTGTGTGATGAGGTAAGGGGTTGCAAGTAGACAAGGCTGAAACTGAGCCTGATAAGAAGTAGAAGAGAAGAGGGTATAGGGTCTCCCTCACTCCTTTCCTCTTGCAAAAGTATGTTGCAGAGGCGAATCGATTTCTGGTTTTCACTACGTTGTGCGAAGCCATAAAACAACCGCTCTGCCACACTCGCAACTACTCCCGTCCCCTTTCAACCAAACTATACTGCACTCGCTCCAACTATTCGCAAAAACAAGTGACCAGTGTCCGAATTCTGTCATAGCATACATAATAAGCACCATTAGAATTCAAGGAGTATGTATTTTTCAACAGAATTTATGATGAGTGTACGTCCCCTGAGTCTTTTAATAAATCAATAATATTTCCCTTACATAAAAAAGGTGACACCAAGAATCCTAATAACTATAGAGCCTAAATAACTATAGAGGAACAAAATATGTAAGTCGATTATTTTAGTCTAATATGCGATAAAAATTATAATATACTGATATACGAATATAAGAATATAGGTACTAATAAGTTATAGAATCATTAGTTCAAGACACCCCTACCCAGCATTCTTCTTTTCGTTATTATAAATTATTCTATTCTTCATTAAAATAATTAATAGACAAACAAACAAATACATCTAGAAAATGGACCAATATCGCAGTGACTAGCTCAAGAGCATCCGTTTTTATATACTTGGAAGACAATTCTGATAAAATTAATTCAGTCAAGCAGGAAGCTCAAATAATAGGATGAAGATCATCCATCGCTTTTGGAAAATATTGAAAACAGGAAATAAAACGAATAATTAATGAAAATGAAACAGGCTACTTCTCCAGTGTGAAAGTTGAATAAGAACGGCATGTTTAACATCATGACAAAATTATTAAGTTGACGAATACTAATTTAAGAAAATTAGTTCTTCCTTCTATAGTTATTACACTACTACTTCTGGAAATGGTTATGTGGAGTTCATGATGAGTTGAATGAGGAGATTCTATATTATTTTCTCAGTTGACGATTAGAACTTGCATAAGTGGTCGGTCAATTTCCCAGAATTTATTTGTGAGTCTGATTCTGAAAGGTATTGAAGCTTTCCATTTGGTGTTAATTTTGTTAAATCATTGAGATTCATGGATGATCAACTCTTGAACTTCTCGATAGATCAAACAATTCTTCATTCTCCCAAGAATTTTATTGTATCTGTAGGTTTTCTTGATGAGAGTGGAATATCAATGGTGCAATGTGAGAAATGAATTCGAAATAGGAATATACCGAGCTAACACAATTATGTTCAGAATTTGGAGAACAACAATTTTGGCCTATCAGCTCCTTCCATTTGATTGTTGAAGTTGGATAGGTCGAAGAGCAATCTGATTCAGGTTAGCACTTCTTGGAATCTCAAGGGTGTAGACTAGAGGAAACTAGATCCAACAGCCAGCACAAGTGGGACTTGATTCGATTGTTCAATTTCAAAGGCATTATTCGTGCCTCGTGTTTCCTGGAAGTGAAGTTGGTGATTTACTGCTTCCAATTGAATGCTGAGACATTAGAATCACTTCCCTATTGTTTCGCGAAGTAAGAAGTGCTTGAGAATAATTTTTCTGGGAGGAACCCAGACCAAAACATTGCCGCACCGATGAATTCTTTCTCTCACAATGTGTGGAGTCTTGCCAAAATTGGAAAATTGTAACTTTCTGACATGATAAATTGAAAAATATTTTTATCACATAGTTGAGTCAGTCAGCTTTCGGAAGCCGAAGCGAGTGGACGTGTTTTGTGAAATTCATGTAATTATTCTAAAAGTATACCATCAAACTGTTGTGTCAGTGAAAACGGCATTGCCGAATTGTGAGTGAGTGTGTGTGTGCGTGCGCGCGCGCGTTGGCAGCAACTATGACTGTAGCCGAGTTCGGATATTGCTGCTTCGGTGAGTGCTGAATCGGTAATTCTATTGTGAGAACTGAACTATCGTAACTATGAACGGTGACGATAATACAACTATTATTACTATAACTGAAGAAAAAAACCTGTCTCCTACAAGGTTCGAACTGATAAAATTCAATCAGAATGCGAAAAATTTTTATTTAAAGCTTGGAACGAAGCTAATACAAAATTCCAGCAATCAGAAAAAATAAGTTCTGAACTTAAAATTCAACTTGAACAGCTTCAAACTAGATTATCAGCGTTAGAGTCTAAATCTAATAATGAAGAAAAAAATACGGACAATTATCAAACCGATGAAGAAGAATTGTCTACTGAAACAGAATGGATTCGTCAAAAGCAAGAAAGAGGAAGAGAGAACAATCTGACTCACCTCCAACACAATCATCCAATGAGCAGAAAGTGAGTTCACGTAGAGAAACTGAACTAAAAGAGAATGCTGAACCAAAAAAAACTCCTAGTATCAAACAAGTTAAGAGACCTCCTCCAATAATACTCTACAACATCCAAGACTATCAAGTAGTGTATAAGATTTTGAATGAAAAAATAAAAGACTCTTATAAGATCACACTATTGAATAATGGTAGCTTAAAACTCAACGTTGAATCTGAGGATAATTATAGACTAGCTACATCATTGCTGAATGACAAAAAAATGAATTGGTCTTCGTTTGAAAACAAGCAAACGAGACCCATTAGAGTAATAGTGAAGAAGTTGCACAGCACTTGCAATCCACAGGAAATAAAAGAGGAACTTCAGGAAAAAGGATTTAAAATATTGGACGTGGTAAACATTCTTAAATGGAAAACAAAAGAACCACTCCCAATATTCATGTTAACTTTTGAAAACACAGAGAGCATAAATAGAATTTATGAAATATGTGTAATTATGGGTATGAAGGTTGAAGTAGTCCCCCTGAAAAAATCGAAATTTCTACCGCAATGTAAAAATTGTCAAACCTGGGGACACACTAAAAAATACTGCCAGAAGGAGCCTAGGTGCGTGAAATGCGCTGGTCCCCACATCACTATCAACTGTACTAAGAGTAAAGAAGTTAAGCCTAAATGCTACAATTGTGGGATGGAGCACCCTGCTAATTATAGAGGATGTGTTGTAGCACAAGAGTTGCAGGCACTTCGAAATAAGAAAAAAGCAATAAAATCTATTTCGTCAGTCAACAAAAGAAACGATCCTATTGTGCCACAGAGAGCTGTAATAAATGACAGTAGAGTTAAGGAGAACCAGAGTTATGCTGATAAGCTGAAAAATAAAGTACCTATCAACAGTAACGAAAAGTCAAGTCTTCAAGATTACAACTTGAGTAAAGATTTGGAACTGAGCATTACAACTCAACTTAAATTGATTCTTGAGAAACTAGTTGTGCAAGAAGGCCTCAATAAATCAATTTTAAGTAGGTTAGAAAAACTGGAAAATATTTCAGTTCCAGAAGTCATTCACAAGAAGCATGGAAAATAGATTCAAAATTATGACTTGGAATGCTAATGGATTACTACAGCACAAAGATGATCTATTAGCAATTCTAATTGAGCATAAAATAGATGCCTGTCTCATTTCCGAAACTCATTTCACCAAAGAATCCTACTTTAAAATTAGAGGGTACAAAACGTACCATGCCATACATCCCAACAACAGCGCTAGAGGCGGAAGTGCGGTTATTGTAAGAGAAGAGCTAAACCATCACGAGTTCAAGAAGATAGAATTGCAGGAGTTCCAGTCGATTTCAATCAAAGTCAAACTTATCGGTAGACCATCTGGTACGATCACAATTGGAGCCGTCTACTGTCCACCACGATTTAATTTGAAGAAGATAGAATATATTGATTTCCTAAGCAACTTCACAGGGAAATTTATCATAGGAGGAGACTTCAATTCAAAGAATACACAATGGGGGTCCCGACTGACCACAACTAAAGGAAAGGAGCTATTACTGGCTGTTAATGAATACCACTGCGATGTTCACTCAACAAGGAAACCAACTTACTGGCCAACAGACAAAACAAAAATTCCAGACCTGATAGATTTTTTCATCACAAAAAATATTTCACCAAACTGTGTTGAAGTTGAAGAAAAATTTGATCTCAACTCTGACCATTCGCCAATAGTTTTGACAATGCACAGTGCAGCTGTTAAAAAAGAAATGCCACCTAGACTCATCAACAGGTACACAGATTTAGAAACTTTTAAAAATATGATAGACTCTAGAATAGACTTGAACACATCTCTGCAAACTATAGATGAACTAGAAACTGAAGTCCAGGAGTTTGTAATCAATATCCAACAATGTGCCTGGGAAAATACACCACTACTTCAAAGCAGGATTTTCAAAGGTAATTGCTATCCTGTAGCGGTAAGAGAGTTGATAGAAAAAAGAAGAAGAACAAGAAGATCATGGCAATCACAAGAAATCCAAGAATTAAAACAGAACTTAATAGAATTACTAATGAACTGAGAAAGATGATACAGGATGTAAAACAACATGATATCAATAAATACTTAGAAGAGTTAACCAATGAGTCTACTACAAATTTTTCATTATGGAGATCAACCAGGAAACTGAAGAGACCTCTTGAACAAGTTACACCGATAAGGAAGAATCAAGATTGCTGGGCAAGGAGCAATAAAGAGAAAGCCGATTTGTTTGCTGATCATCTGGAAAAGGTTTTCTCACCTCATGAGGAAACAATTATAGATGAGAATCCTCATCATCTTGGAGCAGGAGTTATCACTCCAACATCGCCAAGGGAGGTAGAATATGAGATTAAAAATTTGAGCAGAAAGAAAACGCCAGGTTTCGACTTAATAACTGGAGAGATTCTACAGGAGCTCCCAAGAAAAGCAATTGTGAAGCTATGCCATCTCTTCAACGCTTCATTCCGATTGAAATATGTGCCAAGTTTCTGGAAGGTAGCCGATGTCATCATGATACCAAAACCTGGAAAGCCACCACATGATGTAACCTCGTATAGGCCAATTTCACTACTGCCAGTAATATCAAAATTATTTGAGAAACTTCTACTGAAAAGATTAAAGCCTTATCTGGACGATAATGGATTAATACCAACCCATCAATTCGGATTTCGAGATAAACATAGTACAATAGATCAGGTGCACAGAATAACAAATATTATTGAAAATACATTGGAGGAAAAGAAAGTTTGCTCTGCAATTTTCCTTGATGTAGCACAGGCTTTCGACAAAGTATGGCATTCAGGATTGTGCTACAAAATGAACCAGTTCTTACCAACAGAATACAGTCTGATACTGAAATCATATCTTCAAGACCGTTATTTCAGGATAAAACAAGATGATGCTTTTTCATCTCTCAGAGAAATCAGGGCTGGAGTTCCTCAAGGAAGTGTGCTGGGTCCCCTCTTGTACCTCCTATACACATCTGATATACCTCAACCCGAAAACGTAACAGTAGCAACATTTGCTGATGACACAGCAGTTTTATCAGTTGGTGAAACTGTTGAAGTTTCTACAGAGAAATTGCAGGTGGCAGTCAACAGAATAAATGTTTGGACAAAACACTGGCTTATAAAATTGAATGAAGCAAAATCAGTTCAAGTCAACTTTACAAACAGAAGAGTTCAATATATCCCCTTAACACTCAATGGGAATATTGTACCCTACTCCAACACTGCAAAGTATCTAGGCATGACGCTGGATGCCAAGCTTAGATGGAAGGAGCATGTGAAGAAGAAAAGAGAACAACTTGGCATAAAATTCCATAAAATGTACTGGCTACTTGGGAGGACATCAAAGTTGTCAAATTATAACAAATTGCTTCTCTACAAGCAGATTCTCAAGCCGGTGTGGACCTACGGAATTCAACTCTGGGGCTGCACCCGACCATCCAATATCGACATCATCCAGCGCTTCCAGAACAAAGTACTCAGAAGTTGTGTAGACGCTCCTTGGTACATCAGGAACTCTGATCTCCACCGCGACCTGGGAGTGGCGACAGTCATCAGTGAAATCCAAAGATTTGCAGAAAAACATGAGAAAAGACTTCATCAACATGTGAACGTGGAAGCAATCCAGCTGCTCAACGTGCATGGAGTAAGAAGACTGCAACGCAGAAAGCCACATGAATTCTTTCTCTCACAATGTGTGGAGTCTTGCCAAAATTGGAAAATTGTAACTTTCTGACATGATAAATTGAAAAATATTTCCATCACATAGTTGAGTTTTACAGGTCAGTTCAGTTGGGCCTTCAGATGATTTCTAATATTTCTGTATTTTTCAAATTGTTTAAATTCATCTCACGAAATCTAAACGTCTCAAACAAGCTGCCCATTTTCAATTTGAATAACACAAGATGCTCTCACAGCAACGGGTCTATTAATTCCATCAATTTTGCAATATAAAATCGAATTAATAATTTTCAATTAATTAATTACTGATTTTCAATGTAGGTTCTCATTTATTTCATTTTTGTATAACTTATTGGTATCTTTAGATGTGAAGAACATTGAAAGGATATGGAATATTGATGTGCGGGTTTCCCATTTATTTCCTCTTAATTTCCTTCTCGTTCCCATTTGAAAAAATGAAGTTGGATTCAAAATGAAGCTGGATTTGAGATGAAGTTGGATTCATATGATGGACAAAAGTTTTGAAGGGACAGAGAAGACGTTTTTTTTTATTTGAATAGGATCCCCATGGAACCTAGAATCAAATTATCCTTGTAAAAGAAATATTCAGCTGTTTCCATCATTTTCACCAACTCTGTATAATTACAGATTGCAGAATTCAAAGATCAATGAATCAACTCATGAACGAGTTATTCAACCCAGGAGGTCATATTCCCCCTATAACTCTAGTCTATGTATTATTCAATTAGAAGAAACACTGAATCGATCTCTATTGTAAATGTCATCATCATGTGAGATGGTATGAATTATCATAATGTAAAACAAATTATATCGTACTAGCTAATTAGTAGTAGTAATAACAAATTATCGAATTATTTCAGATTTTCAATCAATTTCAAACGATATTGAATAAAATATGCATATAGAGATGATACAGTTACAACAATGAATATGAAAGTTGGGAGAGGGACTATTTTTGCTGAATGGAATAATGTTATAAAAAGCTTGTTAGAAGTAGAAGAGGAACTCATATTGTTTATGATATCACTGTACAAAAAAAATGGTATTCATTCATTGGAACATAACCAAATGACTGTGAAATTTCATGGAAGGACTAAATCGGAAAGGCCACTCGTTTAATCACACATTAAGCACGGAAGCCAACCAAATTGTTTGAATCTTTATTTTAGGATTGAATAAATCAGACGAACATCATGTGGTCCATTTGGAGTGCTAAGAATTAAATCCGGGGCGTTACTACATTTTTTCGCCTACATTGTATACGAGCCGGAGGCAACAGCAAGCGCGCTCCGATAATAATGGCAACAATAAATATGAATAGGAAAGGGTTTTTAAAGCAGCGCGCGAATGGAACTCCAAACCCCTGCAACGCACTTTTGGAATCAGCCCAGGCCAAAGCTGGCATTCATCATAATAATGGGACTCTTTTATGTGTTTTATGAAGCACAAACGGTGGACACAGTTAATTAAAAGACAGGCGCAACTCCTCTACAGCCCGCAGACTGTTTGCTTGCCTCAGAAAAAAGCCCAGCCTTCCGCGGCGAAATTTATTTCAAACTGATAAATCAAAATGCCACGTAGAGGCACGATAGAGCAAGTACTTTGTTCGATGTGGGCCGATTAATCAGGTGAAAATTAATAGGCTCATTGATTGCAGTTGTCCGTACGATTACACTACTGAAAGGATCTCGGGTCCGGATTAAATTAATAAATTCATCATGCTTTTAAACAGATATAAATTTCAATATTAATATTATAAAATGTATCAATTGGAAAATATTTGTTCATGCACATAGCAAGAACAGAAAACATTACTGATTTCCTCTCATAACTTCCTTTCCTATAACCAAGATATTTTAATCACTAAGACACTGAGGATCAAATGAAACAATGTTCTACCAGCGAACATTCAGATAGATAGATAGATATCACATTTATTATTACCAGCAAACGCAGTTATTTCACAAAATTACAAAAATAAGAATCCATGGAAATTATAAACTCTTGTAGGAATAAGTAGAATATTGACAAATTTCGAAGGATTTAGTGAATCTTGTTCTATGAACGAGCAAAAAAGTTGAAGAACAAGGAATATCAGGAGATACAGAATCAATCAATGTTTTTACACATTTCGATTATTTAAGACAGATTTTCGTTAGGTAGCTGACTCACTAATTTGCAAGAGACTATAAACTGATTTAGAAGCATGAGAGAAGAACGTTGTTCAGTGAGAAAATTGGACGGCATTAGTGAGGTAGGTCGTTTCTTATTTAAGTTGCTCTCATCATCTCCCTCTCCAATCATTGATTGGTTGATTGATTCGTCTGCGAGCGTAAAATAGCGGTTTAATTAGGTTGATTCGGCGCTCTCAAAGTTATGCCCGATACGAGCTCAGATCACCTCGAGCGGGTCCAAAATGCAAGTTTCCTAATCAGTTTCATCACAGCTTACGAGGGTAGTTTGCAGGCTCTGAAATGGTCTGTGATACTGCAGGCAACTAATTAATTATTGAAACTCGCAGCAAACACGAGGTAGCATCCTTCATGAGCTGAAAATTTGAGGATACCATATCTGCTCATCAGGAATTCATCTTCATCTCTTTGTGCCTCCTGCAAGCCGAACAGGTGAAAAACTTGAGATGCCAAAGAGTGTTCCAAATTTTCAGAAATTGATTGGAGGTTTGGCTCCTAGATATATTTTCCAATAAATTTAATTTTTGATTCATCTTTCATTTTATAAAAAAGTTAAATTGGAAATTGATATTTGTCCACTGATAATAACTATAGTAAAAATGATAGTATAAAGAATTTTCTCAAGCAGTCTTCAATTCATTATTCAGTGTATGGCACACATCATTATAAATCGATGAGTTTCCAATTTATTTGAGATGTTGAGTAGTTTTCGATCAGAACATAAACTTTAAGTTTATAGTCTATAGAGTATATAGTCTATATAGTCTATAGAGTATATAGTCTTAAACTTTAAGTTTAAGTTTATAGTCATAAGTCTTTGAAACTTTAATGCTTCGAGGGTGTGTTCTATTTGAGGCCAATGCAGTTGAGAATTCATCAACTGTTTATATTACTTTCGTTGTTGAAATGTCGATAATGATTGATAATTACTAGTAGTTCAGAGAACAGTGGAATTCGCTACACTCACTAAAATCACTATTGACACACGCCCGCCTATTCACACACAAACACACATACAAATTGGATTTAGACTATGATGATATAAATGCAATAGGATCGATGGTAAACGCTGAGAAATAGAATTTCTTTATATTTTTGAGCTGGGATGCACGGTTAAAGAGATAAAAAATCTGAAACTTGAAATGTGGGTCTTGGAGGGGAAATGATTGATTTATAAAAAATTAAAAATTTTCAAGATGTAATGTATGACCGCCTTGGAGCGCTGGGAAATAAAAGTTTCCTACACTTTTGAGCTAGGATGCACGGCTAAAGAGATAAGAAATCTTAAACTTGAAATTTGTGACTAAAGGTGGGAGGTGGGGGTGAATTATCGAATTCTAAAATTTTGAACATGTTATATATGAAATGAAACCACATTAGAGCGCTGATTATAATAGTTAGAATAGGAAAATTATTCTGAGTTTATACAGTATTGAATAATAATTCAAATTATTGCAATTCGTTCCAGATCAAAGTGTGTGAGAGCTATTCTCACTAATCACCTCCTGAACAGCTTCGTGATCGTATCAATCAAATTCAATATTAGTTGGTCAATTATAAGTCACAGTAAAAAGCTTAATTTCGAATAATGGATAGTATTTAGCCCTCAGAACCTACCTTGGAACAACACGCTATACACGACAGGAATCTTTGAGAATAATATTCAAATGCATTTCTTGCAATTATATCGTTTCTGGCGAGTTGGAGTGATCAGTGGCCCTCTATTATCTAACAGTTAAAAAGGGTTGCTCCCTTGCGTGGATATCCGACATGACATGTCAGACCAGCACGAACATGGGGGAGCTGCCCGAAACCTTACGAGTAGGTGTTACATTTCCAACACATGTTCTCGTAATGTGAATTAAATGCTGGTCTTGTAATTCATGTTATCTCAAAGTTGAGGGAAATTTACACCGCTTGACAGGTATATCAAATGCTATTGGATAAGAAGGGCAAAGGTTGTTTGGCCTGAACTGTCAAAACTTCCCCACTAAACACTGCAAACATGTCACATTTAATAGAAGACGACCAGTTTAATTAGTGTAAGGTGTTACTCATTATGTTATATTTCCCATATTGAAATTGCTCGGGGAGTTTTAAGCGCATAAAATATTCATAGAACCATCAACATCTGAAACCCTATTTTTTGAAATGTCATATTTTTGCAAAGAATAATAGTGTTGTAGACAGAATATTGGAGAAATATTTTCTCAGATGACCAAATTCATTATATTTCACGCATTTTGAATTCAAGTTTTATTTATATGAAATCAATTCTATTTGTTCGGTCTCTTCTTTTAACCTGTGATTCGATTTTGTTCATCGTAGTGGGAATTATTCCATATGGAATTTCCACTTGAGTGAAACATCCAAACATCAGAATATATTGTATGAGGATTGAGAAATCACATTTACTTGAGTAGCGATCTCATGAGAGATAATAATTCTCTCTCTAATATTTGATAACGTTTTGGATCCTATAATCTTTTGTCAAGTTTCTAGGTTATATATTATCATCAATCACTTATCACTCTGATTTTCCTAGATTAGAGATTCCACAATAACCTTTTTACAATAGATGAAAAGTGGATAAAAGTGACCAATCTCTATTGAAACCACTCTCCTTGGTCTCGAGATAATTGCAGAGAGATTTCTATTGATCCCGCCCAAGTAAAGTAGTGAGTGAATAATTTATCAGACAAAATGGATAAATCCGTGCTGCAAATCTCAGTGAACGTGCTATGTCTTGTGAATAAATAATGTTAATATGTTGCCAGTGTCGCAGCTAGGAAAATCACAGTGGTTAGTTTGGCACCTCCATTCAGCCAGTGACACTGCAATCATTCCGTCAATATTCAATAGCACTACTCCCCTCTTCAATCGTTCTCGATTAACAAAATTTCATTTTATCTATTCCTCAGATATTCGCCACTCGCCTCTAGTACATGACAAACGTCATCACAAGTCGGAAGGTGATAATATTTTGCACTCATTCCCAATAAGCATAATGTATTCATATTAAATGTAGCAGTTATTTGTTTGATTTATGATGATGAATTGATGCTGTGATGATTGATGATGATTATGATGATGATTACCATACAATTCAAATTATTATTATAGGTACTTCAATTCATTCGCATTGCTATATTTCTATAATACTATTTCCAATAAAATATCCAAAGTAGGGGTACGCTCATATATTTATCTTGGCATAATTTTTGAGAATTCGTCTTAAAAAACTAATTCAAAACAGACGAGTGAGTTTGAAGAATTCTAAAACGACAAAGTAGTAATCTGAGTGAGGCGAGATAGCTTTAAATAGCAACTTCCTCGCTCCAGAAGAGCAGCTCAAAGCATGATCCTGTGAAAAAATCACCTCCCAGAAGACACTTGACGCTTCCAGATTCTAAAATTAGCGATGGATGATGAAAATGCTGGACAAGACGATGGAAAGAGACTTAATCCTTATGCTACTTATGCTGCTTAATCCTTATATTGTGAGATAAGAAGTTTCAGTTACTAGATTGGTAATTGAATAAATTGAGTAAATTAATTGATTAAATAATTGCTAGTAAGAAATGAGAAAGTAATTGGCAGCCATTGAAGTGTCAATGACTTGACAGATCATTTCAGCAGTAGAATCTTTCATTAATATTACCTCATGATTCTCGATGAAGTTAATAGCTGATTTCCTCCAGAAATCGAGTATTAAAGGTAGGGCCTGTTCATTATCTATTAAATCATTTTAATAAGGAATGTACCATCAGAGAACTTCACTTCGCAGTTTTAGTTTAGTTGTATTATTTTCAATATAGTTTTCTTGATTATTCTTATAATTCAATTAATTTCCATCTCTGATATCAATACAAATTTTAGAGATTAACTTGTTTAGTTCCACCTCAATCTATTCAAACATCTAGAGGCCAAGGAAAATTGATCATCAACTGCATTAAAAATATTCACCTTAGCATCAATTATCCCAAAAAGAGTATCACTATAATTATTATAATTTTAATAGTTTACAAATAAGGATGAGAGTAGCTTCTTTTTATTAGAAGATCTTCTTGACTTACAAATCATGAGACCCAAAATAGCCTACTGGTACAATTATAGAGCTTAATCATGTAAAAAGGAATAGGCCTCATTTCCTTGAATATTTTCATATTTGTAGAAAAATATTATCTATATAATATGATTCCATTCAGTTCTGAGTAACTCTATAATGTCAATGGTGGAAAACAACTTGTTTTATATCATGTTGTTTAGGTCATATTCCATGACACGTGAGCTGGGACGACAAGCTTTCCAGCAAATGAAGCTATACTCACCATGTGATTCAGCAGGCTAATCATAATATTAATCATGGTGACAGGCAAAGCGTCTAAACCTATATATGTTGCCCAATAATACAATTATAATGGTTATATAATCGCCATGATAATCCATTACATGGGTCAAACAGTATGACTTGATAATGAGATGTGTCAGCTCAAGGAACACACAGCCGACATCATGTCTTTGAAGATCAATTGGTTGATTATTGTCGAGCCCATTATAGTTCACCTCATGATGCGAATCAATAGCATTATGGTGTACAAATCAGTTTCAATAAGCTTATCAAAACATATTACGATGGTACATGAATATGAGTTAGTGAAAGTCTTGAATAGTAAATACCTATCTGTAATAGTACCTATACTTTGAGAGTAATAGGGCTAAAACAAATTGTAGGAAGGTATTACCCTCTTTTTTGTACTCTCAATATTTTTTTTCAATCAATAACAATTCTACAAACTGCATATTTTAGTTAGTTATTTATCTATTGTACAAAATACTACAATCATAATATAATTATGACATTGAAGGAAAAACTAGGCTGAGCCTGTACTATTTCTCTCCACAAATTTTGATAAAAAGTTAATGTTGTCCAAAGGTTGAGGTTATGATATCACACACTGCTTCGTCACTTGATTTTTGGTCCAGGAATAATGATTTGAAGATTTTGAATTTTGAAGGTTGACATTATTCTTCAAATAAATCACAGAATGTATCACAATGAATAAAAAAATGAAGAAATATTTTACTTATTTTAAAAATTTGAATACAAAATCACAAACCTACCCACTCTTAGTAAGTTACAGCTGTTACCTTTGATATAATAGGGTATTGCAAAATTCTTGACTTTCAAGGGACATTTTAAATTAAATATGATCTCTAGTTGCAATTTACTTTCTAGTAATTATCTTCGACCTTATTCAATAACTCTCTATAATCTCTGCATCTGTATTATCTTGTACCATGGGAATTACATTCTTCTTGTGCAATGGCTCAAGTATGAGCAATTCTCAACCTAGAATCCTTCCACTATTCTAACTATAGTATTGAATGTTCAACTACATTTTCAACAGGTTTTATGGATATGACACTCCTTGCATCAAAAAACAACCCACTCTTATATATTTATTTTTCAACTGAATTTCCCAGTTCTTATAATTTCTTCTGACATATTCCACTTAACACATTCAACTTTATTTTTCCTATAACTACTTTTCAATGAACAGGTACATTACTGTTCATTGTAAACTATATATGTATCACACAATGTAGCCTATATCAAATTTCTTTTTCTTCATACCTATCACAAGTATTACAATTCCTGAATTACGTATTTTCTATTTTTACCTACTTGAATGTAAATATTACTGTTTTCATTGTGTCTTTCAAAGTCCAACTGGTGGATAAAAAATCCCCTATGTCAGAACTATTGTCAACGTAATAAATAGTCCCTCTTCATTTTTGTAATCTTCTACATAATTATAATATATTCTCTTATCTCTCATCATAACATGTAGCGTATCTGCTTTTTCACTATCGAAATTCAAGGTCCAATGATAATAAAATTCTTATCAAAGAAAAAAGTGAGTATTTTCCCTAACCCGAAATTTTCGTCTGCCTTTGTTTACTCTCAGTTTTTCACTGATACTTTTGATTATATCTATTTGAATGAATGGTGATATAATATGGATCACAACTCAATATCTCATTAATCAACGTGGGAGCGTCAGGTCAGCTCTCTTTCTCTCCCAGTTGGCAGCGCGCAAGAGCGTGGATATTGTTTGCGCTTGTCTGGCACAGAGCAGCACGTGACAGAGCAACCCCTCTGAGCCGAGAGAGAGAGAACACGGAGCACCCCACACTGAGACCGAGCGAGCAGTGCAGAGTGCAGAGCAGCCTCCGACTCAGACAGTCGTCCGGCGTAGATCAGCTAAGTTTCAAAATGCTAAACTGAGCGCACACGCATGACGACACCAAGCTCAACTAAAAACAGCTGCACTTCATGTGTTATGTTCACAAACAACACAAAGGCATTGTCGGCTCAAGTATTGTTGCCTACATTACAAATCGATACATACAACGAGCAAAGAACAATGAGCTTCACAGAGGGCAAATGTAGTTACAATGAATGAATTTGGATTCAGAACTATTTTTGAACAAGACTTCTGGCATAAACAACAGATGAAGCAAGCATATAAGTACAATATCAATTATTGATGAAATAGCTCCAAATGTATGTAATGATTCTTGTATTCCTCTACACTGAACTATAAATAGCAATCAATTTAGTACGGTATATACAAGCATATTATATGTCTATCGGTGATTCCAATTAATTTGAGACAGTTCAATTCGTTCCATATATATTTTGTGAATGGAAAAGTAGTAAAACAGCAAACTATTCGAACAGCAAACATAGAATAGAATAATACCTGGGACGTTGAATAATGTGTGGGATGATAATGAACAAATAATTGAAAATCATATTTCATAGAATCTATGTAGGTAATTATGGTTGGTCGACAGAGATTTTAATTATTCACCCATTCCATTATCCTCGCGATGACAATGAATCGAATTTCTTGGAATTATACTCAATTGTGGGTTGGAATATTATAAATGGAAATCCAAATTTCACCATTGCTCTATTATACATAAAACAGGGAAGAATAGTGAATGAAAATTCAACTGGAAGAGCTGTGAATAAATGAGTTGAAAAGTGTTATAATCTGGCTGATAGTAATTGGAAGTTTTATTTGTCTGAGATAGATAGGTAGTTCATAGATAAAATCATTGCCTACTTTTTTGTAATGCAAAAACCCACATCAAGATTTGCTTTTCAATTCACATTATTATTCTGGAGATACTGTACTTGTCTGATAACAACAGTTGAATATCAATATATCAATATCTCATGTATTTCTATTGCATAAACTCCAACATGTAAAAAAGACTGTTTGTTCAAAAGAATCTGATTTTGTTTTTCAATCTTCTGAAATAGTTTCTTGTTCATTTGATTTGTAATTTCCATTACAACTTAATAAATTTGCTTGGTTCTTGAGTTCAGAATAACTGATCGTTATTAAAGCGGATGATAACTGTATACTGTCGAAGTGTTATGGATTAAAGTCCTTAAAAAACTGCTACCTGATTGGTACAATTAAACCTCATCAAACACAAAACCTATCGCGTTTCAATTTTTACCTAAAAAATAACAGTTGGTTCTTCAGATACTTTATTGAGAAAACTCATTGAAATTGGCACATCATGTTAAATTTAAACTTGACATTTGTATGCGAAAGCTATTGTATTTCTTACCTTGAACATTGAAGATAAAGCTCCATCCCACAATGAGGAAGGAGATGAAGGGTATCTGCCGATGATTTCTCATGCTGCTGGTCGCTTCAGTGATGATTCAAGGTTAAGATTCCACTTGCAAGATGATTATGATGATAAGATGACGATCTTACATTGATGCACCTACTTGTTTCTATCCATTCGCGAACTATATGTTCCACAGTTGTAAACAAGCATTTATGTGATAGTAATAGTAATGGTTATGTTGTATATGGAGTAAACACAAATACTGAAGGGGTGGTCACTGTTTAGTGTAGGGATGTACGGTACACTCCATGGACACGTTGGCTGTCATGTAATGATCACTAGTAGAGGTTATGTTAGTTTGGTTGTTATCGCACAGCACTAAAGCACCAGGGCGATGGGATCGCGTAGGTGGGTTATGTTATCGTCAAGTAGAAGGCGAAACCATCACAGAATGGCTGCGAGGCACATCGACATTAGCGAGTATCGAAAATAGAGATGACACAGCCAGTACGTGTTCGAACTCGACGAAGTGGTACAATGTTGGCACACGATCCAAGGAGACAACCAGGCGACAGGCCAGCTACGAACGACCACCGCCGATGTTCACCATACGACAGCATACCAGACACTGGCACTCTGAACGCCCGTCGGAGACTAACCCCTTGTCGGCCACTCGCCTTCTGCGCAGCTGTCAGTCGATCGACTCCAGCACTACTGGCGGCGAAATGCCGAACTACACCATGCTGCTGCCACCACCCACCCACTGACAACATCCACCCAACGGCTTATCAATATCACCTTTGCAAAAATCTAATTACAGTCCGCTATCACAACTAATTACAACGTCGTCTTGCTTCTTCGACGCCTGCAGCATTTACATCTTATGTCTGGTAATTGAAAAGGTGTAATTGGATTATCTACAGTAATCTTCTAATCAGAGTGACTGAAGGTTATTTTACCTAGTATTATCAGATCAGTTCGTGATTTAGATCATTTGTGGAGATTCAATTCAGTTGGACGTAAGCTTCAGGGTATAATTTGCAAATGTCCAACTACAGGAAATAGAAATATTGAATAAGATCCTGTGAAGTTATTGAAAAAAACCGAAGTGTCAAAATGATTTTCAGTTTACATGAACATTGGATAGGCCTACATTAGATAAGAACTCGACACTTCTATTTCATACATGGACTGACATCAACATGGATGGATTCTAGATTAGGCCTATACTGTATGTCTGAAAGTGAATTTAAGATTGTTTTGAAAATTTGAATTATCTTTCGGTCAAACCATGTATAGCTATATTCCTTTTTCGATCCAAATTTAACGATCCAAGAAGAAAAATCTACAAAAGTTGGCTCCGCACTATTTGAATTATTGATCTCAGCATTTCAGTGTGAAATATAGAATGACACTCCACCTTATGATAATGATCGTTATATGATTCTTGAAAGATTAACGGTTGAAATGTTTTGTCGGAAGCATGAATAGACTTAGCAAGAGAGGAAATTTCAAAATCTTATGGCTTGAAAGTTGAAAGACTTTGTGTTGAAATTCAAATTTCAAATAATCTTCCATTATTTCCGTTGAATTGAGTTTTCCAGACTTATGAGAATTCATTATACAATTTCAATGTACTTCAGATTCAAGAAATACCATATCAATAATTGCTCATAGAATTTGAATATAGCCACTAGAATCATATTTGCGAGAAAGTTTGAGCAATTGAATTGAGACACACCATGATAATCCAAAAGCAGTTTCAAAACAAAGAATACACATTACTGGATGAAGTAGTTCCACAATGCATTCCACGATGATTTCCTTGAGTATGGATTCAACCAATAAGCTATCGTACAAGACTTTAATTCCCTTATATCTCGAGAGGAAACCTCACAGGGTTGTATACAGTTATGATCTCTCCCACTACACTATGGAAAGCGAAGTACTTATCCAATTAAACAGATTGTTCAAATGACAATTTCAGTTGCAGTTTTAGAAACTTGGCCAATGTATTTGTGCAGAACGCTCTAGAAGCGTTCTCAATGAAGTATTTGCGTTAAAACTGGTGCAAGAAACTTTGTTGGCAAGCTAAACGAAGGCGAAGAGTCAAAAAGCGGAACATCCAGTTTGCTCTATATGAATGTGATCATACAGAATCACGCTTATGCTTCCTGTAAATATGGAACAGTGCTATTCAACCATCTAATTCTTGATGCTTTTCCAGGTCAACCCTTTCCTCATACTGTTCTTCGAGAGAATAACTTCTAGCTCGAAAATTAATTTCCAATCAGAGTGACTGCCTCTGCGATTCTGGCATCATGATATAACGAAATCATTGAAACGTCATCTTGAAAAGTCCCCCACATCATGAGAAGCAGGATTGAAATCAGTGCTTTCACAATATGGCACAGTGTGATTTCCATCACAAAAAGTTGCGCCAATGTGAGAGAAAGGGAATGTGTTCTTGAGTAGAGCACATCAATTATTCTTTCCCTCTCTTTTGAGAAGAAAATTGACAATAATTATTTAATGAAAAAGCATGTTTTGTAGTAGAAAGCATCTTAACGTGAATTTCTCAAAACTATACAAAAATTAAAGATTCCATGAAATAATTATTTTTAACCTAATCATATTTCACGAACTCTTAGGAGCCTTTCGCACATTTGAAGCGGGATGAGTGCGGGAAGCTGAACAAGTCAGTTATCATAGTTTTATATTCGGTTTCAAAATCATTCCTCACACGCCCGCATCGGTATATACGGAAAACTCCTGTTAAATATACAAATACCAGCAGAAACCCGTGCTCCGCAAGGATCTATTTTGAAACTTGACAAACTGAAAACTTGACTTAATGAAATTTTGAAGAATTGAAATAGGCCTATAACCATCCTTGGTTAATTAAGAATCTACATGCAAAATTGCAAGTTAGTTTCAGTCCAGTAGCTTAGACGTGATGATGCGTTAAACATAATTTTCCTATCCCGTACGTGTATAAGCCAGCTCTTTACTCTATTATAGATATAGTTAACGACTTCAAGAGATACAACTGTGAAACAAAATAGTGGTGAAACTATGATAGCGCCGGAAGTGTCTCAATCACAATAGTAAGTTACTACATGAAATTTTTGAAAATGATTTGAAAAAAAAAATGTTAAAACAACAGAACTGAAAGTTATCAACCTTAATATTCTCCATTAGAGAGCCTTTGTTTGAGCTGAATGTAAATCTATATACATAAAAATGAATGTCTGTTTGTTTGTTCCCTATAGACTTGAAAACTACTTGACATAACGACAAACTTTGGGAATATGTTGTGTGAATATTGGGGATGGTTTCTGAAGAGAAATTTTAATAGGGGGGATAATAATAATTATTTATTAATCCATTTTACAGACCTATGTTTTTGAAATTGTCGACAGAGCGGCTACCGAAGAACGGAAAGATGATCATGATTCAAGATCATATTGCGATAATACTGTGATAAATTGTGTAATGGTATTAAAACGGTAGTTTGGAGTTTAAGTTAGTGTAGTTGATTGGTACCAGCTGTAGATGATCGTTCCTTAGAAGATCTATACAAATAATTATCACTACCTGGAAATAAAAATTATCACATTGAAAAACTGGAAAATGTTGGAAAAAAGTATTCAACTCATGAAAGAGAGTTTTTCATATTGCATCCATTAATTACTGAAGAATGAAAGAATAATTTAAAAAATTTTGAATTTAGCATAGCTTATATTCATCCAAAAATAGAAGATGGAAAGAATATGGAATTCTGTGTATCGTACATCTCATATTTCCTGGGCCATCTATTGACAATCAACAACTATGATAACATTGAATTCATTTCTGAAACACTGATCTATTTTTTTTAATTCAAAACTTCACTGTTAGAATGATATTACTACCAATTGATTGAGAAGAATATGTTTTCAGAATAATAAATGCTGAATATGACTAAGCACATAGGAAGCCGTATTGAGATGTAAATAAAAATATTGATTGCCAGATGAATTTCATGATTCACCAAATAAAGTCAAATGTGACATGAGATACATTGACCTTTTGGCGGTACGAAGTTCGCCGGGTAGGCTAGTTGTAAATAAAGCTCTATTATTAATAGTCAACGCTGGAAAAAGACAGGCTCTATCACCAGGAATACTATAAATTCTATGAGGGACCAGTAAGCCATTAATTTTGAGTAGTTCAATCACTTCCACTATGGACACTGGATACATTATGGACAATCAATGAATCAATACGTTTTAGTAATGCAATTCAATTCAAAAATACGTATGAAATTTATTAGCTACAGAATAAAAAACTTATGATTCCAGTGACCCCGACTACTACAATATGAATAACCATTTGGATCGAATATAAGGAATTACATCTCTCATCAACTCGTACTTTTTATTCACAAAATATAAACAGAAAAAAATATGATTGAGTTATATTGAATGAACGGCTAAGGTTTGTCGTACAAATTTAATAAATGTAGGTATATGTTTTTTTTTTGTAATCTTGTTGTCTATCAAGAACGTTTTCAATGTGATTTTTAATGGCAATAGAATTTGAATTTGAAAGGAGAATTATCAACAAACTCCTAACCAAAGAGAATCTCTGTGCTCTGTTCTAATCGGAATGTTTGAGCTGTGGTATGAGACTCCATATACAGCTGATAGAAGGCGCAAACCAAACTGGCCAAGAATACAACAAATAATCAGTTTAAAGTACTTTGAAATGTAATTTTAAATCACTTTAAAGCACTTTTAAATTATTGTACAATGATTTACAATGCTTTAAGTGGGCAAAATTGTGATTTATAAACTACTTGAAAATCATTTGAAATCACTTTCAAATGATTGAATAAGTTCTTCAGAATCATTTAGAATCATCGATTTATGTACTTTTCAAATCACTTCAAAGCATTTCAAAGTAGATTTAAATCACTTTTAAATTACTTTTAAATGATTGTACAATGATTTACAATGCTTTAAGTGGGCAAAATTGTGATTTATAAATTACTTTCAAATGATTAAATAAGTTCTTAAAAATCATTTAGAATCATCGATTTATGTACTTTTTAAATCACTTCAAAGCATTTCAAACTAGATTCAAATCACTTTTAAATTACTTTTAAATGATTGTAAAATGATTTACAATGCTTTAAGTGGGCAAAATTGTGATTTATAAACTACTTGAAAATCACTTTCAAATGATTAAATAAGTTCTTAAAAATCATTTAGAATCATCGATTTATGTACTTTTTAAATCACTTCAAAGCATTTCAAAGTAGATTAAAAACACTTTTAAATTACTCTCAAATCACTCTACAATGATTTACAATGCTTTAAGTGAGCAAAATTATGATTAATAAACTACTTTAAATCACTTTAGAAATGATTGAATAAGTTCTTCAGAATGATTCAAAATCATTGACATATAATCTCCTTTATAGAATAAATAGTATATTCAGCTGGATTTGAAAAAATTACATAACTTCAAAATTGATGAATAAATCCTTTACTTAAACATTCATAATTAACATAGTAATGCGACGAATTGTATTTTATGGCTGGAGCTCCAAATTAAAATTTTCAAGTGTCTCGACTTCATTGACTTCAGCAGACGACTGTTTCTTCTCCTTTTCTCCATGTCTGTGAACAAAAATTGAATCAACTTGATTTCAATGTCATCTTTATTGTATAACTTCAGGTACAAAAATAAGTCAAAACGGAAGCATTTGACCTGTAGGTCCACAGCAGATCAAGTTCAAAGGAAAACAAAATTGGAACCTCAGTTATGTACATTATCAATCAATCAATCAATCAATAATTATTATGAAGAATGTCATCTAAATTTGGAAAGAACATGTTTACTTCACTTATCTGTTAGAATACAAAGTTATTGTCATAAGAGCTCGTGGTATTCAATTCTTCCAGTTGCTCTCCTAAAAATGTAATTTTTCACTTCTAGATGAATTCTACTAGAATATTTTAACGACGGCTCTGTGTTTCAAATCAATAAAACAAAAAAATAGAATATCAAATCAATGGGTGAAACTCATCTCATTGGGGACATGGGACGGTCAAGCGAGAACAATACAACTGCAATACCCTTTGGCAGGTAGATTTAGCACATTTTCGACCCTTGTGCAATGAAGCATATGCCCCCTCCTGTTATGTTTAGTAACTTTATTCGACACTTAGCATTTAGAATTCTACTTATATTTGGAAAGATAGAGCTCATTTAGAAAAAATGGTTCGACTTCATCATCATGGAACATAATTTTGAGCCAATTCAAATATTATCAAAGAACAATTATAGTACAGCTTTACTATTCTACTACCTAATAACAGAATATCTATACTATGTAGAGTAGTATAGGTAGAGTCGTAGAGAGTTCAAGGTATGGTATATAATACAGTGTAGTAGACTATATAATAGTCATAGAATGAAAAAAAAACATTAGGACAAGGCTCTTTGGGCCGCTGATTCAATGGATTTATTGGGCAGTTTTATTATATTATGTCAAACAATTCATGTTTTTTATGGCTCAGAGTAATAGGACTTGAGCATCACTACATAGTGGCCCAGCACAAGTGCGTTTACAATTTATTGTGATTGTTAAGGATATATCAATGTGTAATGCTAGTTTTTAAGTTTATAAAAATTATCATAGTAGACCAAAGACTTGAAGAAAATACTCTATTTATGATGAACTTACAAGTTTATACATTTGAATATATAAAACTAATTTCATGTGCTACTTGATATTTTTCAAACGATACATATGTATACATATGTATATATGTATACACATGTCGAGTTGTAAGTTGTGGACCAGAGTGTTGGGTTTTGGCGTAAATTTTGAAAATATATTATTTTTGCTAATTTATCTGGATGGGGGCTATGTGGAGTGTTAATCCCAGATTTGTAGCTTACTACAAATCAATTAATATTTCCAATACTGAGTAACGATCAGCATCATAATGACCACCTCCCAAATTGAAAAAATCAACTTAGATATTCAATATTGCAGATCCTGGATGGAATGACTCATTTTTTTATTAAATAGAATAGAATGACTCCTTCATTTTAATGTCGTGGCGAAGTTTGGACAGTAGTGTCCACTCTACCACTCAACCACGGTGTTTGTGGATGTCATGTTTAATGGCGAAATAAAGTTTTTGAGTCAGTGAAGTAGTATTTTCTATTCAAGTGGGATTTTGTCTGGCTGATATTAATATTGCCAAATTAGCGTTGTTGAAAAATATGAAGCAAGCTACACAGTAAACTTCAAAAAGATAAATTTGCTGAAATCTTACCAATCATAACTTTAGTTATGAGAAGGCCCTTGAATGGTTTTTTCTCTATCTCATGGTCGTCCTTGCGTTGAACTCTTTTCCACGAAAAGTATATGGCAACGAAGGGTCACCAGCTTCCCCATGATACTCGTGATTGTGCGCCCCTTCAAAGCTGTATCGGCGCATGACGCGACATACGTCTCCTTTGAACAATGAAAAAACAATATATTTTAGTTGGATGATAATATCAAAATTAAAGTATTCTCAAAGGGATCAAGTATATCTATCTGATGAATTCATAATGTAACCTTTGTTTTTTACAATTTCCAAAAAACTCTATCAAATAACTTAGAAAGCAGATTATGTATGTAGATCATTTTTGTTCTAAGTGCTTAGTTCTGTTTCATTTAGTGGAATTTATAGTTACGGCAAAAAATAATATTTTTGAAGTAGGGGTTTAAATTCAAGATTGAATACGAAAAAAATAATAGCTAGTGATTTGAAAAAATTTGGAATGCTGAAGATTTGACAAAAATCATAGGCTCTGATACTCTTATACCGATTGAAATAAGAGACTAAATATATAACCCAAATTTGTGGGCTATCGTATGATGACCGGTAAAAAATATAAGCTTGTTCAGTCCTCTAGCTCATTACAGCCTATCAGGTCAGGTAGAATTCAACTAGTCAACCAAAATGAATTAACTGAACCTACCTAATATAGGTAGAAAAGACAGAACGCAAGCTAGATCTATAAAATATAATAATAATGTGTATTTTCTCCAAGCTACTCTATAGTAGATATACTTTTATCAGTCTATGATTCAAACTTCCATAAATAAAGTAATATTATTGTGTACTTACATTGATAATAGAAGATCAAGTGACTTCAAAACAAATAAATTCCCGGATAAAACACTGGAAACATGAACTGTAATCTGTATTCAATACATGATGAACTGAACTAACTGGCCCTTGCGACTGACTAGTGACAGTTTAGTGACTACAACACTACAACTAACCAAAAGGCAAACCCAACCAAAAAGGGCGCGAAATACTCCGACTGAGAAGGAGTGAGTTGAGAAAGAGAGGGTAGACCAGTGGACAATGGTGACAGACCTACACTATTACAAAAGAAGGGACTATTATTCGAAACTGTGGAGCAGGTAGTAAGTGGAGAGACTCAAACTATATAGCCTACCGTACTGGAAAATATAACATAGTAATAGAAAGCATATGCAGTTGAATAGAGAAGAGAGAGAGCATAGAGTGTAGAAATGATGGATCATGGATGAGATTAGATTAGATTAGAGTTCTTTATTTATGTATGTTATGTTACAATATATTATTATACTGCTGGCTTATACACTAATTTACGTTAAATGACAATATTGCTTATTATTAAACGAATTTTACAAGATATGAAGAGTTAATTAATGAGAATAGAGATTGAATGCAATTTGAATAACGATAACATTGCGATGTACCGTATCTTCATAAATCGCGGTGTTTCGACAAATAATTGTCCTTTCTCTAAAAATGATATGGAATAATATCCCTCCGATTTGGATGGATAGAGAAAGAGGGGTTGAGTGGTGTGGTAGACGAGGTTAATAAAAATATAGACAAAAAAAACTATAGAAAAGGTTGCTGATCTGAGTTGATTTTTTTCAGTTCTACTCACTGCAAAAGCTAATACTCTGAAGTTCACCCATAATATTTTATGGCGAACAATTTTTGAGAGCAATATTCATTCTCTGTTATGTACCGCATACAACCTAACTGGTTAGGTATCTAGGAGGCAAATCCTCCTAGGTATCTAGGAGGTACCTAACAGGAGGCAAAAATCAATCAGATGAGCAATTGGCGACAAAGAGTGGACTCGGGTGTTAAAATTGGGCAGGGAGTCTTCCTCAACTCTCTCATGTTGGACTACCAACCAACCAACTCACAACTTTGGCTCGATATGGTGTAATTGGAAAACTAGTAGCACCCAACTTCAAGACACGAAATAAAATTATCATTCAGCAAGAAATGTTATTGTTGTGATCATGAATCTGATCGAATAAACACCGATTCTGATAGAAGTAAGTATTCCTGAGAAATAAACGATTCTACTATTGAAAAACTTTCTGTACGGTACCGGTATTCTAATATCAAGCCTCCATACCTACAATCCGGACAATCCTACAATCCTACAATCCATCCTACAATCCTACAATCCGGTAATTTGATATGATGATAATAATAATAAGAAAACTATTTTCTTGAGCTTCTTGAAGCCAGTGATAGTTAAGCCAGTTACACACATCGATTTTTGGACGTTCGATTTTTTGCCGTCCTTATAAATCCACCAGATTAAACGAGACTTGAAACTCTTGAATACATTATCTGTTTGCCAAGTTATGCAACTGTCGGAAAAGTAATAAAATAATATCCTCCCCATTAATACGCAACTGGAATAAGATTGATACGATACGGTATCAGAGAAAGTGTAAAATAGGCCTACTAAAACTAAAGAAGACTTGTAAAATGCTGCGAGACCTCAAAATTAAGTAATATGGTTCAAATTAGAAAAGAAATGAAAAAACTAAATTGCAATTCATCCTGATTTAAAAGGATTCTCAACTCCGGCTACGAAATGATCTTGACAATATAATTTCGCTTGTATAGCCTATGCTAAAAACTAAGCACCTGAATGAAGTAAGTGAGGCGTGAGCTATTTTCTCTTTCTCCTTCATGTTGTGTAATGAAAAAATCGTGTGTCTCTTGTGTGATGGTTATATTTTACAAGCTCATTCCAAGCCTTGAAGAACCACAGATTAATATAGAATCACTGTATGATTCTCAAAAATGTAGTAATTGCAATGATTGAATTGACTCCTGTACAGGGGAGTATCGTTGGCATAACATTTGCTGTTCTCACAACTTTACTTGAATTGGTTCCTGAGTTTCTTTCATAGAATTCAATTTGATATCTCTAATCTATTTCAATACTCAACCATGAAAACCAATTTTCGAATCATAGTATCAATCAGACCCTTTGGATATCGATCTTCTAGTAGTTAACAGAACCAAAATGCAAAGAGTATAAAAAAACCCACCAGTCACTGGTGGTAGGGCTGTGGTTGGGTGCAAAGTAAATGCTGTTATTATTGTAAATGGAAATAAATACGAATATCTCCACTTTCGAGGTGAATTTCATTTCAAAGACTTGAGAGATATCCTCTATTTTTCTTTCAAATAGTCTCCAATTTATCATAAGAGACAATACAGTAAGTTAATATTCTTTGACATTCAATATTTCGATTCCCGTTAATTGAATCAAGCGACTACAATGTAATTGAAGGTATTTAAGTGCTCTCTGATTAATATATAGATCTACTGGGTAGATTAATTGAGTCAGTATGTAATTAATAACTTGGTTGTTGAATTCTGGAAATTACTACTTATCACAATTTCTGAAAAACTACTTTATGGGTTGTGATGAAACTTATTATTTCTTATACATAGAAACATTAAGATTGAAAAAACAACAGCTTTCCAAGATCCTAGATGTTTACCAATCATGCAGCTATCTTGTGGATATAATAACTTTAACTTCAAGAAATTTTCAGGACTGTTTTCAGAGACAAATATTGTTGAAGCGTTTGAGTTATATGAACTGTGATGAGCTTCTAGAAAATGTGATACAAATAAGATACTTTTTTCTCCTCTCAATACTCTCAATATTATTATGATAGTTTTTGTGATATGTTGATACACAAAATTAACGATGTATTTACTCCGCATGTGCTGGAAGTTTACGTGTAATTGATTAATACAGTACCGTATCAATAAATGAAATCAAATATTGGGCTTATCGAGAAGTAATGACAATCGTTCAAGTATTTAGTCTGAATCGTATCTGAAAATGACACTTCAACATCAGTAGCAAGTTCTATTTGCACAAAAGAGGAAATCTATACAGGTTTATTTCAACATGAAATTCAATAGTGTGTCGTCCAATAAAGTATGTAATGAAAACATTTGGGGTATGTTGGGTGTGCTCTGTAGATGTGAGATTCTCTAAAATTATAATTAGTAGATAACCCATGTTCCGCAATGGCGGTCTAATTAAAAACTTGACCCACTGAAATATTCAAGAATTCAAAATAGGCCTATAACCATCCTCGGTAAATTAAGAATCAATATGCAAAATATTTCAAGTCAATCAGCTCAGTAGTTCTGGTGTGATGATAAGTCATTCGTGAATTTCCTGTCACCTACGTCTGTCTATTAGCCAATATTATTTCCTTAATTAGGCTATATTATAGATAACTCTAAAACATCAACACAGACAAATTATTATCGTGATTCACATGATGATACGGAAGATAATTGAATGAAGATCTAAAACTTACATGTAGGCCTACATTATTTTGCTGTAAACTTACTATAATCTTGATAGATACTATAAATTAGGATAGGAAGAGAGTTATGAGAGTTTCAGCTGCAAATCTTCCAAAAACTAGTGTGACAACCTCTTTCACCTACAAAAAGTGTTACAAAACTGTAGTGTGTTCTGTAAAATGTTATTGCCTTTATATTATATTTGCGACACGTTTCCTACAATCAAACTTCTATATTATGCATTTATAATATTTCAAACGTTAATTCATTCTTCAGAAGTTCATATTTATCAACATTTATTATGTTTCTATAAGAGAAACTATGGAATATTATAGAAACTTATAGAAGATTAGAAAAATCTATGCAATACAGGTATGACTCATCCAATTCAGGTATTATCGGTTGATATAAGTGAACAGTTCACTCACAACTCAGATTACGTAGTGACAGTGAACTCTATACTAAATAGGCTATGTATCGTTCATGTACTATAGCCTACTTCAAATTATGGAACAGTAATGCGATGTACTAGAAACTCGAAACGAAGAAGCAGTATTAGGCTACAGTATTTAGAATTTAGTTTTCAGTAGGCTACCTGCCAGCAAAGACAAGAAGATTCTCAGCCAAAAATCCAGTTAGTGGTGTGTCACACTCTTTTGAATTCTGATCTATTGATGCGAATTGGAATCATTGTCTACTTTTCAACTTTTTCTATCCAGAAAGGTTTAGAAGGTCCCTGCTTTGTAAATACTGCAGCTATAGTTGAATAGCTTTAGTTATACATACTAGGGATAGTGGGCAGTTGGATGAGTACTTATATATACAGGACAAAACATCTTCTCTCGCTTTCTCTATCACTTCTCTCTCTCTCCTCCCCTCTTGCTTATTCACCCGCTCTCTCTCTCGCTTACTCACTCACTCAATCTCTCACTCACTCACTCTCTCTCACTCTCACACACTCTCACTCTCTCTCTTTCTGTCTCTTTTAATTATTTTTTCAAATAATTTTTTATACTTTGTGAAATTTGTTCAATAATTATCATTACCATCAATTTATGTATACGCCAGTAAATATTGTAACATACATAAATAAATAACTCTAATCTAATCCAATCTCTCTCTTTCACTCTCTCAATCTCTCTCTATCTCTCTCTCTTTCTCTCTCTGACAACTATTTGCTGAAACACGGCCGATTTATATAGTTACATCACTATATTATATTATCGTTATTTAAATTGCATTAAATCTTCATTCTCATTCATTTATTTTTCATACCTTGTCAAATTTGTTGAATAATTAGCAATACTGTCATTTTAATGAAATAAGTGTATAAGCCAGTGTATATTGTAACATACCTAAGTAATGAACTAGATTTATTCTAATATAATCTCTCTTTGTCAGTTTTTCAGCCTTGATCAACAAGGAGAATTCAAACCAAAGTCTAGACTTGTTTGACCCTTGCAATAAAAGCTAAATATCCAACAAGCCATATTCGAGCTCGACTCCAACCAAGTATGTCATCCTTGAACAAGAAGGGTTTGCTGATTTCGGTTGTATAGATATTATTTAATATTGCTGAACAATGTTTACAAAATATATGATTTGATATTGCAAAAATATTATCCAATATTGTGCCAATGTTGTATTGATATTATCTGAAAATGTTGAACAATATCTACATGGTATATCATTCAATACTGTGACAATGTTGTATAGATATATATAGCAATAGCTTTAGTTATACATACTATAGGGATAGTGGGCAGTTGGATGAGTACTTATATATACAGGACAAAACATCTTCTCTCGCTTTCTCTATCACTTCTCTCTCTCTCCTCCCCTCTTGCTTATTCACCCGCTCACTCTCTCTCACTCACTCACTTACTCTCTCTCACCTTTCAAAATCTCTTTCTCCAACTGTCTTTCATTTGTTTAGAGAGTCAACAAAAGCGGGCCTTCCCTAATGACTTCAGCGCGATTTTCATCCAGTACAGTAGGAATTTTACTACGTCCAGTCACAGACTTACAGTGCTAGAAGATTATACATACACATCGATTTCTACTCGTCCAATTTTTTCCGTCCTCATAAATTCTATTAGATTGAACATAACTTGATGAAGATATGATGTTGTCCATTCAATCTGGTAGAATTATAAAAACGGCAAAAAATCGATGTGCTGTGTAACTGGCTTATTTATCCTTGGTTCAATTACAGTACTTGCAAGTTATGTTTTTCCCATTATTTCAATTATCGTATATCATTCATCATCACATTTTGTGGTCACATTTGCCACTCTACTCATTGCCTTGTTATGAATAACGTTAACTACTGAACATATTTTTAAGGCTATGCAGGAGGGGGACCATGTCGAATTGCTATCTCCATAATCGTAATGTTAATTGGGATTCCATATAACTCGGTTGATTTTCATCCGCACGCTCCGGTCAAAATCTCATTTTGAAGGTTTGTTAATTCTCTATTCAAGTTACGAGGTGGAAAATTGATATTTCTTGGGAAAACATATTGCTCTATTAAGTGGGAAACTTCTATGATTTTTTCCTGGCGTTTTTGATGAATATTTTGGAAATAAACGGTTTTTAAATGGAATCTAGCCAAGGAATTTATCGTTTGCAAGCCACTGAAAAATGGAGGTGACAGACCCTCACACGCACGCACAAGCGGTGCGTGACCGCCTTTAGTTGACTAAAGGCGACCGGTTTCATGGGTTCAGTTTTCCTGTAAACAATAGTTCTTACATTTCCACTCCCTTTTGAAAGTTATTCGCAGAAAGAGTTCATGTGTAAAAGGATATTGACCTGAGAGTGGACAAAATATAATCAGTATACAGAATGTTCTGAAAAAAGGTGCCCGTAAATCAGGGCGTGATTCCTCACATCAAAAGAAGAAAAAAATTATAATTAACATGGGTCCGAAAATGCTTGGTTACCAAGTGATAGAGGGTGGAAGATTTCGTCTGAATTTCTGTGCCTCTGCTGAAACGAAGCCCTACGGGTATTTTGTTGGCTGTTAATTAAGATGTACAATTTAGCGTACTTTATGTGAAATGAACTGAAAAAATCAATAAATCAGTTTTAATCACCGATTATAAAATGATTGGAAAGTACTTTCAAGTAATTTACTCCAATCAAATAATTCTGAACAATTTGTAAATCATTCTCATGCAGTCATCAATTTTATGGACATATTGGTCCACAAGATCCTTCTACATTATTATGGAGATATACTTCACACTTCATGATCTGTTGAGGATACTCGAAAGTTTCGAAGTTTTTCAATTTTCACTATAAGTATAGATTACTCATTAAAATCAAGCAATTCCAAATCATTCCATTCAAATGATTCCGAATGATTGTAAATGGATTTCAATCAGAAATGAGAAAAAAATTCAATGACTTGAAATTATTGTAAATGATTTTAAAGTAATTATAATTGTCTCTTTCAAATCACTTCAAAGTACTTTAAATCAGTTGACTCCAATCATTCTAAATTATTCGTAAATCATTTCCAATCATTGGTCTTCAAGTAATTGAAAAGTACTTCAAAGTACTTCATTCAAATCATTTTAAGTAATTTATAAATCATTTTCAATCATTGGTCTTCAAATGATTGAAAAGTACTTTACTAAATCATTTAAGGTAATTTATAAATCATTTTCAATCATTGGTCTCCAATGACATTTCATGAAGAATTAAAAGTAATTTGAAAGTACTTTTAAATGATTTAACTTGCCCTAAAAAGAGGTGACAAATTTTAAATCACTGGCAATTAGTTTCAAGCACTTTCAAATCATTTCCTTGCTGCTTGGGCGTGGCAATAAGCTCGCGTACTCGATTTACGAAAAATTAATTCGATCAGCTGATTGATAAGATTATTTTAAATCTTATTATTTTAATCTGATTATTAAATCTTAATATTAATATCTATTAATCTATATCTATAATCTATCTATATTAATCTAATCTATCTATAATCTAATCTATATCTATTAATCTATATCTATTTAATCTTATTATTTTAATCTGATTATTTTTAAGCTTTCCAATGATTACAATGATTATCTCAGTTCCATATGGCGTTCATCTGACCATGTTCATAACCTTACTTAATAGGATCCTTCTCCATCCTTTGAAATCCTTAGAGGCAAAATATCTCAAAATCCGTTCTTAGTGCGCGTCTAGCATGTTTGAAGAATATTTGTGCAAAGTTTTAAGTCTGTAGGCTAATCAGTTTTAGATGTAGTGTGATTTTACATAGGAATTCTCGAAAAAAGCCCTCTTCTGAACCGCCCTGTGCTCCTGATCTGAATTTTTCTGCATAGATCTGAATATTCTTCGTAGCTGAACAAAAAAGTTCCTCATGATTTTGCTGTGGAATGAGCGGTTAAAAAGTACAAATTTTTGGGGGGCCCCAGCTCCCTCAGGGGGGCAAATTTTTGAAAATCCTTTCTTGATGGGTGCTTTGAGGCTACCATAAATAATTGTGCAAAATTTCAAGTTTTTAAGCTCAGTAGTTTGGGCTGTAGTGTGATTTCAGTCTGTCGGGGCTTAGCCTTTTATAGATATAGAGAAGATGTCGGGGCTTAGCCTTTTATAGATATAGAGATATTATAATATGTATACAAAATTGAACTCAAGCTTGAATTTATAATTTTAGTGTCTATGTGTTGTCTATCGGATTGTGAGAATTTTTGATTTGACAATTAAATGTTATTATGTCTAATTACAATTTCAATTAATATACATCATCAACCATTTCCAATTTCCCGCAACAATAACTGGATAATTTGATGTCACAGAAACTAGTCAACAGCAATGTAAGCTTAGCTTGGCATAAGAGATACTCAATGTTGACTGAACATTTCGTCTTTCATTGTAACTGAGAATGTCAGTTCCATTCCACAATATTGTTTCCTATTGTTAATGTCAATAGGAAACAATATTGTGGAATGGAACTGACATTTTATCCAGTTATTGTTGCGGGAAATTGGAAATGGTTGATGATGTATATTAATTGAAATTGTAATTAGACATAATAACATTCAATTGTCAAATCAAAAATTCTCACAATCCGATAGACAACACATAGACACTAAAATTATAAATTCAAGCTTGAGTTCAATTTTGTATACATATTATATTATCTCTATATCTTTAAAAGGCTAAGCCTATTGGAATCTCCACATTTGAGTAGTTGTGTTGATGATATTAAGGTCGTTATCCATACTGGATGAGAATACTAGATTCCGTTCAACCACAGATTTAAAAAAAAACGAGATCCGTTCTCAGTTCTTGCACCATTATAAGAGATTACTAGAATTTACCGGAGATTGATAGTGGTGATACAACCGAAACCAGTACCTCATTCTCAAATAAATCTGTGGTTGGACAGTATCTAGTATTTTTATTCGGAATTCTCTCATAATAGCAAATTAATAGAATTGATGATCGCATACATTTTCGTTATAATTGAAACAAGTTCATTTAGAAAGAACGCTCCAGGGTTCAGCTCTATTTTGATCGATGAAAATGTCTTTGGACATTGATTCAAATGATGGAGAGCAAGTTCAAATCGTTGGAATGACCGACTGACTCTTGAACCTCGGTTCACCAGCAAGCAGTGCTGAGATCACTGGGTGCTTGTGATCCGTGCTGCTATAATGAGTCACACTGGACTCTGGCCAGAATTCTGTCTTGAAATAACCGAAATATGATCGTCTAGACATCTCACTTGCTCTGGCGTGGATGTCTCTTCATCTCTTCATTCAATTCGTTCCTCTTCCCACTCTCCCTCTTCTTTCTGCTTGTTTCTTCCCCTTGCTCCTTTCCCCTACAACCTCCTCCAACTGCGTCAGTCCCTCCTCAACATCGCTTCCGGAACAAGGACTCGAGATGAAATCTTTGGTTTGTGATATTGAGATTCAAAGTTTAAAAATGGTTTTACCTTATTAATAAATAAGAGTCTATAGAGAGGAAGCTTACATATTTGAGAAAGAAGTTTTGATGGTTTGAAATTACTATCACATACATATTCATCTACAAGACTGGAAGTATATTTCTTGAATGTGTAGCTCACATGTAACAATAATAAAACTGATTGTAACATCGTCTATAGATTGGAAGTTATAAATAATGCCACATAGCGGCTATCTTCAACAACACTCTTAAAAATGTTGTGAGAAATGATTCAAGTTCATGACCTTGAGGTTGTGAATGAAAGTCATACATAATTTCGCTCCTGGGTTTTGGAAGATTTTTTGTTATAAATAGTCACGGATAAGTACAAATTTTGTATTAATTTCATTATCAATTGTTTCTTGATCACGTTTTATCATTTTGTTTTAGATTTTAATTCTTAATTCTATTTTATAAGCCAAACATCGTTTAGAGGTTATTTTGAGGTTAGGTTTTCGAGATTTAAAAATAAACATAGATAGTTTACTTGACTAAAATTATAACCAAATTAAAATCCTATCATTTATAAATCAATTATTATTATTGCAAGTAATATAATTTCTTAGATAGGAAGATGAGCTCAAGTAGAACACCGAAGGTTATTAATAGAAATGTACACATTGCGGGAGTACTTACGCGTTCCCAAAACCAAAATTCAAAAACGCCAAAACCAAAATCCCAGTTCCTCAAACTACTTTAGCCGAAAAAGTTGCTCAACTACAAAGTAGCCACACTAATTTAAAAAACCAATTAGAAGTAACTCTAAAAACGTCTGAGGAAGAAAGGTTAGGGATGGTAGAAGAAATTAAATCTTTGGAACTGATTATAAAATTACAAGATGAAGACCATAAAAAAGAAATACTAAATCTAAAAAATCAATGTAGTCTAATGTCGGAGGAAATAAAGAAACTAAAATCTAAATTTGATAATACTAAATGTATGATAGAACCTCCGTCCAAATGCAAAAAAATAGAATCTAACCTAAATGATGGGAAATGCTCTGAAAATGGTCGAAATAAAACGTACAGTGAGGTTTTGAAGACAGCAACCAAAAATATAGCTGAGGGAAATAAAGATAGGAAAGGGAGAGTTCTGCTACTGACGTCCAGTCATGGACGTGATTGCAGTGATCTCCTTGATAAAAGATTAAAAAATAAATTTGATGTCCAATGTTTTTTCAAGCCAAGTGCATCAATTAATGCAGTTGTAGAGTCAGCTAGGGAACAAACTAAAGACTTTGATGAAAATGACTATCTAATTGTACTGGGTGGCTCAAATAATATAAATGAACCTAACTTGAATCATCTTCCTCAAGTAACAGAAAAAATCAAGGAAATTGTGCCACTCAGCAAAAAAACAAACTTAATAATAAGTACTATTCCTAATAGGTTTGATAGGCCAGAATTAAATGAAGCAATCAATTCGACAAACAAATCAATCCATAATACAATCAACAGCCTAAAAAATAAGAATTCTAAACAACTGGGGATTTGTTTTCTAAATGAAAGGCTGAAAAGACATAACTTCACTAATCATGGGTTGCATCTAAATCGATCTGGCAAAGTAATCTTTTGTAATAGATTGGCAGAGCTGATTGAAAGCCGTTTGCAATCCTCTGGTTTAAAAACAGTCAAAAAAACAAATAACGATTTTTTAGTAAATTGGCTCAAAACAGGGAAAGGGAAATAGCTACAAATGCTAGAGATAGAGTAGCACAAGATGGTAAGGTTTTTAGTATTTATCATCAAAATATTCAGTATCTTCGCAACAAAATTGACAGATTAGAAGTATTTCTTAAACAGGAGGATCCTGACATTGTTATTTTCACAGAGCATGGCTTAAAAATAAAGGAAATAAATCAAGTTAGGATTCCAGGCTATTCACTGAGATCAGAATTTTGTAGAATAGCTCATAGAAGTGGTGGTGTATGTATATATTCACTAGCAATGCTAAACATACCCAAACTTATGAACTGGATTTTGTTTAGAGATTTTCTGTTGAGATGGATTTAGAGGTGACGGGACTAAGGTTAAAAATTGATGATCGATTTGAGGTAGCAGTGTTAGGTATCTATAGGTCACCAAATGGAGACTGGCAAAAATGTTGTGAGCTGCTCCATACACTTTTGGAAATTACAACCGCTCGTTTCACAAATGTTATAGTAGTAGGAGATTTCAATACCGATTTTGCCAGGCAGGATAAAATGACAGAGGATATTAGAGATATTATTAATATGAATAATTTAGAAATTAAGGTCCACGAATATACAAGAGTAACTCGAACTTCACAGACAATTATTGATAATATCCTCACAAATATAGAAGGTTGTAATGTCAGGTTAGGTAGCTCAGATCTATCAGATCATAACTATCAAATTTTAGATGTTAAGTTGCAGGGCCAGAATCCAAGCAGAAAAAAAACTTTTGTGAAAGAAATTCAGCAATATGAGCTAGGAAATATAAATTGTTTGAAGCAGGAACTGCTTCAAGAAAATTGGAGTAGTGTTTATAACAGTTGTAACCTAAATTACAAATATAAGCAATTCATTGATACTCTAAGATTTCACATTAGTGTATGCTGTCCAATAAAAAAAGTCAAAGTAAAAAAGTAAAAAGTAAATTAAACAAAGTAGATGAATGGATAACTGAAGATATTCTTACTCAAAGAAATATTGTTAGGGAAGCTTATGAGGAATTTAAATTAGTGAGGGATGTTCCGAGTGAAGTCAAATACAAATGTCTAAAGAAAAACTATGCAAAAGAAGTGAGGAAAGCTAAGTGTAAGAAAACAGCTGAAATATTAACAACTAGTACCAATTTTAACTCTGCTGTTTGGGAGGTAATTAATAGAAATAGGAGAGCAGCTCAAAAAGATACAGTTACTAATGTCCCTAGGATAATCGATGAACATGGAAATTATATGGATGATAGTATAGACATTTGTAACTTATTCAATAAGTATTATCAACAGGTTGCATATAATCTCCAAAAGTCACTGAACACTAATACTTATAATACAACTACATTAAATGCTGAGCCAATTGAAAAGGTATTTAAATTTCATCCATTATCAAGAGATGAGTTGTCAAGAATAATAAAAAATTTGAATAACAAAAAAACAGTAGGATTGGATGGGGTCTCAAGCAAAATTTTAAAAGAATGTGAAAATGAATCACTGGACCCTTTATTGCATCTCCTTAATACTTCACTAGAGCAGGGTATTTTCCCTGATGATCTGAAACAAGGAAAAATTTTGCCAATTTTCAAGATTCTGAAAGAGTTGAAAATTATAGACCCATTAGTATTCTAAATGTAATAAGTAAAATTTTTGAAAGAGTAGTTTTAAATAGGCTATTGATGCACCTGGAAGAAATTAATTTCATATGTGATGAACAGCATGGGTTCCAGAAAGGGAAATCTACTAAGACTGCAATAGTATCCCTTGTTGAAAGACTAATAGATATAATAGATTCAGGTGAGAAGGCAGCCGCAATATTTCTTGATTTATCCAAAGCTTTTGATTGTGTGAACCATAGAATATTATTGGAAATACTAAAAACTGTAGGTGTGAATGGTATAGAACTGAAATGGTTTGAATCATATCTCATAGGTAGAAACCAGTGTGTTGAGCTTACCAAGGTGGATGGGAATGAAATAGTAAAAATTAAATCTCAAAAACTGGAGGTCCAGGCTGGAGTACCTCAAGGCTCAATTCTGGGTCCCTTACTGTTTCTGTTGTATGTGAACCAATTACCAAAAGAGTTAAAAGATCACAGAGCTCTGTTGTTTGCTGATGACACATCGCTTATCTTTAACAATTATTTATTAGATAGTCTAGAAATAAATGCTTTTACTGGAGTACAGTCAATTGTCCAATTCTTGAAGCAAAGGCAATTAACAATAAATAGTAAGAAATGTCAATTCCTACAATTCAAAAGTAAATATAATTCAGTAGAGGATAGAGAAATAAATGTGTTTGTAGAGGAAAATGAATTAGATCAAGAAGAGAAAGTAGCATTCTTGGGAATTTTATTGGACAGGAAATTAACATGGCATCCTTACATTGAGAGGATATGTAATAAGATATCATCTGGGGTATTTGTCCTGCGGCAGCTTGCTAGGCTGAATGATAAAAAACTACTGTTAACTGCTTACCATGGACTTATACTATCTCATATTAGGTATGCTATTTTAGTATGGGGTAATTCATCTCAACAAAATATGGACAGGGTGTTTAAGATTCAAAAGAAGGCACTCAGATGTATAGAGAAAGTGAATAGGTTAGACTCTTGTAGGCCTTTATTTAAAAAGCTTGGTCTATTAACTGTGCCATCTTTGTATGTATATGAAGTTGTATGCATGTGAAAACGAGTGGTGTGATCCAGAATTCAGATGTTCATGAGTATAATACGCGAAACAGAGCAGATTATCATATAATGGGTCACAATAGTAGGTTATTTGAACAAAAACCAGATTATATTGGTAGGAAATTTTATAACAAGCTACCTCAAATCTTGAAAAGTAATGATGATTTGAAGATTTTCAAAAAACAAATTAAAAAATATTTAGTTGATGGAGCTTTTTATAGTGTACAAGAATTCCTTTCAAACCTAAACTAGGTTGAACTACTTAGTGTTAGAATTATTATGTAATAACATGACTTGTCTTATACTCCATGACTGGAGTCTTTAGGACGTAATCTTAAAAAAAAAAAAAAAAAAAAAAATTACTTCCCTCCCTGATAATTCATGTGAAATCATAAGTGTATAATATGGAAAAAGCATGAAACAGAAATCAATCTCTGTTCTACGTAAAATGCGTCAGAGGGTACAAAAAAGATTCTCAATAAATCAGCAACTCATATCATCAAACCAATTTGGTGCCAATTTGGTCATTCGTAGTGGAGAACAAATTGAAGCGATATGTATTATAGAAGAGTAATTGAATTCTGTAATCAAATACTTGGTTCATAAGAAGACATAACCAATGAAACATACTGTGACTTAGTACAAAAAGGAAAGTAATTCATAATATTATAGCATGTAACTGAACATGCATAAGGTGAGCTCAACAGTATTCAAAGATATAATAATTATGGAACAGATCAAATCTCGAAGTACTATATAAATCACTACGTAAGTGGGATATAATTGAATTTTCTTAAGCAAACATTATTGAATACAAATGATCTGTTATATCAACTGTGTAACGGAATTTGTTATGTGAGTGATGTCATTGAATAAAACTATATTTAATGTCATGAATGCATGAACATAATTCATCATCTCCTTCCTAATTAGTTTTGGAGAGAAGGGAGTATTGAATTTACTGCTTCTCGATTTAATAATGAGTTTAAAGCTTATTCTTCAGTTGTTTATTTATTTTGAATTCGGACTAATCGTTAGCATTTCTTGGTATTGCCACAAATTTTTCGATAACAACAAAAATATTAAATATATAAATATTAAAAATATAACCATTCTAATGGTAAACCAGATAATTATCACTTTTAATCAGAGGGAGATTAAAATTTCTAGATTCTACTGAGAAAAATCTGAATTATCAAATTGAGCTGATATTCTATGCACATTCAATAAAATCGTGCATAAAAAGATAACTATGCTAAGACTCGATATTGCCTGAAGTAAATTACCTAGAGCGCAGGCGTGTTATGCGGGTAGTATCCTCTCCAACAAGGCGTAAGTCAACAAAGCGCAGTACTGTAACCGTTGTTTACATTACAGTTCTCTCTTGTTCACAACGTAAGTGTCTGAATCCATACCGCTCTTCAACTCCTGCACTTTTCCTCTGTAAATTTTGAACATTATTTTCAATGTTCTGAATAGCTTGTATTATTGAAACATGAGTAATCAGAATGTTAATCAACATAAATTTAATATCAGCCTGAATGCACAGATGATTACAGAGGAAGAATTGCACTATATAATTGGATTTTCAGTAGACAAATTCGGTTTTTTATCAATCCTCAACTGCAATCGGGATGATCAAGTACGTCTTTAATGAGAAATCCTCGAATTTGCAATATCTTTTAATAATAAACACAATGGAAATAGATGATGGATTATGGCTATAATTTATTCTTATTGGAAATACTTGAATTATACTTCATCCTTTGATCATTCACAATACAATTCCTGAATTCAATGGGTATTGCCACCACTCACCAATGCTCGAATATATTCATTACTCATAAATAGGTATCGGGAAGAAATGTTTTTTTAATGCATCAGAATAGAATCGATCAGTGTATGTTCCATAGAATTTTTGAAGATAATGTTTCTCTGCATTTTGTGTTCGCATCATGATTGAAAAATCTATTCAGGAACTGGGTTCATGATGACTCCATTGTTATCTCTGAAATCTGATTTACAGTTACAGAATTGTGATTCAAATTTTTTTCTTGTTCAAAGAATTTCATTCTTGAAGAATTCATAGAAGAATATACTAATCTATAATCATCATCAATTCACCATCGACAAATTTATCTCACTCATGAAGACTATAGACTCAATTCCAAAATCTTTGGAGAATAGAATGTAATTTGGAAATAAAGCTGAAGAAGTATGGGAATTCTCATTGCTCAGTGATTTATACCAGGTTGTTAAAAGACTCCATTGTCCTAGTTTAGCTTCTTCCTTCACATAGCTGGAAGGTGAATAAGAACTCTAGGATAAATTCGCCAAGGCATTTGTTTGTGAGGAGTTATGAGGATGAACCTGCCGCCCTTTTCATGTTTCTTCAGCTCAACTGTGAGGTACTCAGCAAGTCACCAGCCACCTGCAAAAAACTGCTCAAGAATATATACTGCTGTGGAATAAAACCCTTTAATTTTAATCAGTCGTGCGGCAACGAAACAATGAGGCTAGATTCAACATCGAACAAAGCTATTTGCCAGTTTATGTTGTGATCTAGCCTTATTCTGACTTTATTTCCACTCAAAATATAGAGCACCAGAACTTCATCTAATGATGAATGACTTTGATTAGTGAAGTACATAATAAATTGCTGGGACAGAATTGTGATTTTTCTTGATTCGTTGATATCAACAATTAGTTGCTTCTGTTTGAGAAAGGAAAATATTTTCAATTTCTAATGATGGTTTGTCGGAGTTACACTACTTTCAGAAATAATGTAGACAAGAATGGGAAAAAATTCAAAAAGTAATAAGTCGGTGATATCAATTCATAGGTGGATATTGATTTATCAATATACTATCATCAATTGTTGGTGATATTGTTCCAGTAATAAATAATACTGGATAATTCCAGCGAAAGGATAATGAGCAAATTGTTCCTTGCTCAATCAATTATTGGTGATCAACTTATTTATTGGACTTTACTAGCCCACATGTTTGCTGTGGGATGGAAAATGATCGGAATACAATTCCTAGATTTTAAAATTCAAGATCGCATCATGATATGCATCAAAACCAGTGCTACAGAACCATTCCATTACACCAATTCATGTTGGAATGAAGAGAGCTCTGAAAGCGTATTCCAGTATTATAATGTAATTAAAAAGGAAGCAATTTTAACTACTCAGAATGTCGTACAGCGGTGTGAGATTGGAGAAGTTATGCAGTCGAGCGTAAAGATGATGAGATAATGCTCAGGATATACTTCGGGACATCCTTTGGAAATACTCGCTGAACCAGTACTACATAGTTACATATGTCTCAAACAGATGTGTAGAAAGGAATCTCTGGATTCCTCGGCCTATAGAAGAATTTCATTCTTTGGCCACCCAGGCACTCATTCATTGCTCCACTGATTTCTACAATGTAAAAGCCATTACACAATGATGTAGATGAGAAAATAATAATTCAAATGGCGATCTCATAGATGAGATCACTATTTGTGATAGTCAAGGAAATTTATAGAATATTACAAAAGAGGAATGATCGTCCTGGGTGATGAAGGAAAATCTCCTCTTTGAAAAATTATAAAGGTTTTAAATGATGGGGATCACGGAAAAGTAGAGATAACTTTCTTTATATCATCTTTCCTCATCTTTATAAATCATTGATGACTTTAACAATGAACTAGGAAGAGAATGTTATGAAACTGAAACGGTAGATGATTTTTTTTCGTTTAATACGACTCCAGTATCAGATGAGATCATGCAAACGCACTGAATATTCTCCAAATGAATATCACAATAATTATTGAAAAGAACTTTTATCAATTTGCCTACATGATGCAAAATAGCTCTACTGAATTCCACATTATTATATTAACAGAAACTTGGAAGATTGATGAGAATAGTTCTAATGTTTAATTGAATGGTTATACCGATATAAATCAGCCAAGTAATCTAAATAAATGTGACGGTGTATGTATATTGATCAAGGACTCCCTAATCGTCAGCACTGTCAATCTGGCTATAACTGAATCAAACTCAATTATAATCAACGTTAAGGATCCTAAAATAAACATAGAACTAACCGTGATTGCTATATACAGATCTCCAGCGGGAAATATCGATGTATTTTGGAATGAAATAAATCATTGTTTAAAACAATTATAAAGATGTGGGAATATTGTGCTAGCAGGTGACCTCAATATGAATATAAATAATAATAGCAGCATTTCAAACGAGTACATGAATACTATGTCCATTAACGGCTTTTAATCCTATATCAATAAAACAACTAGAGAGAATCAGACATCAGAGTCTTGCATCGACCACATATTTCTAAAAACCTCCTCTTTTGATCCCGATCACATCCGGGGCGTTATCTTCAAAACGGCAATTACTGACCACTATAGCACTGGTTTAATACTAGAGAAGATGAAAACTAACAAAATAAATGATACAAAGACTCAACTCATAGGAGTAATCAACTATGATGCCTTGATAAGTAAATTGGAATTAGAGAACTGGAATTATGTAATTCACCCAAATGTTAACGCCAATGAATCATTTAACTCTTTTATCAATAGATTGAATTTCCATGTACAGAATGTAACTACCGAAAAGAAAATCTCTCATAAACTCAAACCGCTTAGAAATTGGATAGCTATTGGTTTAGTTCACTCCATTCGTGTGAAGGATAAAATGCACAGAACACTCAGTAAACAGCCTCATAACGAAAGTGAATTTTATTATCATGGCGATTCTGTGCTTAAGCCGCCATTTTGTCACACCGTTGAGTGGGAGGAGACTGTCAAGCTAGGCCAATGGCAGGCGTTCATGCCCTCGACCAATAGCAGTACTCGCCTACTAGTATAAATTCTGCTGCTCTTGTATTTCGTTTTAGTATATAAGAGATTGACAATGGTGTAATAACCGAAACCGGTCTTTCTAATTATTAATAAATCAGTAGTTTTTCGACAATTTCTTAGTCTTTTTCATCCAATATGAATAATTACCACAATATCAACTTCTCAACTACACAAAAAGTGAATAATGTATGTTTGAAAAGAATTGCTTTCCTTGTTGCAAGACCTTTGGCCTTCACAATAAATAAATGTTTCAGTGAAGGCGTATTTCCGGAACACTTCAAAATAACACATATTGTCCCTTTATTCAAAGGTGGAAACCCAGACGATCCCTCAAATTGTCGTCCAATTAGTCTATTGAGTGCTTTCTCAATGATGATGGAGAAAATAATAAAATGTAGACTAATGAATTACCTAGGAAAATATAATTTAATCAGCGGTAATAAGTATGTTTTCAGGAAGTTAAAAGCACGGATGATGCTATTATCAAACTAACCAGTATCATAAATAATAATTTCAATAACAATAGAAAAACCCTAGCAGTGCTGTTGGATTTAAGTAAAGCATGTGATATCATACCACACTCCAAGCTTTTACACAAGTTTCAGTGCTTAGGCATTCGCGGTATACCACTAAAGCTATTCGATGATTATTTAAAGGGCCGTTCACAAGTTCTAAAAACCAGTAAAATGTATTTAACTGATTACTGATTGCTACAAGGGACCCTACTCTCCCCAATTCTGTCCCTGATCTACGTGAAATTAAAAATTGATGATTGTGAAGTAATATCGTATGCTTATGAAACAACGCTTATTTTCACGGGAAACGCTTGGCATGATATAATCAAAAGTAGTGAGTTGGGTTTGAACAAAATAAAATCCTTTCTAGATAGACACACATAACACTAAATTTAAAAAAAAAACCTCTTCATTACTTTCTCACCCAACTTGGCTGGACAGCCTGATATAAAAAAGGCTTTACGTATCCATTCATCATCATGCAATAGAGATAATATTTGTGATTGTCTAAAAATAATAAGTGCGAAAAGAGTAAATATTTAGGCATAATGTTGGACCCTCACTTGAGATTGAATGCACAGATAATAATTTATATAATTGGCTCAAGTTTCTTATTTACAAGTTTCATAGTATCAATAGACTAAAAAATCTAGAACTTGCAAAAATGATTTATTATGCCTACGCACATGGTGTCTTGCATCGAAGCCTGGGGTGGAGCTTTGAACGCGCATTAGAATAAATAATTATACGTTGTTCAAAAATATCTCATTAAAGCCATATTGGGTAAACCAAGGCGTTATCCTAACAATGCCCTTTTCTATGAGTTTGGTGTACACACAATCAAACAGTTGTACATAAGAAATATTTTTCTTTATATGAATAGATATAAAGATAACTTCCAACTACGAAGAACACACTACAGTTTAAGAGAAACATCCATAACGTTTTCAGCTGCTAGATCTAGACTGTTGGTTTGCGATAGACAACTCAGTTTCATAGCCAATAGAATGGTTAACTACTACATTCCAACTAAATTCATTCAAAGTAGAATCACAAAAATGTTGATCAAAGAAATTGATGAATGTATAATGAGATAATATCCAATTTGTAACTATAAAATATTTTCTAGGTGTGCATCAGTCTTTAACTTCTACCGTAAATGAGTCTCCATAGTCTCCGAATCCATATTACCTTCCTTCACGTTTTCCGTTATGCATGGCACGTTAACCTCAGTGAATTATATTGTCATATTCTCCATTGTCAATCAATAATAATTTTGTCAATGCATTGTCGGTTTTTTTTTATTAGATTGCTTTTTATTTTTTCTCTTTTTTGGTCATTCCATCTCATTATTTCTTTTTTTTTTGAGCATTCCATTCCATTATCTTCATTGAGTTTTATCATAATTACAAATTATAAAATATGCCTATTATTAAGATGCACTAGATAAGTTTATTTGCATTTTCCCTGCGCTCAGGCTTATGCCTTAGCAGGTTGTTTTCCTGTATTGCATTAAGTGTATTTTTTTGTATACAATATTGCATAATAGTGGTCTTATTCAATTGTAATTTTTCTTGAAAATGTAAAATAAAATTTGATTTGATTTGAACTTAACCTAACCCGCTTGCCAATGAGTAAATTGCTTTCATTATTCAAATCAGAGGAATCAATAAATTGTCATCCCTGTTGAGTGGGTAGCAGGTTGGAACTGTATGTTCTCATTAGCTTATCATAGATAATGAGAACATAATGAACTTTTTAAAATACCAGCTTATTTCATTCCATCATGAGTTCAATCATTCATTAGAAACAGTTCATAGTATTAATATTGAATCAATCTCATCAAATCTCAATAATAACTGTCATAATAAAGAGTTCATTGGACCATAATGTGATAGTAATATGATTTGGTACACCATCACAAAGAAGAGCTGATGATTAAATCAAAAGTCCAGAATGTCATAACGCACACAATATTTTTTCGAACGCAATCAATTCTGTCATTCATTATAGATTACAGCCCACTCGATTACTGCGCTAATCCGATTTTCCACATCGATGGTGATAATTTGGAAATAGATTATTGATATCAACCAGAGCTGGAGGATTGAATTGCTGGAGAGTCAGACAATTGAAGTAGTATATTAATCAATTCAGCATGAAATTCATGCCCTGAAACTCATTATTTCATGAAAATAGCCTCTGTCCATAAAATGCAGATTAGTTTCACAAGAACATTATTGTATTTAGGTTCAATAGGGCTGATCGATTTTGAAGTCTGCTTGGGAATTGAATATTCTACGACATATTCCATGTCTGATATGACAGACTTCGAGTATTTTTCTTCAACTCTATATGAATTATATGCTAAACTCATGACAATATTCTCCTAAAAAATTTAGTCACATGAGAATTTAAAATACTTCAATGCTACAATGTCTCCTCATTTTTCAATAAATGTATTTGGAAATTCTGTACTAACAAAAAAAAGTGCCATAATATATATTAAATAATGCGTTCATCGTTCAAAACGTCATGTCCAGATGAGTAATGATGTTTGTCAAGATGATTGGAATACAAATATGCAAAGGAAAAAATTCATAGGTTTTAAAAACTAATAAGTTATTTCAACTGAATCGATATTAAGAGAAACTACAATATGTTTAAAATACCAATATATCCACCTCAATATTACTTTTGAAAGATCAATACAATCATCAGTTCTCACAAGAATACTAGAAATCATTTTTAGAATCTAATCTTCGTCAAATACGGTTGATGAACCCTGGATTTGAAAATCAAAAAGTCTAATATTTGCACAAAATTTGAAACGGTTCATATATAGGCATATCGATAAATGAATTAAGAAAGTTTTTTAGAATTTATGATCAGCTAGTTTTCCGGGAAAATTGATTTGCAGAGCAAGATGTGCAAGGCACGACCACGCTTGACCCAATTTCTGGGAGAATGTGGAAGCCTTTTACAGTGTGGCAAGTTTAAGGGAGCGACGATATAGCAGAACAAGAAATACGATAACATTCTTTTTTGTGTGTCGTGCCGGTCAATAGCGAGATTCGGAAATGGAAAAGCGTCGGTCTGTGTGTGTATGTATGCATGTGTTCATGTGTGTGTGTATGCAGTGCGTTGCGGTCTGACAAATATATCGACGCCGAGAGGGCGACTTGATTTCGAGAGCGCAAATGAAACGCGGTGAGTTACGGTCTTCTTCAGCCAGTGCCTTGTAGATCGCGTGACGACTACCATTGTCATCGTCCTCACAGTCAGTGCAGTGCATCTCTACTATCAGGCCACAACGCCAACTCGATCTCGTGCTGGTGTCCCGATGGAAATTGCCTCTCAACCGCCGCCAAAACACAATAGAACCGCGGCAACTAACCGCATCCCGCATCCTACCAATTCCGTTTCCAATAAGATCGTCGTCGATCATAGCTCAAGATAGCCGAGCCAATTTTAATTCTATTGGCTGGCATTCAATTTCATATGCATAAATCAGTAGCCGATCGGTAACTGTGTGCTATTCTCAGGGAACAATGAGTGTTACTGATGAATTGTTATTGGTTTTTGTGATGATGTTATGTCAACTAAAATCGATGGTATGACTTTTGACGGTTATAGATGATTTGTGATCAATCCCTTCAGCTCTTATATCATTATCCAGTAATTTCCCTTGACATGTTCTGCTCGACGGATAGAATGATGACAATACAAGTGGCAATGATGCTTAAGAAAAATTCAATAATTTCAATTAAAATTTTCCAAGTATCAAATGAAGAATAGTTTGGAATCTTCTATAATGAGGAATTTCTAATTTTTAATTATCATATTGGATAATCTCACGTATCCATTATCGCAAACGATATCACAAAAAACCAAAACTATTGTTTGATGGGATGTTCAACCACTCAACCATTGGCTATCATCACAAATAAGAGGCACAAACATAATTAACTGAATGTTACAAAGGTGTTGGAACTCTCTCATGAATATTGAAAATTCCAGTCTGAAGGTTTGGAAATACATATCTTATTGAACTGATACTTCTCTTGCCGGACAATTTTATTCTTACTGTTTCTAATTGAAATACACTGTTGAAAGGAGTCCAGTCGAATGCATATTGCTCTATTCTCTATTTGCTCAGATGTATATTTTTGTAGAATATTTTTCATTCATGGAAGCATTAAAGATAGCAAACAATACTATCACATCCAAATACTTCTACGTTCTAATATCGTGATAGTCTAATATCTATAAAATATATCTACACATAATAGAATATTGTTCAAAGAAGTATTATTCCTTCTGTTCGAGTTATCAAATTATCAGGTGTATTATTACTTCTTCGAAGTATGTTCTGTACATCTGATACAAACGTTTTTAACAGTCAGACAGAATAATACTCATTTGAAGTATAGAATTTCAAGAGTATCTTGTTTCATCCACCTAGCTAAAAATGATTGTTTCATAACCACAGAATGGTTTCGAGCATGTGCTCAACTAAGTACACATTATATTCACAACCGGGAAAAATGCATTGATCTAATTTGAGCAAGCGCGCACCTTGCAGGCATACTGGGGATAGATTGAAAATTCCAATCGACTCCCGTCCGATATTATCGTCGGCAAATGGCTTCCGGTTGAGAGCCTCGGGCGTTGGCAAGACGCAGGCTACTAGTTTGGTTATCTCAGTCGACCGTCGGTCCACATCCATCGTCCATGTCCGACATCATCCAGCCTCGTGTAACTTCCTTAACGCTCCACTGAATAGCAAGATTGGCTCTGGACTTGCATAATCTGCCACTTCGATTAGATGCCAGCCATGCTCCATGTACAGTGCACAGCCAGGCTATGTACGGCATGCATACATGGCTCGTGGTGGCTTACGGAGTCACGCTACACTGACCATGTCTGGCTGCTCACGATTGGTGGCGGAGCAGGCCGCTACTGAAGCATCATTCCAAGAAATTGAGCTTACATGTTTATTATGGTGTCACGTGTTGCATTATGAATTACAACGTGTTTAGATAATAGCTTCAAAGTTTATTGTGGTTTCACATGTTGCAATAACTAATCAATGTACATGGTGGAAATTGGTGATGTAGAAACGATGTGTGAGAATCGAAGGTGTGGGAGTGGCTGTGAGATTCTGATGTAATGAAAACCTCCGACCCAATTCGACTTTTCAGAACCTTTTCTCGACATCTCAATGCGGCATGCACAACCAAAAAGGCTTCCTCCTCCTTCTCAGGGGAAGAAGGCGTTTGAGAGAATGAGCCGACTTGAAAGAGGAAATCGAAAGGTGAGAGCGAGCGATCGTGAAGTGCACCAACAAAAGCGAGAGAGAAATACGAGATTCCTTTCACTAAAAGGTTTATATCCAATAGTGGGCTGCTGCAGAGAAAATATTGCAACTTTCTTTTCATCTCCTGGAATAAGATCAAAAAAACATGCGAGTAGTATAGCCTGTCAATTAATTACTGCGTTGATGATTCATAAATGTATTATCATATTGTACATTTCAGAATAATCGCATTACCCAATTTGTGATGGATATTTAAAAGTGATTTATCATAATCTCAAAAATAAATTTTGTCAAGACATTGGTATTTATCAATTTTAACTCTGGATCTCAAGTCACAAATTATTACAGTACAGAAACAATATTGTTAACTGATGGTTTGGAAATACATATCTTATTGAACTGATACTTCTCTTGCCGGACAATTTTATTCTTACTGTTTATAATTGAAATACACTGTTGAAAGGAGTCCAGTCGAATGCATATTGCTCTATTCTCTATTTGTTCAGATGTATATTTTTGTAGAATATTTTTCATTCATGGAAGCAATAAAGATAGCAAACAATACTATCACATCCAAATACTTCTACGTTCTAATATCGTGATAGTCTAATATCTATAAAATATATCTACACATAATAGAATATTGTTCAAAGAAGTATTATTCCTTCTGTTCGAGTTATCAAATTATCAGGTTCTTCGAAGTATGTTCTGTACATCTGATACAAACGTTTTTAACAGTCAGACAAATACTCATTTGAAGTATAGAATTTCAAGAGTATCTTGTTTCATCCACCTAGCTAAAAATGATTGTTTCATAACCACAGAATGGTTTCGAGCATGTGCTCAACTAAGTACACATTATATTCACAACCGGGAAAAATGCATTGATCTAATTTGAGCAAGCGCGCACCTTGCAGGCATACTGGGGATAGATTGAAAATTCCAATCGACTCCCGTCCGATATTATCGTCGGCAAATGGCTTCCGGTTGAGAGCCTCGGGCGTTGGCAAGACGCAGGCTACTAGTTTGGTTATCTCAGTCGACCGTCGGTCCACATCCATCGTCCATGTCCGACATCATCCAGCCTCGTGTAACTTCCTTAACGCTCCACTGAATAGCAAGATTGGCTCTGGACTTGCATAATCTGCCACTTCGATTAGATGCCAGCCATGCTCCATGTACAGTGCACAGCCAGGCTATGTACGGCATGCATACATGGCTCGTGGTGGCTTACGGAGTCACGCTACACTGACCATGTCTGGCTGCTCACGATTGGTGGCGGAGCAGGCCGCTACTGAAGCATCATTCCAAGAAATTGAGCTTACATGTTTATTATGGTGTCACGTGTTGCATTATGAATTACAACGTGTTTAGATAATAGCTTCAAAGTTTATTGTGGTTTCACATGTTGCAATAACTAAACAATGTACAAGGTGTTACATTGATTGAAGATACATTCTTCACCTCGATAAATTTGGGTTGATCACAATCATTCAATTAACTCATCACCTGAATAATGGTCTTATGAGAGAAACATTTCAAGATACACTTACGTTGAGAATTCATAAATAGTGAAGAGACTGTGTTATTAGATTCTTCCTGGTGAGGTCTTACATTCATGTCTCGTCAATAGGGGTTTAGTGATAATGTTTTGCAGCATCAGATTCCTGTAGTCATGTCTGAGAACTATTGAGCATTACTGAATTTTGCCTGCTAATATTCACAAGGGAGGAGGAATAAGAAGGAGTTATGGGAATGAGAAAGTGCATTGATGGAAATAAAAATGAAACCCAGGAAGAACAGTAATGAGCAGGATTAGTTCTTTCAATAGAATGTAATTGTTAATCAATAATTCTTCTGTACTAGGACAAATTAAGAATTACTGACTGATATTGTGTGTGATTGATACACGTGGTAATTTGAGTAATTTACATTGATACATTGATCATAGGTATTCAATACTCACTGTATTCTTTCATTTAATACTCTCCATCCTCCATCAGAAGAGTGTTTGAACAATTTCAACTAGACAGGATTATGTGGAGAAATATCACCTATTTCACACTCGACGTTGCTGTTAGTAAATATTACAAACTAGCAGGAACCCGTGCTTCGCAAGGATCTATTTTAAAAATTGATAATCTGAAAACTTGACGTAATGAAATTTTGAAGAATTGAAAATAGGCCTATAACCATCCTTGGTTAATTAAGAATCTAGCCTATATGCAAAATTTCAAGTTGATTAGTCCAGTAGTTCAGACGTGATAATGCGTCAAACATAATTTTCCTATCCCGTACGTGTATAAGCCAACTCTTTATTTTATTATAGATATGGTTAACGACTGCAAGAGATAGGAGTGTGGAACAGAATAGTTGTGAAACTATGATAGCCCCAGAAGTTTCTCGAACACAATAGTAGGTACTACATGAACTTTTTTGGAAGTGACTTAAAAAAAAAATGTTAAAGCAACAGAACTGAAAGTTGTCAACCTTATCATTCTTCCTCCATTTTAACATTGTTAATTTACTAAAAGATAGGATAAGTTGAATAGTTCCCCTTTCAGGGGTTTTGACAACCCACAAAATTCATTTTTCATTTGAGGAAATATCGAAAAGGTGCATAGGATCTTATTTTTTGTTCAGCTTGCCAAAATACCCCTCATTTCAATATTAAAATTTTCGACTGACTCTACAGTGAGTCAATAATTCTATCATGGCTCGAATAATTTTGAAATTGTAATAAAATAAAAATGGTAGAGAATAATTAATTCATGTGAATGTCAACACCTTTATTTAAAGACATATCAACTGCATGCGTTTTTGTATTGCCGATACAGCATTGATAAAACTGTAGACGTTTATTTAGCAGTCTCAAAAATTGTTCTAGCTGAAAAATTAATAATCCATACATTGGGCCTATACATTGCATCAGGAAAATGAAGTTCAAAACTATGGTTTTCCTAAACATATGTTGTTGACATAATTTCTTTGATGCAGCTGTTTCACATTCGCCATATTATTATAGAGAGTTTGTGAAAAAAAATTGCATGGCTGCCTGTAAAGTCGGTATACGGGCTAAAGTTTTACGTGACAACGACTTTGAGTGGTAAAATAATTTCAATGTGAATATTCATTCACCCCTCCTAGGGAGTACAACACCTTGTCGTTGGTGGAGGGGCTTGTGTACTCCAATAACCCCGAGAGCTATGCCGGCGGTAGTGTAACTACCAGCAGGGCCTCCCAAGCCGGACAGGTCGAGGGGTAGGAGTCAGACGAAGAAGTACTCCAAAGAAGGCGTCGTTGGGCTAATCACCCACACGCTGGTTTAAAGCTGATTCAAAGAACTACAACTAGCCTCGGACGGGACCGGAATTTACGGAATAAACGGACAAGCCACTTTATCAGATTTGGGACATGGAACATTCGGACACTGACTGGGAAAGAGGTAGAGATGGTAGAGGAGATGAAAAAGTATAAGATCAAGGTGTGGGTATATGCGAAACGAGAAGAAGGGGTGTAGGAGAGAGAGTTCTTGAGGAGGGATATGTAATGAGATACTCAGGAGTAGCTGATGGAAGGAGAGCTTGCGGTGGAGTGGCTATTGTAATAGATGAAGAAACCAACACCAGAGTTAGAAGTTGGAAAGCCATTAGCCCTAGAATAATAAGAGTAGATCTAGACCTGGAAGAGAAAATTAGCATAATCCAAGTATATGGACCAACAGAAGATGCAAATGTGGCCGAGAAAGATGAATTCTGGATGCAGCTAGAGAGAGAAACCATTGAAGCTGAAGAATCAAGGAAACTTGTAGTGATTGGTGATTTCAATGGAAGAATCGGAATGGATGAGCAGGTGGGGAATGGGTGTATGGGAAAGTATGGATGTGAGGTGATTAAGAATAACAATGGACAAAGATTGATTGAATATGCATCTCAACACAATTTCCTCATAGGGAACACTTGGTTCATTCATAAGAGAATCCACAAGATTACATTCGTTGGAGAAGGCAGAGAGGCAGAAAGCATGATTGATTACATTCTCTATCAAGGAGAGCTTAGATATGCTTTTAGGGATGTGAAGGTCATAAGGGGAGCAGAACTGGACACTGACCACAAACTTCTGGTTGCGGACACAGGTTTTAGAGAAAGAAAGGTTTGCAGACAGAAAGCATACAGGAGAATAAAGCATGAAGAGTTGAGACTTGCTGAAAATAGAGAAAAATATAAAGTAGAGCTCTCAAATCGGATTGAAAATTTGCAAAATGCTGAAGATATGCAAAATAATGTTGATTTTATTTGGAGTGAATTGAAAGAAGTTATTATGGGTGCTGCTGAGGAGGTATGTGGCCAGAAAGTAGTAGGAAGGTTTAAGAGAAGAACTAGATGGTGGTCAGAAGAAGTCAAGATGAAAGTTAGAGAGAAGAAGAAAGCATACAAGAAATTTATAGGCTCTAAGAGACAGGAGGATTACAGAATCTACGTTGAAAAACGGAATGTTGCCAAGAGAACTGTCAAATTAGCAAAAATCGAATCCTGGGAAAATTTTGGCAGAGATCTACAAAATTTGCATGGACGTGAAAATGGGCGAGCTTTCTGGAGAACGGTGAAACAGCTGAGAGGAAAATTTGGAAAGCAGACTAGATCAATAGTGGATGAAAATGGAAGGTTGGTGTCACAGTTGGAGGAAGTGATGGAGAGATGGAGAAGGTACTACGAAAATAAGTTCCAAAGAAATGAGAATGAAACAGGGTTTGACCAAGATGAGCATCAGCAAATGATGGATGAATTGATAGATGGCATAACCAATGAGATCACTACAAATGAAGTGGAAGAATCAATAAAAAGGCTGAGGACAGGAAGGGCTGCGGGAGAGGATGGGATTGTGCCAGAGCTAATAAAATGGGGAGGAGATCTCTTGATAGAGAAGATGACAAGTTTGATCAACTTGATATGGCATCAAGAAAGAGTTCCCAGTCAATGGACCAAGAATATTATCATCCCTATCCACAAGAAGGGCCCCACCACAGACTGTGAAAATTATAGAGCGGTTTGCCTCTCTCAAGTGAGCATGAAAGTATACACGGGTATTCTGGAGAAACGTTTGCGCAAAGTTGTAGAGCAAGAGATGGAGGAGGAACAGGCAGCGTTTAGGCCGGGTAGACAGGCCCAGGAGCATGTGTCATCGCTGAGGAATATATGCTCAAAATTTTTAGAGAGGGGAAAGCCTGTCTATTTAGCTTTCTTAGACCTGAAGGCTGCTTTTGACTCAGTTCCACGACAGGTGATATGGGAAGCCTTAAAAAGAAAGAGAGTACCTGAAAAGCTGATCAAGGCCATCATTAGTGTCAATGTAGGAATGAGAGCGAAAGTGCGAATATGTGGAGGAATGTCCCATGAATTTGGTATGGAGATGGGGGTAAAACAGGGTGACAGTCTGAGTCCCCTACTCTTCATATTAGTGATGGATGAGATCCATAAGGTGTGCAAGAGAAGGACCCAGAATATGATGGTAGGGTATTGGAACATGCGACCGATTGGGGCAAGAGCTCTCCTATATGCGGACGATATAGTGCTGATTGCTGATACTCAGCAGAAACTCCAACAATCAGTGACAGAATGGGCTGAGGAGCTGAAACGAAGAGGAATGATTATGAATGTGAGTAAAAGTAAGGTGATGGTGGTTTCAAGAGGAGGGAGAGAGAATATTCAAATTATGGTGAGTGAAGAACTGCTCGAACAGGTAGGGAAGTACGAATACCTTGGTACAATGTTTTCTGAGGACGGAAAAATAGATCTGGAAGTGATGAATAGGGTGAGAAAGGGATCTACGGCCTACTATGCAATCAAGGATTGCATTTTTGGGAAAAGAGAGATAGAAAAAAGAATTAAAAATCACGTCTATCGATCAGTAATTGAACCCATCATGTTGTACGGGAGTGAAAGCTGGCCCATTAAATCATGCCATGAGAATAAAATCAGGACGGTGGAAATGAAGTGTCACAGGAAATCAGTAGGAAAGACCAGGAGAGATAGGATTCGAAACACCAGGATAAGAGAGGAAGTTGGCATGAGAGATGTGAGCGAGAGGATAGAAATGAGGCAGCTTGGATGGTTTGGGCATATACAGCGGATGGGGGATGATAGAAAGGCCAAACAGTATGTAAATGTCAGAGTACAGGGCAAAAGAACAGTGGGCCGTCCAAGGTATTCGTACGAGGACAGAATAGAGGAAATAGGGAGGAGAAGGGGAAAGAGTGTTCCAGAGATGAGGAGACTGGCGGCGGATCGACGGGAGTGGAGAAGATGGGTCGAGGCTACCCCAACGCTTTGACGGCATGCGGGGAAGAGACAGAGAAGAAGAAGAAGAATATTCATTCATATAGTAGGAAGAAGGATGAAATAATAGTAACAATTCAAAACATTTATTTATACAAAGAATTATATTGAAAACATTAATTTATACAATGAATTATATTGAAAACATTAATTTATACAAAGAATCTCGCACTGAACCACAACATTGTGATTACTACAACATAACCTATTCACTTATGCATGATTATGTGATTATGCATTATTGTGATTACTACAACAAAACCTATTCACTTATTCACCTAAGCAGGCGCAGTCGCAGGAGATTGCTTGCGGCGCCTGCGCAGGTTGACTGCTCCGTTTCACTCTCTCTCCAGGTGAATGGCTTTGGGTTGCTGGGCTTGCTGCTGCGGTGCTCGCCACTGCTCCTATTCGTGCTCTTTCCAGACGACCGTGAACCGAAACGAACGCTCTCACTCGCTCTCATTGTGAGCGCATAACATGGGAACGTAACGCAGTTTCTTGAAGTGTCACCCTGCAAACCAATTTATAAGACGATGTCACGTCAAAATATTGATTATCAAAACAATACTTTTATTATATTAATGATAATATTAAATATATTTTTTATCAATTATCAGAACAATATTATTAAGGTTGAGTGGAACCAAGTAGAAAGCAATAACAGAACAGGTATGTTCTTTTTTGAATTTTTATCATATTATTTTGTTATTTCCAATGATTACAACATCTGTTAGAATATCACATGTCAATAAATAAATTATTTCATTTCCATATGGCACTCACCTTACCATGTTCATAACCTTACTTAATAGGATCCTTTTTCATCCTTTAAAACCCTTAGAGGCAATATATCTCAAAATCCTTTCTTAGTGCGCGTCTAGCATGTTTGAAGAATATTTGTGCAAAGTTTCAAGTCTGTAGGACAATTAGTTTGAGCTGTAGTGTGATTTTACATCAAAATTTTAGAAAAATGCCCTCTCCTGGACCCCCCTGTGCTCCTGATCGAAATTTTTCTGCATAGATCTAATTTTTTTTCATAGCTGAACAAAATAGTTCCTCATGACTTTGCTGTGCAATGAGCGGTTAAAAAGTACAAAATTTTGGGGGGGCCCTAGCTCCCTCAGGGGGGCAAATTTCTGAAAATCCTTTCTTAGTGGATGTTTTCAGGCTACCATAAACAATCGTGCAAAATTTCAAGTTTCAAGGCTCAGTAGTTTGGGCTGTGGTGTGATTTCAGTCTGTCGGGGCTTAGCCTTTTATAAGTATAGAGAAGATGAGGCATACCTGAGGAAATTAGAGTTTTTCTTAGGTGTGACGATATCGATTGGATTCTGAGAAATTATAGTCACTGATGCGTCCAATCTGCAAGATTCAATCAATTTGACGCCCAACTTGATTCTAATCAGCAAATGCCTAATAACCAAGGTGGATGTGAGGTAAATTGGAAGAGGTTGTGGTACATGCGCTGCGCCGCTCGACTGGAACCATTAATGACTGCATTAAATGTATTCAGAGTGGCGAAGGGGTCTCAAGCGAGGTGCGATGGCGCTGTTTGTTTGTCCGTTAAGCGCGGCAGACCTGTCTTCAGGAAGTTGGCCGCTAATTGAACCACCCATAAAAACGTCCCATTAGAAGACAGCGGACCCTTTCTCTTAGTAGTCGCTTACTGCATCCCTGTAGGAGTAATTGACAGCGGGTGCCAGGGTCGTTAAGTGAGACCCTCGTTATCCCGAGTGCCGTGCCGTGCCGTTCCCCCCCCCATACACTACCAACTACCGACCAACCCCCCCCCCACATATCACCGGCCTGTCAGACTCTCTTATCAGCCAGCCAACCCGACTTACCAACTCAACTTCCCACCTAATACATAGTCACGATCCCAGCTCAAATCCCTTCCCATACTATTTCATACACATTGGAAGGCTCATCGTGCAAATTTCTTGTCCTCTCGAAATTAGCCCAACTTTTAAACCACCTTCAGAGATAGGCCTCCGCCAGGTCCTCGTTTTCTGCCTATTTAGGAGATGCATTATCAATCCCAAACTAATTATCTAGTTTCAGATGTTCTATATTAGATGGAAATAAATAACATAATATTGTGCACATCTTGCTAATAGAAATATTATGATCATTGAGCAAAAATTCAAATTAATTGCTATCATTATTATTATTTTGTAGGACGATTATCATCGCCTTCAGGGTGTTTGATAACAATTTATTATTATTCATCTATATGTTCGTTAAATAATGATATTCTGTTTTTCTGTATTTTAAATATGTACTATTATAGTATATATTATATAATACTATAATGAATAATAATATATAATATTATATTTTGAGAACCAGAGAAGGGTATGAAAAGTTGAAGCACGAAAAAAGACAAGTATTTTATCACAATCTGGAAGGTGAAATATTCACAAATGTATTGAATTTATCCCTGATGTTTATCTGTTTTCATAGGGAACATTCAATGATTAGAAAAACCTTCCTTCCATCATTTCATAATGCTATGGTACTTCAACACACCACTAAGTAGTTTCATTCTTATTTATCATTGCTACTCTCTATTGTGAAGTTGTGCTCCTGGGGGGTTATCTCTTATGATAGAGTCCCACGTTGTGAAGCCATTATGTGAAGTTGTGGATTGTAAATCCTTCACAGATAATACGATGTTTCTGATATTTATAAGAGCAGTTTCTAAATTCCCTCTTTTGCGAATAAATTCACAAAAAATTAAGGCCATCCGGCTCGCAAAATTACTGGGTTCAAACCTCAGCTCTAGCTCAGTGGTAGATACACGAATATTCCAAATATAAGTAATTACCATAAGGTTCAATGACCAGTGATGGACAATTCTTACCGCTGCTTCTGTGAAGTTCTTGAAGAATACCAGTGAGGAAATTAAAAGAATATTTGATGACTGATTATCAGTAACCATGTACCACTAGAGAATAATCAGGACCAACTATAATTGTTTCTAGTTGATTCTTAAAACGCTCGTCGTGAATACAAGTATTCACCAATATACCCTTTCAAAATTCCTTAGAACTTACAACGCCAGTTCTTGAAGCTCTCTGGATCCTTATATGATATAACTGGAACCCTATTAATATACTTTTTTAATATACTTGTTCTGGCAGTTAAAATGAATATCATCAAAGGATGATAAACATTGAGTGCTCTGAATAAGGTTAATATTACTTGATTCAATAATTTTAAGTGCTGCTAAATATTTGTTGATATTAAAACAGCTCAAACTGTATTATCACGAGATGAGTTAGGATATAATAAAAAATTCTATGAGTTTGTATGCTGACATAAAACACAAAATATATTCCCATAAAAAATATGTGCATAAAATATTCGATATATCTATAATTTACTTAAATAAATGTTTTCTAGAATCTGAGTAATTATCACAGGTTTCGCTAATATTCACAATAGTGTGTTTCAAATTTATAAATATATTATATTTAATGCTGATATTTAGACTTCCAGTCAATACAAAATTCTGCCAATAAAAACCTGTTCGGTCTATAAGTTTGATATGGTATACTTTGTTCAATAAACAAAATTAATATTTAATAAATTAATATTCAAACATGAGATCTCAGGGATTTGCATGAATTCGGGCTGTGCATGGAAGTAAGCTTCCTACATATATCAAATAAATTCATAAATGTTCACATGGATTATGTGATATTGTTCAACACGTGGTGACCTTTTATTTTAATTCAAATTAATTGGAATAGCGCTTTTTTTCTTAATTATTACCCCACTGAACGTAGAAAAAACGAGCTCGTTGAATTATCACTCACTGAATTGAAGTTCTAGGCGTTCTCGTGGATGGAATTAATTATTTCCAATAATTAATTGGGTAGGCTCCTTTTCGTCACTGCTGGGCTAACGCGTGATCCAGATTTTTATAAGTTTCTTTCGAATTAAAGCTATTTTATGGGAATCTTTACAAATTACGAACTCCTTGACAGCACTGAGTTCACAGCTAATTAACATTCAACACAAATACATTACATTTAAAAAAGGGTTTGGCTTAATAGTTCATTAAAAATTTTTAAAAGGAAGAGAAAAACCCTAAACTCCATGTGCATCCTCTCCGGTCGGGATCTTAAGCCAGAAGAAGGAAGTTTTTAGAAAAATTTGCCTCTTCCAAGAATAATTCTGTAAGCTACTCTCTGATTGGCCTTCAATTTCATAGACTCAATACAATTGGTTGCCTTGGGAATCAGGGCTTCCTCGGCTTTATAATAGAAAAAATTAAATAAAAAAGAATTCTTATACAAATGTATGGAGTGTTTATCTTAAATTGATTTCATAAATAAATCCTAACATGCGATGTTACTACATTCAGTCTTTATATGAGTTTTGTATACTCTTGATTTATCATGCTTTTTTGGATTATAATAAATATTTATACAAAATAATGGGTGTCTGTATTTCTACACATCGACTTCCTTTAGTATACATAACATATCCTTTATGAGTAAATTTTATATAATTCAACCGGTCATATGGGTTGATCGAATAATCAGCTGGTTTGCTCAATATTGATTCTAATAATTATCGATTTATCCAAGATCGACTAATTCTTTTCAAAATGTAAACAAGTAACTCTAACCTCAATGTTCATGCATTTTATTTTTTTTATAATCCGCCAATAATAAGTAAGCCGCTTTATAACTTTTTGATCTTACCAATGGGTTCTCATAATTATTAAATCACAATTATACATGTCTTCTTATCATTTGTTGATAATGCTATTACTCCTAATCGCTAATAATACTTGATTTGAGTTGATTTATCCTTTGACTAGGTCTAATCTTCTTTCCAATTTTATAGTTCTATTATATTTCATTAGTTCATTTTAAACTATTTGGTGGTATTAATTTACCACGTGACACAATACGCCCTCTGATTTCTGATTTAAAACAACAATTCGAGAAGATAATATAAATTTTATGATCCAGTTTGTTTTGGATCAGAAATCATACATGTTACAAAGTCTGTTAATAAATCTATTTGAGAATTCTACCTCCTAACAATTCAACAACATATACACAATAAATAAATTCAATTCGAATACATACGCCTTACATTGGCCAATCTCCTTCTATACACAATATAAATCTTTTTTCTAATCCACGCTCCGCCCTCAGGCCTGAAGCACATTTGAACGTTGGTGCAAAATCATTGCCAACCTAACAAACTGGTAATTCTCCGACTTGCAGAATATAATATATTTTTTTTCCTCAACATAGAACAGTGACTTGTACATTTTCATTTCATTCTCTTGCAGAATTTGGGCTTTGCTTTCATATAATGGATATTTTTAAGGATAATCTTTGGTAGGTTTTATCAACAAGAACTTCTTATTCATCTAATACATTGAGACTTTGGCTTAATGCTTTTGGTGGTAACTATGCGGTTTGATCATTTGGCGGATAATTTTAGTGATTTTCTTAATTAGTTTATACATAAATAATAATAATATAATATTTTTATAATATCTCTACATGCAATTCACATTTATATGACACTTGATCTTCTCTTATTCGGGGTATCAACTTAGATGATTTAATAGGCACTGATCATTCTGGTCCTCGTAGTGAACAGCTGATCCTTGGATGTTTGAGTGGCTTCTCTTTATTCACCTGTCGCCATTTTGATGCCTCTTTAAGATATACAACGGTAAGCTGGTTTTTGAATTGGAAGTTATTTATTCACTTGTTTCATTAGTAAGAATGGTGTTAAAAATGGTATCTAAATTTGTTCTTTCTTTATTTTCAGGTATGCTGGTCGAAATGAATACTCGTCTGCGAAATAAGTGTGTTGCCTGGTGTTTGTTTGGTACGTATTTGTTGACAGGTAGGTCCATGAATCCAAATATTATTGTTTACTTTCTTATCGCTTATTGTCTCGATAATACGGCTTGAGATTATAAGTATTTGGCTTTGATTCTGTGAATTGTTCGGCGGTTTTGACGACTGATTCTCCATCAACTCCCTTATCCTGGATAGCCTAGAGTATTTACTTTGTTTATTTTGAATCATTCTGAGTTTCAGATTAGTTTTGCAAATTTTTGAATCAACCTTCTTAATATAAGATACGCCCTCATTCCTTAGTACTTTAATAATATTTTCCTTAATTGATATCGCAGCCATAAATATAATAATCCTCACAAAATAAATCAATGTGTTTACCGTGTTTCTCACAACATAACCTTTCCATAAATACCCATCATATACTCCCGTTTCCAATGAACAATTCACTATTCCATTCAATTTTATTTCACACGTTTTACCATCCATTATTATATTTTCCACATGTTCTTTAACTGACATCATAGTCATACTAATAATCATTGCAAAATAGATCAACATACTTGTTAAGGACATAGCATAACCTCTTGGTAGGCAATAACCAGATATTCTTTCCTCCAATAAACAATTCCTTCTTTCTTTCAATTTTATCGCATGTTTTCATCTTCCAATAGCTTCCTATAATAATTTCTTCCATCATAATCCAGGCCCGTATCCGTTATTAATTCTCCATTTACTTTTGGCATATTCCTTTTATTTATTCCGTAGGTGCAATCACGACGGTAAGCGGCTTGCTTGAACCGTGTGTGCTTTGGGTGCATGTTGGTATCATTATCCACTTCATTTTGGTGTCGGTATTCCTCCCTGCATGCTGTCTTCCTTCCATGTTAGCCTGGTTTCTGTGCCTCTTTTGGTGGTGTTTGAATTTGGCATGAGGACGGTAACCTCTCTTCCGGGGCCTTCTCTGTCGTTTTCTCCGGTGGGCCTTCCGGTGTTGGACTCTAGGGTTCACTCCGACGTCGTCCTGCCAGTCACACTTTCGGCTTGCCTTGGTGGTGGTTTGCCCCTTGAACCTAGTGTGCCGCGGGTGAATCCAACGATGCTTGGGTGGTGGCTGCTCAAACCGGGTAGGTTGTGGGGTTATTGCATGCTGGTACACAGGTTCGGTGCATGACTGTGGTTCATTATTTTTAGGCTTGGTTATTGGCAATTCTTTAATCATTTCTGTGTCAATGCTGCATGTTATTTTCGGTGGTGGGCTGGTTACTGGTGGTAGATCCTCGGGGGGAAATAGTAGGCTTAATATGGGTTGCTTTTTGCAGATTGATTTTGATGTATGTTTGGCTTCTTTATTTGGTGGCGGGCTGGTGCGGTGGTGGATTTGTTCTGGTGGTTGATTTACTGTAGGTTGTTGTTGGTCTGTTTTTATTGTGCATGCCACTGTATATGATGTATTTGCTCTGTTACTATTTTGATTATTTTCGTCCTGTTTTGTGAAATTTACTTCTTGATTTGTGAAAGTTATTTTCTGTTTATTATTTCTATACCAATGATGTCTGCTGTTATAATGTGCTCCTCTATCCTGTTGTTTGTTATTGTAATAATGAGATTTATTTCTAGAACTGTTTTCAAACGATTGACCTCTGCTAGTATTTTCAGGGTATTTTTGATATCGAGTGTTTGCTCCGACATTTGACATTTGATTCTCACCATTATAATTTTTTCTGAAGCTGTTGCTATTATGATGAGGGGAATGATTGGAATCTCCTGTACGGTCGTTTACCTGACTGGATTCAGAAGTAACAGATTGGATACAGTGTAAATGTTCCATTAATTCTTTGCAACTGGAAATCGAAGATACTGCTAGTGTCATGCGAACATTGTAAGGAAGCTTTTTTGTTAATATATTTGCTAATGATGTATCCGCCAAAGATTCGTCTAGTTGCGAATTCTTACACATCATCTTAGCTACAAATTCAGTATATGATTGTCTGCCTCTATTATCATATGTGCATGATATAATCTCTGATAGTGCGTCCATCTGCTTACATTTACTCCAATACTGCTGCAGGAATTGGGAGATGAAGTCCTCCAGGCTATTGATGTCTCGCATCCAGCTCTGGAAAAACATCAGTGGCTCGCCGAGTAATAGACTGGACAGTTGGAAACGCCATACTAACCAAGAGGTGGGTATCAATTCCTGAATGGCTTTTATTTGATCTATGAATGGTCGGGGTTGCATATGACGGTAGGAATTATCGAATTTTCCAAGACTTTGAAAAAGCTGAGTGCCGTTTACTACTTCATTCGGTGTATACTGCACTCGACTGACCGGGATATTTTCCATACGTGTCTCTATTCTGGAGACTCGTTCTTCATTTGCGATCCATTTATCATTCATAATTTTCTTGTTTTTATTCACTTCATCGTACAATCCGGTTAGCTTCAACTGCTGTCCGCCTATAGCATTCTCCAACATGCCGTATCTCTCACTTGATTTTGCCCCCTCCTCTCTTAGGTTTTCTATACTTGTTTGCACGTTACTCTGCTCTTTAACTATCTCTATTATTTTCTTGTTATTTTCTTCCACTTTCGACTCTATCTCACCCTTATTTTCTAACACCTTTCCCATGACCGTTCCCATGATAGCGGTGCCCAGCTCCTTACCCAATACGTCCACCTGTTTTTCAACTTCCTTTGGTACGTCATCCAACCGTTCATTTATTTGACAGGTGACGTCATCTATACGAGTTTCTAACTTTTTGATAACTGCAGATTGAGTATCTATTTTTGTATCTATTATATTTCTCACTTCCTCCCTGAAGCTAGAAAATTTTGCATCCATGGTTTTAATACCTTCTTGTACAGTCTTGGTAATATTTTCATTGATAGTTTCACTATTTTTCTGCATAGCTTCCCGGTTTGCCTTCGCTTCGTTGTCCTGTCTTGCTAAGATTTGACTGAGCATGAGTTTGAGTTCGTTTGTAGAATCATTTGCTATAAGATTGGTAACGTAACCGACTGAAGAGTCTAATGTTGTATTGCGTTTTTCCAGGTTGGTGGCGGATGGCGGTTGACTAGTCACGTTGGATGGCGATTGGGTGGCGGCACTCTCTGTTCCCTCGGCGACGCTTGGAGCGATCTGCGAAGACGCCGGTACCGGGTTGGACGCCCTCACTCCCTCATCTCCCTCAGCCGGACTCTCATCGGAATTAATCGCATCAACGACGTTATCGATCTTCGTAGAAGACAATTGGGCCAAGTTTTGCGGGTCGAAATTGATGGAGCATATGCTGCCTCCCTCTCTCTCTCGTGGGGTCTCCGCTGCATTGTCCTGGGGTTGTTGATTGGCTGGTGTCGTAGCTGCATAGTTTTGGGGGTGGTCGCTGAAGTAGGAAATTTGCGAGTTAGCTGGCGACTGGTTCATGGTGACGTTATTATGGAATACTTCGAGTAAATAGCCAAGTGTGTTGCCAAGTCTCAGGAATATTAAAATGGATTCAGTGATAGTGCCTATTCTGGATAAAATTGTGTGGTGTTAAAAATTTCAAGTGTCATGTACATATATTACGAAAAGACCTTCGAGTGATACAGGTACGCTTATCAACATAGATAGGTTACGCTAATATAGTTCTTAAAATTTTAGGTAGGGTTTAATCTTCCTTACTAATAGCTATGCGATTATATTTCAAATAATCTATAACCCTGGTCAGCATACAATGTCTAGATTCAAAGATCAAAATCAAATTTTTACTATAACTTTTATGGAAATTTCCATCCAATTTTTTCTCTATTATGAGAATTATGTTATCAAACTCGTGTGATACAGTTTGTCTGTATTTATGCAGCTTGAAAAATTTCAATTTGAAGAGCAACTCAATTATTTTAGCCAGAACTTACAATAGATTATCAGATATATCTTGTTGAATCAACTTCAGATTATACTTCTTGCAGTTTTCAGTTTTATCAATAATTTTATGAATCATTGATAGTGAGATTGAGTAGGTAAGCTTTTCATCATGCCCCACGTTGGGCGCCATTGTGTGAAGTTGTGGATTGTAAATCCTTCACAGATAATACGATGTTTCTGATATTTATAAGAGCAGTTTCTAAATTCCCTCTTTTGCGAATAAATTCACAAAAAATTAAGGCCATCCGGCTCGCAAAATTACTGGGTTCAAACCTCAGCTCTAGCTCAGTGGTAGATACACGAATATTCCAAATATAAGTAATTACCATAAGGTTCAATGACCAGTGATGGACAATTCTTACCGCTGCTTCTGTGAAGTTCTTGAAGAATACCAGTGAGGAAATTAAAAGAATATTTGATGACTGATTATCAGTAACCATGTACCACTAGAGAATAATCAGGACCAACTATAATTGTTTCTAGTTGATTCTTAAAACGCTCGTCGTGAATACAAGTATTCACCAATATACCCTTCCAAAATTCCTTAGAACTTACAACGCCAGTTCTTGAAGCTCTCTGGATCCTTATATGATATAACTGGAACCCTATTAATATACTTTTTTAATATACTTGTTCTGGCAGTTAAAATGAATATCATCAAAGGATGATAAACATTGAGTGCTCTGAATAAGGTTAATATTACTTGATTCAATAATTTTAAGTGCTGCTAAATATTTGTTGATATTAAAACAGCTCAAACTGTATATCACGAGATGAGTTAGGATATAATAAAAAATTCTATGAGTTTGTATGCTGACATAAAACACAAAATATATTCCCATAAAAAATATGTGCATAAAATATTCGATATATCTATAATTTACTTAAATAAATGTTTTCTAGAATCTGAGTCTTTATATGAGTTTTGTATACTCTTGATTTATCCTTTGACTAGGTCTAATCTTCTTTCCAATTTTATAGTTCTATTATATTTCATTAGTTCATTTTAAACTATTTGGTGGTATTAATTTACCACGTGACACAATGTATGAATGTTTCCTCAATAACTACATTATCGTTCCGCATCTATCACAACCAGTGTAATACAGTTGAACACAGTTTATGAACAGCAAGACACTATAATAAACATTAATTTTCAAAAACGAGTAGATAGACTGAATTCAATACTGATTCAAGTGATGCATTCATGATTTTTGGGATGTAGGGGAGACAAGTTGATGGAGAGGAGCCGTGTGGAAATATTTCAATGTTCCTGATTAAATTCTAGTGTCGCTCCAGTGACTGGCTGTTATCTTTTGTAGACGAGCCAAAGCTGACAGGGATCGAACGCTTGTATTGCGCTCGTTCGGTAAATGTCGCAAATTTTGACAAATCACATTTCCAGTACATTGAGCACTGTTGACAAGCACATGTCACAAGGCGACGTTGCGTGTGGCTGAGGCGGCTGTGACGTCACAGAAAGAGAACCTCACACCGTGAATCTGAACTTTGTTCGCCTCGCTTCCTTCCACGACGCAAAGATATCCTATCCGCCCACTTCAAGCATTCATAATGCAAGCATTCCTCAGCCTCATATATCCGCTATCTCGACCTTCAACCGTCATTCATATTATTGATATTGTCTCATGTCTCTTGAATTAAGTGTTATTATATTATTACATAGACATCAAGTCTGAAGTTTACAAATCGAGTGATTTGAAAGTATAACATTGTCCAATATGTTCACAAATCATAGAAATACCAGTGTACAGAAAAGAATATTTATCTTGGAGCCTCTTTCTTTCATATTCAACAGATCAATGCAAGTCGTTTATGCTCCATCCAAGCTGAAATAGTCAAAAATAGCTCCTATTTATAAGAGAGGCCGACATGAACTTCCAGAGAATCATCGACCTTAGCTAATCCATCAATATATTTTCTGAAACGTTCTGAATATGTCATTCTTCAAAGGTTGAGGAAGTATTTCAGCCAGTTGCGTTTATTATATTCCAAACAGTTTGGATTTAGGCCAAGTATTCCAACAGGAGACGCTCTTTTCTCATTCATGGATGAAGTTCTCAAATCAGTGGATGGTGGAGCTAAGGCATGTGGGTTGGTAGCAAACCTCTCAATGGCGTTTGATCTTGTCAACGAGGAAATCTTGACTGACAGATATTAGCGGGTGGAGATTCAGTCATCTCCATTCGTTCATAATTCTGAATGGAAGACGACAAGGAGTGGAGTACATCAAGGCTTGTATCTTGAGCCATTCCATTACTGTTTCTTTTGTACATCAACGATTTACCTTCATACCTGGAACCTGCGCATTGTGTATTATATGCCGATGATGTGAGCATCTTATTGAAGTGCAATAGTCAACAAAAAATTAAGTATGAGTGCAAAAACGTTTTTGTTAAACTGGGGAAATGGTTAACCGCTAATATGTTCATACTGGATCGCAAAAAAAAACAAGCGAATAACTCTCAGAACACTTAGAGGGACAACTTTGGAAGTAGAAGATGACAGAAAAGTAGAACCTGCAAACAATATTGAAGCTTAGGAGTGGTATTGAATTCAGAATTTTTTTGGGACCTCATTTGGAATCTATGAAATGTAAGTTGAGTTCTGTGATATTCATTCTTGAAAACTTGGAAGGATTGTTGGACACAAGAACTCTGAAATGAGTGTATTCCATTTAATGGTTTATTCTCTTCTGATGTACGGTATTATATTTTGGGGTAACTCCAGTCAAGTGATCGACATATTCCGAATCTTTTGCTGAACTGGAGAGCAAAGCAGCCCTTACTGAATTACAAAAATGGCTTGCTGCTAAAGAGTCAATTTTGAATAAAGAAAAAACCAAAGAAATACTTCTTCGAACTACTAAAGGGGGTAGCTTGGAAATTGGAGGCCAAAAATAGAATCTGTAAGAAGAATAAGAGTTCTTGGTGTGGTGATTGACTCTGATCTTTCATGAGGACTCCATCTGGAATGAGGGAATACCTTATATACATCGATGCGAAATTCAAAAAGGAACATACCCGTCAAATTTTATGAAAATCTATTGCTGCGTTCCGCAGCAATGCGGAACATGAATATAAACATATAAACATAAGAACATATAACTTAAACATGAAGAGGAATGCAAAACCGTCGACTTGAATTACAGACCTCACTTTGCTCGGTCAATGAAATAGGACTCGATTTGAATAAATTAACGACATAGTCGTCTGACATGACCTATCGTCTGTTATTAGGCAGCCAGGACCGACTTAGGGCAGCTGGATCTTTATGTCATTGGAGATTGTGGAATAGGTAATTGGGGGGAAAAATTTGGAATATCCCAACATGACTTTTGGTGATATCAGGGAAATAAAAATACTGGGGTGCGATTATTTCCAATTGAAAACATATGCCAATATTGATTATTGGACATTCTTGAAAAAGTATTGGATGAATTTTATAGAGTTAAATTAAATCATCGTTCCTTTGTATTCTTAGTTGAGGTACATTTTCCACAAGTACAGTGCGTATCTTGAACCCTTAACTAATGAAAAAAGTCTCACAGGTTGCGACTGAGATTAAACTTGTCATAATTGTTTTATTTGTCTTTATTCACATTCAACATGAATCATAAAAGGGCGTTATCATTTGTTTTGAATGTAAAAAAGGGAAGCAAATTTATGATGAAGAGGGTGGATCAGTTATGTGTAGGCCTTGTGTTTGAACGGGGCGAGAAAACATTTTTTGTCAGTAACAGGGAAGCAGTAGCTGATCAGATCGAGTATAGCCGCGCAGGTTGATGCATGCCAATATATTTCAGGCTTGTAAAATATAGCATGCCGGAGAGCTCGACATGGGTCTACATGTCAATTAGCGCAATTGATTGCCAGATTGCTGCCAGACTCATATCGAGTTGAGGGTGAAGGCCTCTGCCCTCCCCGACCACCGCTACCCATCCTCGTCGACTATATAAGCACGTATCGGAAAAACTCCCCTTCTGCGCGCCTCATTCGATAAATTCAATATCAAACTCATATCAATTTTTCGTAGTCACTATCAGCTTCATATTGTAGCCCTGATCGGTGAGGCTATAAATAGAAATAACGATGACAGCTTACTGTTTTCAATCCAGTTGAGCTTAATTCGGTTCCATATTATTAAAAAAACCGAATCGAATTCGAGGATCGAACACAGGTGCCAGTGGCAATAAATTACTGCTTATCATTCCTATACCAATGTTGTTATAAATATGTCGCTATTCATTCAATCAGAATAACGCTAATACTGATTGCTGGAATTGAATGTGATCATTGATTCCAATATTATTATAAATCGAAATATGAAAACTATTTATTATTCTCATCAATGTTTCTTCCCATTACGAACTGCTTGTTGATGATCACTTTCAAATACTTAAATCACGACATACTAGTATGATTAAATTGGGAATTGAATTGTGTAGAATTAGTTCACTTCTCTCCTTGAAGCAAAATTTGCTGATCCCTGTCACACTTGACCAACACATCATGGTAATGATCATCTGCATTTGGATGGACCAGTTAATACAGTGAGGATCTGAAGAGTCTTGCAGATGAATTCTATAGAAAAATTAGTATTCATTCGATTATCGACAGAGCCACAAATCATAATATAGAATTTATAGGAAATATAGAATTTAATAGAAATTTTCAGGAGACAACATCAGGCTGAGCCCAAAATTGTATCTCTCTCAGATTTCAGTATCGTGCTGAAGGTAGAAAGAAGGCTGCTACTATATAGGCTGCTACAAGTAAAATCAGCCTTTTTCTGAGCTCTTCCAAAGACAGTGTAATAGACAACAGATCTATTAACCCTATCTGACAAACGTCATTCAACTTGAAAATAAGTCGAAAATAAGATTCATTACACTTGCCCTTTGAAAATAATTACACATTATATTTGAAAATAAGATTCATTACACTTGCCCATTCTCAATGTTTCCTATGTTAGTTTGAAAGGAACAGTAACAAAAGCGAGAAAAGTTTGGGTAAATTAAGATTCAATCTGAATCAACTTGAAATCACTTTTAATAACTTTCATGATATCCCTCGCATCTGCAAGTTCCATCATCTTTGATTTGAATGTAGCATGACGATGAATTGAAATAGTAAGCACTGATTCAAGAATCTGAAGTCAGGAGACAAATGAAATCATCCTGAAACTGTGCGCAGTGTTTCAGGTGAGATATCACTATCTGCTACGAAGATTAATGGAATTGTGACCAGGGCCGTTAAAGTTTGGCGACAGTTATTTACGATATGAAATTAAACGCCTGATAGAGAAGTCACAGGAGAAAAAGATAGGATGCATGCGAAAAAAGGGATAATAAATTAGGTCGATTTAATTGAGACGTACGTTGGGGGGTACGAATTTGAGCCAGTGGCATGAGTGGGAGAGGGGGGTTTAGGTGTGAATTCCTTCCTGTCCCTGGTGAATGGCGGGATAAATGCTTTCGGGTTATTCGGCTGAATTTGAACGATGGCCGACGACTATGCTTGCTCGCGTTAATCAATTGGTGCGCATCTTTGTGCTCTAGGCCATGCTCTATTCACGCACCACTAGGTCCGCTGGCTCGTTCAGGATGCCGGCCAATAAATACTGCACTGGGAATCACAGAGAATTTAACATAATGGTTGCTGGCACATGATTTACAGATATTGAGCCAGCCGCAGCATCGACATCATAGGCCACCCTGTCAACCATAGTTACATTATTGACCTAGATGCCATCCGCCTCGTGTTATGCTGTGAATGTAATTGTGAGCTTGTGCTGGTGGATGCGATTGATTTGTTACATTCAATACAATTTCCTCCAATCACTCAGCGTCGGATAATATGTATCTATTGGGTGATCTACTACAGTAGTTACAAACTCATTCAGCCGAGTGTATAGTGTTGGGCTTCACAACATTTATAAAACTTTGAGAAAAAATCAGCTTTCATATGAATGTTAGCATTTGTATGCAATACATTAAGTGAGTGACTAATTCTTTAAACTCTTCTCTGCGGACTGGAATACATTGAGTGCGTCATCATGATGGAACAATATCCACGAGTATGATAACTCTAGTAGTTTCACGTGATGTTTTTTTTCAGGTTAACATTGCTGAGTATTCCGTTGAACATTTAATGAAATATGGAAATTGTTATAATTAATATATTAGTCTACACAATCTGTTATACATAATGGCGAACAAGAAACAGGCAGGGTTAGAACTTCTTTTCTTCCTAATTTTGATAAAATGTCCAAATCCAAGATATATAGTTTTATTATAACAATTTCTAAAAGAATTTACTTCTTACAAGAACTGTGGAGACTGTCAGTTTGACAATTTGGAAGCTATAAATGGCCGAAAACTGCAAGAGAAAAATATACGAGATTTTTCTCATAATAATAGATAATTAATAACATAATACAAGATAATTTCAATAATGAATTCCAATATTATATTTATTATTTTCAATAAAGAATAGTGATATTATTAGTTGCTGGGAATATAACATTAATATCGGGAAAATGCATACCCTTTGAAATGGAGAATGACTTTATCAATGATTTATTATTATTAACTCTTATAGATTTTTATGAAATCAATAGCTTATATAATATTCAAATTCATATTTTTTCAAGAACTCTGTATTTTCAATTCTTCCTCGACAGTAACACGGCAACAAAACAACTTTCAACTGTGGTTTATATTATCAATATGATCGAATGCTTTTCCCATTGAATGAGATGGGAAATTGATGAGCATTACATTCCATTTTATGAATCAATAAAACGAAATAACATTGACGATTTACTTTTGTTCTATTTATCGTATTTTATTGGAATAATATTCTTTTATTCCTGGTATGAGTGAACAAATCTCAGTACATAAGATATAGGTGATAAAGGAATGAAAAATTTTTATCCATATTTCTATCACTAAATTCCAAGTATAAAAAATGTAGATATTCATGATTAATGTAAATGCACATTATAAAAATCCATAGTATTTTACGGACATCATTTACCAGTTGAATATGACATCCATTTCCATTACCTGTAAACTACATTTTAAAATAATGAAACACTTGATTTGATAATAGTTAAGCAAAAAACATGAATTGGGGAGTTCTCGTTTTTCCAGAGCGATAAAAAGTCTCTCAGTGTTTTTATCTAAACCAAGCGACTGCTCGCCACTTTTTCGAGCCAGAATCTTCTATTACTTTTCCTCATTTTTCGCTTTGACATTTTTTCCCAAGGCAACTATTAATATCGTTCCATTTCTTTCGGTTCACACAGAGTGAAACATCCATACACACACTCATTCGATACACTCCTCTCTCACTTATCCCTTGCCCCTCATATAATCCACGTTTCTCCTTCCTTCTCTCCGTCACACACCTACTGCTCTCTCTCACTCTATCTCCCGCAATCATTTATGCGCTCACATCAGATTCGCCTTGCACCGACTACGCTTTTTCTAATCCGTGTTATTACTTTTATTTTTGGGCCGACTGCTGTACTCTCTTGGGGTAATAACTTAATTACAACATTCCAAGCCACTGGCCCAAGCAGCGAATCACCGTCGTTGAATAATTGTGAAAAAGCTTCAGCTGCAGGAAACCTATTCGCCGCAATGACCTACCGCCTTGCTGGAGCAACTTCGAAATATGCTCATCAAATTAATCCAATTGTATCCTGCTGCTAATATAGGAATTTTTTACATGAGTGAAGCCATGTGGAACGAATGTCCGTAACCACCAAACCATCTCCGTTGAAATCAGTAATAATTCACTTCTTAATCAATACCGTTCATTAAAACAAACAAGAGAACATATGAACAGTTATAAGATATTCCACATTCCACAATCATACAATTTTTCACAATTATGGAACTAGACATAGAAAAGGCTGCGAGATGATACGCACCGCACTACATCATATGAGAGAGGAGTTAAAAGTGCTGGGATTCGATTGTACAACAAACTACCAGCCCTTTTAAGAGCATCCACAGGTCATAAATTTAGAGCCTTGATGAAGAAGGAATTGTTAAATATCTGTGCATACTCGATTGATGAATTTCAAGCTTATTATGAGATGCAAAATTAGTTGTACAGTTTTATGTAACTTATTCGTACAATATTATTGACTGATATTCAGCTGAGACTTCCCAAATCGTATACCACTTGTTTCCAGAAATCGTTTGTATTTCTTGGCCCCAAGTTTATTAATAACATCCCAATTATTGAAATCAAGAGAGTTCAGAATCAACTTGTTTTCAAAAAAAGAATTCTTAGATGGCTCAGAGGTCTTATGCCTGACCATTTAGAATCCTTATTTAATGTTATTTCTTAGTTTAAATGTATTTTTGGTTGCTTGCAAGAAGCATTAGTAAGATGAGCTGTTATTGGAAAGTATGCAAGGTGAGTGAATGTGAGTGAATGGTTGCTAGTCTTTTTTATCGCTTTTCTTTTTCTTTCTCCATTTATTCATGCATTTAAAATTAATTTAAGTGATATCCACTCCTACTTGCAAACATGGAGTATTGTATACTTCCAGCAAGTAGTATTTTGTATTCCTATTCACAAATTTATTTCTAAATACCAGTATTACTACTAAACCTGCTCTAGAACGAAAAAATGCTATTTATTTATATTTGTAGTAGATTTCATATTTTGTATTTTGAATATTATGTATATTTTATTGCTTAGATTGTTTATTATTGTATATTAATGGGATTAAAATTTATTTGTATTGTATTGTATTTTATTATTCTTCATCAATTATTTTTTATCTTACTGAGCTGTGTGTTTTGTTTTACTTATTGATTCTGATTCTAATATTGTGAGTTAGAATAAATAAAATTTGAATTTGAATTTGACAAATCCAAATACCCCTTTTATGGGTAGTCAGTAAACGAATGGTAATTATAATAATAATAATAATATTTTTTTTTCTTTTTCCTTCGTCCTGGTACCCCCAGAAGAAGGGAGCTTATTATAGAAAATATAACAAACAAAAATGAAAAATACACTTATAAAAAGAAATCTTACAAACAAAACAAATGAAGAATAATAAAAAAAGCAAGAATGACAAAAGATAAGAAGATTCCTTTTCAGTAATATAATAATAAAATAATAATAATAATAATAATAATTTTTTTTTATTCAATTTTTTCTCACATTACATAATATGATAATAAAATAATAATAATAATATAATAATAATAATATAATAATAATAATAATAATAATATAATAATAATAATAATAATAATAATAAAAATAGTCCGGTTAAGTAACTTACTGTACTTTTCATGAGTAGTATTTTGTTCACTTGTAACTAGTCATTCTATATTTTTGTGAATATTTTGTATGAATTTTGAGTGAATAAATTTGATTTGATTTGAATTCAACTAGTAGACTTAGTCTATCTTGGTATGGCAATGTCAGAGGGAACATATATCATTCATTATTGAGAATTTAGTCTTCCATATTTTTAATTGTTAGAATTGATATCTCCTCTATGAGATTCATTCTTAAAAATAAAAGAAAGGTCAGCTGTGAAAATTACTTGTATGTAATGACATCCTCTTCATTCAACTGTTGTATTGTTTTCAATAACTCATGAAATAATATCATCATACATCACAGATCAACTATAACTACAATAATATTATGAGATCAATATGAGTTGATTACATTACTTTGAAAATTAATGACAACAACGTTCGAAGGCCATGAATCTTTAAAAGCTCGATGATTAATAACAAATTTCGTTAGACGGAATATAAGATCACAATGTATACTCATGGTTATCAGTGGGTTGTGAATATTTTGTGATAAATCCGTGCGCGTGTTTCACCGAATCGGTTTAAATTTATAATAACCCAGGCTGGTTCCAGCATTCGTTCATTTTAAAATAATGAAACACTTGATTTGATAATAGTTAAGCAAAAACATGAATTGGGGAGTTCTCGTTTTTCCAGAGCGATAAAAAGTCTCTCAGTGTTTTTATCTAAACCAAGCGACTGCTCGCCACTTTTTCGAGCCAGAATCTTCTATTACTTTTCCTCATTTTTCGCTTTGACATTTTTTCCCAAGGCAACTATTAATATCGTTCCATTTCTTTCGGTTCACACAGAGTGAAACATCCATACACACACTCATTCGATACACTCCTCTCTCACTTATCCCTTGCCCCTCATATAATCCACGTTTCTCCTTCCTTCTCTCCGTAACACACCTACTGCTCTCTCTCACTCTATCTCCCGCAATCATTTATGCGCTCACATCAGATTCGCCTTGCACCGACTACGCTTTTTCTAATCCGTGTTATTACTTTTATTTTTGGGCCGACTGCTGTACTCTCTTGGGGTAATAACTTAATTACAACATTCCAAGCCACTGGCCAAGCAGCGAATCACCGTCGTTGAATAATTGTGAAAAAGCTTCAGCTGCAGGAAACCTATTCGCCGCAATGACCTACCGCCTTGCTGGAGCAACTTCGAAATATGCTCATCAAATTAATCCAATTGTATCCTGCTGCTAATATAGGAATTTTTTACATGAGTGAAGCCATGTGGAACGAATGTCCGTAACCACCAAACCATCTCCGTTGAAATCAGTAATAATTCACTTCTTAATCAATACCGTTCATTAAAACAAACAAGAGAACATATGAACAGTTATAAGATATTCCACATTCCACAATCATACAATTTTTCACAATTATGGAACTAGACATAGAAAAGGCTGCGAGATGATACGCACCGCACTACATCATATGAGAGAGGAGTTAAAAGTGCTGGGATTCGATTGTACAACAAACTACCAGCCCTTTTAAGAGCATCCACAGGTCATAAATTTAGAGCCTTGATGAAGAAGGAATTGTTAAATATCTGTGCATACTCGATTGATGAATTTCAAGCTTATTATGAGATGCAAAATTAGTTGTACAGTTTTATGTAACTTATTCGTACAATATTATTGACTGATATTCAGCTGAGACTTCCCAAATCGTATACCACTGTTTCCAGAAATCGTTTGTATTTCTTGGCCCCAAGTTTATTAATAACATCCCAATTATTGAAATCAAGAGAGTTCAGAATCAACTTGTTTTCAAAAAAAGAATTCTTAGATGGCTCAGAGGTCTTATGCCTGACCATTTAGAATCCTTATTTAATGTTATTTCTTAGTTTAAATGTATTTTTGGTTGCTTGCAAGAAGCATTAGTAAGATGAGCTGTTATTGGAAAGTATGCAAGATGATTGAATGTGAGTGAATGGTTGCTAGTCTTTTTTAACGCTTTTCTTTTTCTTTCTCCATTTATTCATGCATTTAAAATTAATTTAAGTGATATCCACTCCTACTTGCAAACATGGAGTATTGTATACTTCCAGCAAGTAGTATTTTGTATTCCTATTCACAAATTTATTTCTAAATACCAGTATTACTACTAAACCTGCTCTAGAACGAAAAAATGCTATTTATTTATATTTGTAGTAGATTTCATATTTTGTATTTTGAATATTATGTATATTTTATTGCTTAGATTGTTTATTATTGTATATTAATGGGATTAAAATTTATTTGTATTGTATTGTATTTTATTATTCTTCATCAATTATTTTTTATCTTACTGAGCTGTGTGTTTTTGTTTTTCTTATTGATTCTGATTCTAATATTGTGAGTTTGAATAAATAAAATTTGAATTTGAATTTGACAAATCCAAATACCCCTTTTATGGGTAGTCAGTAAACGAATGGTAATTATAATAATAATAATAATTTTTTTTTCTTTTTCCTTCGTCCTGGTACCCCCAGAAAAAGGGAGTTTATTATAGAAAATATAACAAACAAAAATGAAAAATACACTTGAAAAAAGAAATCTTACAAACAAAACAAATGAAGAATAATAAAAAAAGCAAGAATGACAAAAGATAAGAAGATTCCTTTTCAGTAATATAATAATAAAATAATAATAATAATAAAATAATATTTTTTTATTCAATTTTTTCTCACATTACATAATATGATAATAATAATAATAATAATAATAATAATAATAATAATAATAATAATAATAAAAATAGTCCGGTTAAGTAACTTACTGTACTTTTCATGAGTAGTATTTTGTTCACTTGTAACTAGTCATTCTATATTTTTGTGAATATTTTGTATGAATTTTGAGTGAATAAATTTGATTTGATTTGAATTCAACTAGTAGACTTAGTCTATCTTGGTATGGCAATGTCAGAGGGAACATATATCATTCATTATTGAGAATTTAGTCTTCCATATTTTTAATTGTTAGAATTGATATCTCCTCTATGAGATTCATTCTTAAAAATAAAAGAAAGGTCAGCTGTGAAAATTACTTGTATGTAATGACATCCTCTTCATTCAACTGTTGTATTGTTTTCAATAACTCATGAAATAATATCATCATACATCACAGATCAACTATAACTACAATAATATTATGAGATCAATATGAGTTGATTACATTACTTTGAAAATTAATGACAACAACGTTCGAAGGCCATGAATCTTTAAAAGCTCGATGATTAATAACAAATTTCGTTAGACGGAATATAAGATCACAATGTATACTCATGGTTATCAGTGGGTTGTGAATATTTTGTGATAAATCCGTGCGCGTGTTTCACCGAATCGGTTTAAATTTATAATAACCCAGGCTGGTTCCAGCATTCGTTCACTTTGGAATATTGCACATACTTTGCGTTTGATTTACGAAAATGTCGAGGGAATTTTTGTTTGCTGCCGTGTTGAATGCATTTCGCCTTCAGCTTTATTTGTTGCCCAGCAATGTGGTATCACTGGCTTCGATTGCAAGTTCAAGCTGGCGATTGTGGAGCATTCTAACCATTCGATAAATATTTCCATTGCTTGAATTCATTGTTACTATTGTATTGCAAGAATGATGACAGGTTGCGAAATAAATGATTTCCATAGTTTCTGGATCTCAATCAGAAAATCAGTATGCTATTTGTAATGTGTGGTATTGAATATAGATAGAATAGAACATAACTGTCTCCATTCTATTCAATGAATAATATTATACAAGGAACTGACAGAAGTGATGATCTGCTTCAAGGACCCTGAACTTGAATTAATGAAATTGGATAACAATATCCTCAAGCAAGTTACAAAATTCAAATAATTGGGAAGTATCATTTCTGAAGATGGAAGGAACATAGATGATATAAAATGTCGTATAAGGGGCTCTTTACCTGGCTTGAGTAGCATTATAACTTCTGCTACTTTCCATATTCCTGGTACAAATTTGGGTCTGAAAGAGGCATTCAAAATGTGTGTTAATTTTACTATTGCTTTTCTTGGTAGGATGTCTTTTCCTGAAAGAGTCTCATGTTACAAATTAGGAAAAGATTAATAAGATGCATTTCTTGGAATGAATAATAGTGAGAGATGAATGGTAGAATTATTGTGATAAAAATTATTCGGAAGACGTGCTATGGAGTAATGAACTGTTACTGTATGAGTGTATTCTTAGTCTCATGAATAATACAACATAATAAGAGTAATGTAACAATATTCATCAACAACTGGCACACTTGTAGGGATAGGAAAAGGGACATTTATACCACACATAGCACTATATTCATCCAGTAGTCCCTTCAGGATTGAGGTTTTTATTATGATGCATTGAGAGATCTCGTTCTGATATGGGTTTTGAGAGGATACGTTGAGAATTCATGTCGATGAATCATATAATAGTGTATTGAGAGAGAAGTACATGTGGGAAGTGAAGATATGAGGAGAGATACGATAGCAAAAGCCATTTGGCTCAATCAACTTATGATGGTCTCGAAAAATGATGTGATTCATCCAATCCTACTCTACAACTCAAGTGATACTCAAGTGAACATTATTTTGTGATCCTGAGCCGACTCAACCTCATTCATTCATTCATTGAAAAATAATTTCACATAAGAGAGATGCCGAACACTCTTGCGAAATAAACATTAAAAAAAACAGCCTATCCTTCTGCTTGAAAGTACGACATTGATAAAGCAAAATACTTATATATCAGTTGTCCAGAGCATGAATTATTTATCACGAGTATGATATGATGATATTTCATGTATAACCATACTTAATTAGTCGAATTCACTCAAGTATGGTGTTTTTTGTATTTTTGTAATAATTTTTAATTCATATTCCTAAGATGGTTTGAAAAAAATATTTCCAGTGAGGAAAAGCTCACTATGTTAGTGTGTAATTCAGAATCATTCGAATTCTGGAGAATGAATTTTACTTTCACTTATTCCTATCAATTGATATTCATTGATTCTAAAGTTATTATTATTATATGATATGTCCTGGAGAGATGCGAAAACGTAAGGTGTGATGTCTGAAATACAAAGACTACATACTCATGATCCAGAATGAGTGTTTTGCTATTAGTGAGGAAATTTCAAGTCATTAGTCAAACTGGGAATAACCTTTCGTTAAGAAGATTCAATTGATCAAAAATAATCAGTCATTGATATCTCTATGACAGATGAGAAAACATAAGGTGTGCAGTCTTAAATACAGGGGTTTGCATACTTTTGATTAAGAATGAGTGTTTTGTAGGTGTTTTTTATAGGTGAGGAAGTTTCAAATTAATGTTGCTGGGGCAAGGCATAACTGTAGAGGAAAGAGTGGTTGTACAGAATAGATTATCGAGTAATATGATGATGGGGATAATCATGTTTCATTCATCGGAATTTATAGATTTTTTTAAAGAAATTTTTCTATACTTGCAAAAAGCTTTATCTGCAGAAGATATGCAAATGCTTATTAGTAACCTTATTCAACCAGAGAAATATATTTGGTATAATCAACAAATGTCAAGCGAATCCCATAATTGCATCGTAGAAATGATTGGAAGCTGAGAATATATAGGCCTCCAACGGCAAGCATGGGAAGACACTCAATGGAAGCAATAAAGTAGGGGGAGCGGGAATTATTGTTGTAGGAGATTCTGCAAGAAGAGAGGGGTGGGTCGGAAGTTGGAGATGAGAAACCAATAATCCGCTCCAGATGCGAGCAAGTGCATTAAGATGAACAGAGAAAAGTATCTTCCAGATCACAATAATATAATCTTGAGAGGCTCAATAGCAATAAGGTCGGGCCGAATTCGCATTCACCGCAAACTGCTGTTTATTCAGACCGCAATGCACCGGCCCACAAAAATAGATTCCTCCTCATTCTTCCGATTTTCTCATTCTGTGAACCAGCGTTCTTTCTCTTTTTCTTCCTTTCTCATCCACACTCAGTAAACCATCTATCTCACTCGAGTGGTGACGAAACTCATCGCACTGGCGCTTCAACAAAATTAGAATTTTTGTTACGTCAAAACTATTCTCGATGCGCTGAGAAGCTCTGCCACTGTTCTCTTCTACATCTCACTACAAACTTCAAGCAAAAATGATAACAATGATCTGTTTATTTTGTTTGTGGAGAATCTGTTGATTTCCAATACTGACGATGATAAAATAATAATTGAGTTGTCATTCAACTTCCAATCTTTGGCAGAATGAAGAGACAAGGAAAAGATTGAGATATTTTCAATAAATCAAAAATTTCAGTATATTTGTGAAATAATTCATGGAATATTTGAAAAATTGAATGAGGAGAACTACAAAGCTGAATTTCTACAAGCGATGGCTATCACAGTGTTGACTATGAGAGCGAATCATGGGTTCTAGGTTAAAAATAAATCAGCAGAATCAAAGCGGCTGAGATGCGCTTTCTAAGGAATGTAAAGGAATGCACAAGATTGAATCTACTCCGAAATAAGAACTTTTGAGAGGAGCTCAAGCCACTGAATGAAGAAATAAAAAAAAATCAAAGTAGACTACATGGGAAGCGACATTAACAGAATACCAACCGGTAGAATTCCTACGAAAGCTCTTAATTACAAACCAGCCAATGAGAGAGATGTAGGTAAGCTAAAGAAAAGCTGGTTTCAAAATTGAGCACGATTATAGAAATAAATTTCAATTATAATTTTAATGAATTTTAATTACCAAAAGGCTACTTTAAAGACTGGAACGGGAATCATGCCTAAACGTACCGTAGAAGTCAGAAGAAGAAGAAGAAGTTGTTATTCATGATCAAGTTCAAGTGAGATTCTAATAATATATTATTTAATTCATTTATAGAACTCGTCAGTTTGATATTAGAGTCATTTCTTGATATTAGAAAATGGAAATGGCTTAGGAATAATAACAGTTCTGTAGAGAAGCTTTTGATGTGAGAAGGTTTAAGGTAAATTTATCCAAAGCATATAAGAAAAGTGTGAAAAAGAAGATAAATAATTTCGAAAGACGATAAATAGTCCAGTCATTATAGACATAAAAAGGGGGTGTGCTTGCAATTTATATTGTAGTTCTGATTTTTCAATATATTATTTGGGTACATAAGAGGAGTCCAGAACCAATTTCTCCATGCAAAATTTCCTTGTGCTAGATACAGGATGGCCCAAAGACCTCGTATTTTCGGCTCATTTTCCAGTTTTTAACTATTTCTGCCAAATCTCGTAATCGAACAAAAAAATTTGCTCTCGCTTTTTTTAGATTATAAAATTCCGAATGAAAAATTTATTGTTGAGTGTACTTAAGCCCATATTCCAATACAAAAAAATTTGCCAATTTCTATATTCAAAGCTGCATGTCTTGTGAAATACTTCTGATAAAATTTCCAAATCCAGTGAGGATGTGAAAATTGTTCCCCTCTACCCACTCCAATAAATAATATTTTCGATTCCAATACAATTCGAAAATTACAAAAGATTTAAAAAATAGCGATTTCAGTTTTAAAATTTTTTCGTGATTTTACTGTTGATCAAGTGTTTCTAAAACGCGTCTGATACATCATAGAAACTCATGATTTCAAATTGTAGATAAATTTATCCTCTACGAGCTCAGTTGCCTAAAATCCATCTTGAATCACTTTTCCCTATCATAGAACTGCCGAAACTGTTAATATGGGGATAATATTTACAATTTCCGGATTTTTTTCAACGATCAATTCTCACTTTACGAACTAATTTTTTCACGAATCGTTCACAGCACTTGAAAGATAAGACTCTATTGTACATTTCAAGATCAAGTAATAATTTTTATAATGAGTAGCTACCGAGATACATTGCTTTGAATAAAGAAATTTGCCATTTTTTGTGTATTGGAATATGGGCTTAAGTACACTCAACAATAAATTTTCCAGTTTTCGACCGAATTTGACTTATGATGCATGATTTTGGACCGCATCTAACGGGTGATTCTCATAGAACATAATCTCATGAACTTATGTCATTGTGCAAAATATCAATGTGAGGACAATGTAGTTGGTGATGATGGTTGAAGCTGGAAATTAAGTGTTTTTCACAATACAAGGAGCATTGTTGTCAAGTGTATCTGGAAATCTATATGAGATAGAGCGCTCTACCTGATCTCAGATTGTAGAGCGCAAAAATACGCCCAGAGAGATTTTGAATTATACATCTAAATGGTAACAATCGGAAAATATTGTTGATCAAAAACTAAAATTTATCATAATTGAGTTTTTCTTCAAATTTCACTTATTTTTGAAAAATCATAACTCAGTACTCATTATAGATAGAGAGTTCCGAATAATCTCATTTCATTCAGAATTTCTAATCTGAGAAAAGGCGAGAGTAAATTTTTCTGTCCGATTACGAGATTTGGTTGAAGTAGCTGAAAACTGGGAAATGAGCCCAAAATACGAGGTTCTTGGGCCACTCTGTATCTAGCACAAGGAAATTTGCATGGAGAAATTAGCTCTGGACTCCTCTTATGTACCCAAATTATAGCCTATATTAAAAAATCAAAACTACAATACAAATTGCATGCACCAATGTATATAGTGACTGGACTTACCGTTTCACACGCATACTATATTACTTTATCCTGTACCTCTTTGATCCGAAAAAACTAAAAACTCCATCAATCAACTCTAATCAATAATTGGATATCATAAAAATATAGTCATATGAAAGATAGACAACTCGTGTTTCCAAGCGATAACAATCTTCATCGATTTGATAACATCACACATAAACTCAAGCACATGGAAAAACAATTCTGATTTATTCCAAAAACTGATCATAAATATATGATCGGAGAGAATATTATTGTAGTAGAATAATTATTGTACTAAATGGTGAAGTTTGGTAAAATATAGTAGAACATAGTTCAGTGTTGTATGGTGCAGTACAGTATAATTATAGTATTGTACACTATGCAATTAGCAATCAGTACAGTATATATAAACATCGCAAACAGTAAAAGAAATGTGGAATACATCTTAATAATGATAATTTTGTACCCTTGTCTCATGTGAGAATGTAATATAACTCCATAGTTCAATATCAATAGACAGTTTATTTCGTGAGATGATTCTCACTCAAGTTAATGCTCTTGAATATAGAAAGTCAGGCGATAGATTGCGATCAATATTTACGATTCCATTGAAGTGTTCCATGTGAGAATATTGTTATTTTGGAGTCAGTGAGCTACCTGCAATCTTGAAGACATGTTTGAAAAGGAGTGGCCTAGAAGGAAAATTTCATATGCAGTGAGCACGCAAATTCTGTTGCGGAAAAGCTTTGTTCCATCAAACGTCCTACGCTTTCCTTCATGAACCCTATGTAGAGCGGTACAGAGTATGATTCTATGGATATATTGCATGGAAGGAATCTCCCTCATCAACCTTTAGCCTCTATAAGAGGATGTTTGGCTGAAAAATTTTGGTTTTGAATTTCCTCATCGGAATTGTAACAGTGGAATAATAAATCTTTCAACTCCTATTGTGAAGTCTGAATTGTGCACTGTAAGATTGAATTTTCCAATAAACTGATGTGTCAACATGATACTAGCCCATATTCTACAAATACTAGATATTATTCAGGATCTTCACTACTCGGTTGATCACGAGTTCAACTCATCTTCATCTCAAGGATTTTTGGGAAAAAGAGATCATATTGCTTGTTTAGTAAATTAATTGAAATGAATTTTTGTCATCAGAGTTCCATAATTTCCCATATTCTTAGCTCTCTTTGACTTTTCGGTCTTCAAAATACTGAGTTTCAGCTTGTGCGTGGGTGACGATCGAACGTTTATGCATACCGGCCGGGTGCTACGTTATACCGGCATGCAGGTATGTAATGACAAAATTTATTCCAGCTTTAGGTTTAGCTGTAGCATTTCCCAATAAATCTACTGTATAAACTGTAGGTTCGAGAGCACACAAGTGATACAAGTTAGTCGCATATCACTTTGAGGACATGATATTGACATAATACGTTGAATTGAATCATTGCATCCTAGAATGAAAGAATGAAAGTCTACTAAATATGGTGGATTGAAACTATAGTAAATTTAATAGTGTCAATAGTATTCGATTTCTAAAATACAACTTGACTGGATGGTTCATTCGTTTCTGATGATTTAAATCTCTTATCTTCGTTATATACTCATTTTTCCTGCTTTTGATATATATTCAAAAGTTCATGTTCCAATTTTCTACAGTAACTAGGGTTACTTTTATAAGTTAAAGTCAATTACTATCAATAAGTTACAAGACATGAATGCTCAATTAAGAGTTATTTTCCATATTCATCCCACTTAAGCCGTGTCCACACTGTACAAATGTTCGACATACATGTTCGGCAAATATGCCTGTTGAGGAGCTCAGGGACAAACATTTTCAAAAGTTTGGACAATCATTGTTTGTAAAACAAAAAAAACTGGTGTGGCGCACCACAAAACTTTCCTTGCCGTTATGAAAATTGATCACCTGACGCCAGTGTTCACGCGCATTTCATGTCTACTTATAAACAAAGATCTGAGCCAGCTGGTGACAGGACAATAACGCTGGAGACATACGAGGTCTGCTATCTCTTCATAGTGAATCAATTATTAGAATCAACAGTTGCCAACAGTTTGCAATTGGATAACCACATTTTCTCGAACTTCGTGCTTATTTTCAATTTTAGGTGAAAATGTTACTGAACATCAATTGTAGAGATTTTCATGCTCAATCTTTTCCACTCTTCAAATCTTTTGTTTAAATTGTATATGAAGCCTGATATTGGGAATCTAAAATCAAACTTTGCATAGATGGGGCGGAGCTCCTGAAATTTTTACAGATATGGGACTTGTGGCAGTTGATAGAGCTTATCAATGACTATTTTAGGTATATGAATTTGATCGAAATCGTTGGAGCCGTTTTCGAGAAAATCGCGAAAAAACCTGTTTTTGACAACATTTTCTCCATTTGAGCCGCCATATTGAATTGCATTTGATCGAAAATGTTCGTGTGGGATCCTTATATTGTAAGGACCTTAAGTTCAAAATTTCAAGTAATTCCGTTAATTGGAGATGATATATCAGACTCACATACACTCATACACACACACACACACACACACACACACACACACACACACACACACACACACAACACACACACACACACACACACACACACACAACACACACACACACACACACACACACACACACACACAACACACACACCACACACACACACCACACACACACACACACACACACACCACACACACACACACACACACACCACACACACCACACACACACACACACCACCACACACACACACACACACACACACACACACACACACACACACACACACACACACACACACACACACACACACAACACACACACACACACACACACACACACACACACACACACACACACACACACACATACACAAATACAGACCAATACCCAAAAACCACTTTTTTGGACTCAGGGGACCTTGAATCGTAAAGAAATTTAGGAATTTGGGTACCTTAATTTTTTTCGGAAAGCAATACTTTCCTCATCTATGATAATAGGGCAAGGAAAGTGAAATTACTATTTTCCCAACATTTTCAGTGTTGACAGCTGTAAAACATAAAACCTGTTATCCCTACTTAAAAGTAATATTTTGTTTGGTGATGCGTCCACACTGGCCACGGGCAAACATTGTTTGTCAAGCATAATAAAATTTGCCCAAACTTAAAAAAAAATGTTTGTCGAACATTATTTTTCAGTGTGGACACGGCTTTAGATTCTAGTAGAAAATATTTGCGATTCATTCAAATTATAACAATTGGGGGTTCAAGTGAGTCAATGAGTCAAACACCAATAATATTCATTGAAAATTTTACAGTAAGAAATTCAATCATTCCCGGTTCTACTATTCTTCAGCATTTCTTTTTCAAGGAACTCTCATGATCTCCCAAGAATTTTGCTTCTATGCCATTCCAAGACGTGGAAGATGAATTCCTGCATAGCCTATCAGCCATTGCATCTACTATCCAAATATTCTGAGATGCAAATCCAGCACTTCCTTGGAAGCTCACGAATCCAGCTTTTTTGCGTTTGAGAGCAGCCTCTGTGCGTGGGCTGCCCACTCCATTTCCAATAACGGAAGCTCAATCCTCTTAGCACTGAACTTCAGTTTCTTTCCTTTCCAAATCCCTCGGGCCATATTCTTATCCGCGAAGGGGCATATGTAACTAACTCTCATATTTCCATTCTTGAACGCTCATTTTTCAAACTTTCCTTTTAACGGCAATATTTTATTCATTGGGAAATCCACTTTGGGGAATGTATAACGTTTTCATTCAGTCCACTGGACTTACAAATCTATCAAACTGACAAAGGAAAACTCATTAACGTTTCAATTATTGATGGTTGATTTCTGGAATTAATATTTCCATCGCATTTCGATCTATCCCTCCCTATGGAAACATATAACAGCAAAATAGATAATAGATAAGGTTCATTCTCATAATATCTTCTCAATGATGTTCTGTTCTCTTATATCCAATTTCTTTAATGGGTTTTTTACATTATCAAAAATGTACTCTGAGAAATGAAAAAATCTGAAATTTTTTCCTTACTCATATACAGACTTGAATCTCACCTGGATGAAATTAGTATCCTAATGAAATGGGTTCATGATATTTATGAGATATATATATTGATTATATATTGAATATTCATGATCTGTATTATTCAATTCAATATTTTTGGATTACTCTAGCTATGTAATGGAATGATATACTTGGAGCTGTAGAATATCGGATTTGTTCAAGTTTGGATGCATGAATGTATTATTAATTGATGTGAGTTATATAAACTACAATAAACTACAGAGAGATCAAGAAATTCAACATTTGAAACATAATTCAGAAACGAATTAATGTGTTATTTTGGCGTCATAAAACATAAATAAAAAATAAGTCGAAAATGAATAAGATAACATGAGGAAAAATGAATTGGAAATAAGTATCTTTTTCGCCAAACTTGGATGTAATGAGCTGGTTTACGTGCGTCATATGGTGGCCGAAAGTGATTGTTTTCCGACCAGGCCGGTAAAACTTTACGGCCCTAGGGCTGTAAAATGACCTTGAATAACAGCTGATTCTGATTTGATATGAACGGGTTTACAAAATAGTTTATGAAACAGAATCAGTTTATGCTTCTAGAATTGAATAAAGTATTTTGCAATAAGATACTATCATTTCATTTGGATGAATGAAATACAAATAAGATATTATAAACTACTCAAATTCAATTTTCAGAGTATAATAGAATCTAACCTCAAACCTCATAGTACTGCGTTTATCACAAAACCTGGTGGATAGTTTTGGAACTACTTGGGCAATATCCATGGTGCTGAACGTTTTAACAAATAGTTTATGAGACAGAATCAGTTTATGCTTCTAGAATTGAATAAAGTATTCTGCAGTAATATACTATCATTTTATTTGGATGAATGAAATAGAGGTAAGATATCTTCTTCTTCTATATAATAAGAGAGAGTGGGGTTGTGTTTGTTCGCATCAAAACATGTCAACTTGTGGATTGCATACCGGAAAAACGGGAATGATTTAGATCTCCAAATTTTGAACATAGATTCTAAAAATATCAATCTCGTGCACCTGGAAGCCCAAATTTCTATTTTCCTTCTATATTTTTCAGAATATTAATGTTCAAATTCATCTATGCTACCGTAGGCTAATTGAAGTTCCATAGCCCAAAGTGTGTATTTTTATCAGCAGGTTATAAAACTACCATGTAGGTCTATGTAGCGCAGCGGTAAGAAGCTTGCTTACGGAGCGATGGTACCTCGGTTCAAATCCCCCGATGCTTCCCATTTTTTTGTTCTTAATTTTTTCCCTCGAAACGTATTATTATCAATTATTTTTTGAAGGAATTTGTTTTCATTACTATTCAATTTGGATTTTATCAAATAATTATTTTCAATGTAAAATTTTGCCACCAGTACAAATGAATTGGACATAGTCTTCATGCTGTAGGCCTATAATTTATTGAATTTCATAAGAAAAACATGAATAGATCACAATAAAATGAGTAATAATTTATATTCTTCAGTTATAATGTAGGCTACTATCAGATACGAATTCCCAGTGAAACGAGTATTTTAGGTATTTTTTTTGGAATTGGGAAAACAAAAGGCTGCCTGATTCAAATTGAGGAGGATCCTAATAGAACTAAAATTTATTGATGTATTGGAAAAATCAATATGATTCTGTGAGGTTTCCAAGTATTATGTATTCTTCAGTTTTCTATACTTTAATAACTAGATACTAATAACTATACTAATAGCTAGAGCTATGACCTTCCACTTTTGTTTTCGGAACTGCTTAATAAACAATTATTCTCATATATATTGTTTATTTCTCTGTGTGGCGAAAAATAGCGTTTGCACCACGGGCAAAAATGTTTTTCCGGCTCTCAATCTTTTCTAGTCCTCGGCCTACGGCCTCGGACTTGAAAACCGATTTCGAGCCGGAAAAGTCTCATTTTCGGCCCTAGGTGCGAAATATACTATTACAATAGAAAAGGGAGTGTTGCGAGTCCCTTCGAGTGTTCTTGATCAGGCGGGTTTTCTAAAAACATCAATAACAGCAGTATACATGTGTCACATGAATTAGTCTCATTGCTGAGTGCATTTTCATTTAATGTTTCCCTTAAGCTTGAGAATTCCACTATGAGGATGTCTACAAAATAAGTATTTTCCTGCTCTTTCATTTAACAATTGGAAGAAGATTTCATATCGGACATCTTCAATCATGAAGATAGACGATTCTGACTTCCAAATTTTATTCAAGAGTAACTAGTACTGCAGATTTTTTGCATGATTCTCTTTTATTTATCAATGAGGGAATTTGGATTTATATCTGAACTAAATTTGAAGCTATTGTAGTGTAATGTAGATGAATTAAATAATACAAGTAGATAATTAGAACAAGATGAGTAGTAAAAATTAAGTAGGGGGAGAGCGTCGGAAATAAGACAGAAGAGTCATGAATTTGATAAAAAAAATAGTGGTAAGTGGAAAACAAAACTATTGGATGAAAATCGAAGGGGGTTCTGGAAATGAACATTAATATTCATTACTAGGAAACATTGAAAAAAATTCAACACAATGATTTTTATTTACTTTGACTCCAATGTTTCAAAATTAATTGAAACAATTAAAGGTTACCTTATTTTTTCTCCTTATTATTTTGATGATGTACTTATTGTATGAATCAATAAAGAATGAAGATTGATGATCTTCAATAGAGTTGATTTATACGAACTGTACCAAAAGTGGATCATTGGAATACGAATAATATAGAATAAAGTTATATTATAGTGCAATAATTCATCTATTGATGGGAAGCATAATCAACATTGAGCACGTTTTGAAGGAAAGAGTATTGAAATCTAAATTGAATCATTCAGTTTTCAACTAGAGAATTTGATGAATTGAGTGATTCCTTTTACATGAATCTATGCATGTAACTCATGTTATCTATCTAAAGTTCACGCTCTGTTGGAAAGAATAATTCAAACTCTGAATATATCAATGATTCAGTTCACGAAGTACCTAGAGAACGCTTTGAATGATTGACTTCAAATTCTGATAATATTCTATGAACTATTTCGGGGATGTAAAATTTCCAATAAATTATCACAATAAAAATCATATTATCATGTTTGTGATGCTAATAAAATCTCATTATTATAATCGTTGAATTAGGTCTTGATTGTGGATGTAAATAACATAATGTAATATGATTTTCATAAAAAATCAATTATTGTATTTTATTCCTATTGCTCGCAACGTTAGATGATCGGCTACAAAGAAACTGTATCCAATTTGAAAGGGCAACAATAATTAATGTCAATGTACTAAAGTTGTGGAATTTAACTCTAAACTTTTGAAGACCTCAACACTGAACTAAGCTATAATTAGCCATCAATATCCTGAAATAAGCAAGTTTTTCAGCCTGTAGGCCTCACTATAGTCCGCACGAAGATAGTCCGATGGCAATTGGAACAGATGAGTTCAACATTGTCAAATTAATAAGAGTTGATGTTGATCAACGGTGCCCAGAGCGAAATTATAAATAAGAATTGATTTATTGATATTTTTACAATACACCTGACGAATTGGCATTGACGAGAACAGGTACACAGCCGTTCCAATTTCCATTAGACTATTATCGTGCAGTTATTCGACTAATATTAGTAGCTCCTATGCTAGGGATGGGATAAAATTATATCATATTACTAGCAGGGCACCCCGAATTTTGATTTATACACTATAAATAGTCCAAAAAGTAAGTTATGTTCCATACACTTGAATTCAGATCCAATTTTAATCCAAACATTTGAAAACAGAAAAGTTCTGATTTAAATCGTTCACAGACCAAATTGAATAACAAGAAACGCTCACTAATCACTTGAAACTGTAGAATAATGATTAACTTTGGAAATTATGATATACTCTAATTTAGGATGATATACCATGTCATGTCAACTAATCAGATTATTTTGATCAAGTCGATTAAAATTTCTAGATTCAACGGCTGGACATAATTCTATCTCTCTCCTACACAGGCACTCACATCTTCTGTTATCGACAGACAGCGAAATTATCATCTGTTTTCCCAAGAATGAATAATTATTATCCTTTTCATGTCCTTCAGCGAGTTTCCCAGGGATGAGACCTAGTGCAATCGATTTTTTATATCATAAACCTACTATGTTCCAAATTTCGTGAAAATCGTTAGAGCTGTTTTTGAGATCCGTTGGGCATACATAATCATTTAACCATATACAGAAATTGCTCTCTTAATATGATAGGATTGACAACTTTAGTATTGTGATCTATCAATATCAATAGGTTTGTCTTGTGTCATGTAATGACATCATGAAAGGAAATAGGAGCAGCTGATGGAATATCATGTTTTTTTTATTTAGTTTTTAGCTGATATTGAAACATGAAAATATCAGGCCCAGTAGCACAAAAGCCTGTTCAATTTCAATCAGGATTGAATTTCATGAGAATTAATCAGAGCAGGGTTTTTTTTAATTGAAGGCTTCTCTCATTAGTTCTCGTGGTATTTAATCCGGATAATGAATTAACAGACAGTGCAACTGGCTCTCTCAAGGCCATGGCTGCGTACAAACATAGAGTGACAGAGGAACCAGACAACAGAAGCTGAAGAAATCAGTCCCATTTCTATCACCTCACAATAAAAACTACCATATGTTTGGAGAGATCGATTTTAAATTTCTTCTGCTATAATCCGGTCACTTTCTGAATCTATTCTTCCAGATGTTCCATGAATACTGTAATGTTTTAAATTAGTTAGGTCGCCAAATTTGTTGACTCAACTACAGCTATTGTAATCTTTTTCATTTGCACACACTCTCTCACGTTTTCAACAGATTATGGAAACTTTTTTCCAATCAGCTGCTATTTGAGGGACCAATAATCCTCAGGGAACTTCAGCTAATTTTCCCAGAGTTGAGACCTGTTCCAAAATAATGTTTTTTGTCGCAAACCAACTATATTCCTGATTCAATAAAAATCGTTAGAGCCGTTTCGAGATCCATCCGACATACATACATATCCACAAACACACATATTCAAACAGAAATTGCTTTCTTAGTAAAATCATAGAGAAACAATAGCATAAGTAGGTATCCCATGGCATAGGGCGTTTATGTCGCAACTTTTACTGTTATCTCAAGCCGATAGCCCACGTAGTTCTTTCCCGTGAAGCTTTATGATGCTGGTAGTCTCTCATATTGTGCCGTTCATACACTCTTAGCCGGTCAAAACAGTAAAAATCAACAATAATCAACAGTAATCGGCTTGGGATAACAGTAAAAGTTGCGACAAAAAACGCTCATGGGATATCTACTTACGCTATTGCTTCTCTATGGTATAATAATTGACTTCAATGATTATGATTTCATTCAATAAGAGCTTATTACACATAATAATAACAGCTGGCATCAAAAGCAAAAATGTCAAACATGATTGAAATTGAAACAGTGGCGATCATCAACATTATTATCTTCATCTGATCTAAAGTAACCAAATTATAGTAAGATTCACATCAATGTGTCAGCACTGTTTGAATGGGGATCATTGATTCTATTAATGAGGAATACTGACAGTCAACGAACTATTATGCATATTCTCTAATATTTTAAAAAACAAACAATCAATTTTTGGGAATAATTGATTCATGGGGAAAGCTTATTTCTATGGAAGATATTTTTAATATTAGGAAAAGCAATAACAGCTATTTGGCCGTTCCAATGAATATCCTCTTTCTTTCGCCCAAATTATATTTTGGCCGAATTTCCTCATTCTTCGCAAATAAATGCCACAACGGTCACTTCTGAAGTTTTAAAAATACCCTCCATTTATCATACTGAATTATTAGAATTTAATCGAAACTGTTTAAGAAGTTTTCGCGATGTCGCATTATACAAACAAAATTTGTCTTGATAGAAAAGGATGAATTGATTGAAGCAACTCCAGTCATAAAAGTTTGCTTTATGAAAAATAAAAATTATCTATACTCCCAGGAATAGGTTATAGCTCCGATTGAAATAGCAGTGCCCGATCAATTTGTTCTCGATAAATGCATTCTAGTTAGTTCTTCAATTTCAATCTCAACTTGATGCCAACCTAAAAAAATTATTAATTTAGTTGCCAGTAGTCAACAACTGTTTTGAAGAGGTACTCTCTCTAGATTATAGTTCTATAGTAACATATGATATGGACATTTCAATTATAATTAAGAGATTGGGAGAAGAAGAATATACATGCTAAAATACGAACTTTACACCCTTAAAAACCACCCTTAGAGTGGAAATATCGCCAAAAGATTTCTTAGTGTGCACCTAGGGGGTATGAGGAAGCTATATTCCAAGTTTTGTTGCAATCCATCGCGTAGTTTTCCAGAAATCGTGATCAGTGAGTCAGTGAGATAAGAATTCTATAAGTATAGATTTCATTTCTTTCCTGAAGAAAGAGAAATGAGAAATATCTCTGTCTGACACAGTGTTCAAATCATGAAATTATTGTGGTTCATCCGAAAGAAAATACACACTACCAAATGAATAGTTTTATGATATAGGTCATTATTCTTCTCTGAATCAAAATTCAATTATTTTTATTTTATTGAATTGTGAAAAATACTAGAATCATAATATAATTATGATATCGAAGGAAAACATCGGCTAAGCCAGTAATATTTCTCTTCGAAAATATTGATAAAAAGTTTATGTTGTCCAAAGGTTGAGGTTACGATATCAGACACTGCTTCTTCACTAGGCTTTTGGTCCAGAAATAACGATTTGAAGATTTTTAATTTTGAAGGTTGACATAATACTTTAAATGAATCAAAGAGTGTATCGTATAAAATAGATTTAGCAGTTTTTGTGGAAAAAGTCCTCAAATGAAATTATTGTTTCTCTTGAGGAATATTGCTAATGAGCCGCATCAATAAGAATTAAACTTTTCTCAATATCATTCATCAAACAATCACAATTTATAGGTGCCAATCAGAGCCTGGACACTTATCCAGTTGGTTCAAAATCACCACTGCTCCAATTAACATTCTAAATTCAACTTTCTGCACTATATTAAATTATAGAAAAGATGAAGACAACTGAGAGTTGCAATTGAGGCTCTTCTATCAGATAAAAATTTCAAATAAATTAGAAGAAATTTCACCTGGAGAGAAAAACTACCTAAAGTTTAACCATTCAATGGTTATCTATATATAAAAATGAATATCTGTTTGTGTGTTAGTTAGTTTGTTTGTTCCCTATAGACTTAAAAACTACTTGACAGAATGGCATGAAACTTTGGGGATATGTTGTGTGAATATTTAGGATGGTTTCTGACCAGAGATTTCAATAGGGGGGCTTATAATGATCAATTATTAATACATTCTACATACCCATGTTTCCGAATTGCCGGCCGAGCGGCTACCGAAGAATGGAAAGATGAGGTAGGTATGGAAACAGCTATATCTAATATTTAAATTGCATTTAATTTTATTAAAATAGGCTAGCGCGCTTTATTTTTTCTTCCTGTTTCAAAAAAGTCAATAACTTTAATAATCTTCATATATAAAAATGAATATATATATTTTTTAATTCAACACTTTACTGATAGATATTAGTACCAATTGGTGAGAAGAATATGTTTTCGGAATAATAAGTGCTGCATGACTAAGCACATAGGAAGTCCGTATTGAGATGTGAATGGAAATATTGATTGTCAGATAAAATTCATGATTAACCAAATAAAGTCAAATGTGACATGAGATACATTGACTTTTTGTCGGTACGAAGTTCGCCAGGCAAGCTAGTGTCCAATAAATTAGACACCACATTTCCAAAACGAGGTAAATAGTGGTCGAATGTCAGTAGATGTTACTTGATGACCCCAATAGCGGAAACGGGTGTTATGCAGCCGATGATTATAAAAACAAAATGGAAACAAGTGTTGACGGTAATTACGCTACGCTTTTCAGGTGGACATTAAGTGCATGATGCCGGGGCATTGCCTTCGTCGGCAGGGAAATTGCACGCATTTATCTATACGGACGTCGACCGGGAAAATCTTTGTGGAGTACTCTGGCCGTTGTATGCAAGTATGCAACCTTTGCCTGCCCATCTCTGGTCGAGCTTTTGTTGTTGGACAAAATGGAATAACAGGACACATACCGGACTCCAATCACATCACCTGACAAGGTGGAATCAATTTGATGTGGACAGCTCATTATTATCACTGAATAGTCATTCTTGCTTCTTCTGTTTGTTATAAGATGTGCTACTTTTAGCTCAATCTCTTCTCTTTTATTTCATTCCACTCTTTTATTTTAAGAATGGTCATATTGTATCCATTGCTTTTTAGAATGATATAATTTCATAATTATAATTATAATTGTACCAATTATATAAATCAGTCACTAACCAGTCGTAGAGATTTAAGTGAACACCAATGACTATTGGTAATTGCAAAATCAGTTGTTCGGATTATAATTGTTACTATCATGGTTCTTATAATCTCCCTATACTATTTCCTGGACATGATAGTTTTGGAGAGTTTACTGAATAGATTATGTAAAAGAATAACTATATTAGTAGCATGCAATATCAAACCTTTATTGCTCCAATCTCCAAACCAGACTGTATTCTATATCAACTATATAAATATTCTAGACTAGATATAGAATAGACACGGCCCATTGTATATTTACACTGAAAGTCGATGAAGTCAACATCTCTACTCCCATATAGCCCCATCGTGACGACAGCATCGGATACAAAACTTTTCGGTAAAGTTTATTACATTGTAGTATGTTTTGTATAGATACTATCGGAGGGTTATATCAAAATTACTTTCATTCAAATTATCTTTTTATAAATACGATTTCTATTCTGCTATTATTTTCAAGAGAATTTGAAATAGAATACCCACCGAGCAACTTTATTTCTGTTGTTTTTAAGTTCAGATTGGTGTATCACAGCTTTTAAAATTAGTCGCCATTTCATATTTGTATAAACATAAAAATCTATAATTGAACAAATATGAGCATGTAAAAGTATGGTGTATCAATGATAAATTTAGATGATAGAATTCGTTGTGGAGGCATTGAATCAATGCCTGCCTCCTGTTCAAGAACAATACATATTGATTGAACGAAAACCCAATTGATCCATTCTATTAGAATCTCTGAAAACGTCTGCATGTAACAAAAGCTACTACGTTACTAACATCACACGATACAAAAATATGACAGTCAGATTCTATTGAATTTCACTGTCTAGCCGTCATCAATCTAGAGGTAGGCAAAACCTCACATGAGCGAATTTTATCGCGCAATTTTTCTGGCTGATTTGAATGAAATTGTTTGACCTTTCAACCTCTTGATAACATACAAATAACATACTATTCAACATTAGTTCTTGATTCAGCAAAAGACTCTTGTGAGGAAGGGAAAATCTCTCTCACTTTATTGTCCTTGAAAAGATTGGAAATAAGAGAGAATAAAATGTAAATGAGGAATAAACTGTTTACTAGAGGAGGGTTAATAAAATTAAAAAAATGAAATTTCAACTTCCTTCCTATTCAATCACTTACTTTCTGGGACAATTAACAATTCTTTCTCCATGCACGATCCAATTTTCTTACACGTCTTGAATCCAAGAGCTACTTAAGTAGTTTAAAGAAAATTTGAAATCTCAACCATTATTTCCACAATTACCTCATGAATAACCTATCTCCATAATAGAAATTTGAAAGTGTAGAAGCCTATTATTAATAGAGACATTGTGGCCGCAGTTAGGCCCTCATCGTCGCCACCCACACACTTCTTGGCAGATCTCTATCTTCAAAACCCTGTCGTTACAGCACTTGCTCCAAAAATAAAGTGGTGCACATCTTTGATGTCGTTTACGAGCTCAAACGTGCACTTGGACAAAAGGGTGGTCTGTACCGGAGAGAAAGGTCGATATCATCTTGGTCCTTTGTGTGCTGGGATTCGGAAGAGTGCAGAAGAAATTGTGACACGCTCTCCATAGTTGAGAGAACGGCCTCAATAGGAAGAATGGCTCCTTTTCTATTCGCAGTAGTGTCGGGTAACAAGATGCAAATAGGAACGGAACCGTGGCCGAAGCACGGAGAGCCGAAAATTCACAAGTCTTGTACCGCTTTCTAGTTTCCTTCCCGGTCCGCTGCGAGCGCTAGTGTCGCTCTACAAACGTCGCATGGTCTGCGCGCTTCTTGAACTCAGTGCGTTCCCAACTGCCATACGAGCAGGAGTGTATGTCGCTCTATTCAAGTGCGTGATATGACGTCGTGTCAAAACTGTGTGTATATTATTTAGTGTCGACATGATTTTTCGTGACATGGATGCCACCAACATGAAGCATGTGACAGCCAGTCATTCAGCCACCTGTAGCTTCTTCCTAATTGTCTTCTCCTTTGTTCTTGCAACGCTTTTGACAGGTTAGATTCACTTTTTATATAACCTTTTAGTGTGTAACTATATATTTTCAAATTGTTTTTTAATACCGGTTAATCAAAATAGATAGTATTATTGTATAATAGTATTTATGATAATTGTGTACTACATCTATCACTCGATGAACTTAGAATAACTCTTACATAAATAGATACAACTTTTTAAAAATGGCGGAGGGTGGTTGCCTAACCTAACCTAACTTTTACAACCCTGGCAATGATGTTTTCATCAATGTTTTGTGTATCCATTGATTGACACGTTTGGAGTTGGGGATGAAACACATCTACCGTATGGAAATCTGCACTGGACGATTATTAAATTACAGTTTGTGCATGCCTATTTCATCGTATATATTTTAAACCCTCAGATGTTGAATAGTGTTTGTTTTTTATTTATTTATTTGGATCATTGCTATATTCAAACGAGTGATAGGTGGGTATTTATATTGTCATAGAGGGATGCTCCTTAGGGCCTTGGATGAAGATTTTTTCATTTCTATGTATGATTTTTTGACTTTTCATGACTTTGGATCAAAGAGATATGTCATTGTTTTAAATTTTTTTAGCATCTCATCGACAGGGTTTTTACTTTCCGAAACAAAAATTGATTGAGTGTTGCTGGCAACTGTAAGCGATTCTCTTCTATTGTATGAATATAAATATAATACTCCACTGATATATTTGCCAATATTTATCTTTTATATTACTCCTGATTGTAACATGAAGGGAGTATTATTGAGAAAGTAACAATTTTTCTACATAGAACCAAAATTTACATTTGTGCTCTTACGATTTGTTGTAATAACCAGTTCGTGGCAATTGTAATAAAAGCATATTAAGCAACTTCTTATTACATAATCAGTATCAAATGTTTTTCTGGTGTTCCTATGCTCTATAGGCCTACTTCTCACATATTATGACGTGTGAAATTATTTCTTTCTTGATGATAATATTATTATTGAACAATATGGCTGCTTTCAGGCGTCAAATGTGAATCCTCCAATCATGAACCACATTGGAATATTTTGATGGTTCATAAATATCAATCTTTGTATAACAATTTGTTGACTTATACAATAATTTTTCTGTAATCCACAGTAACTTCTATGGCATTAAAGTATATAAAAATTATAATGTATACTATTTTTAAAATTATTTCAGGAACTGCTTGCAGTTTGGTTATTACACTCACTGTACATTTTTTTGTGAATGTGAAATTCATTTTCTCTCATACTTCATATCAATTGAATGTTATTCATTCTATAATGATTACCAATTTTCAATGTTTCGAGAACACAATTTCAGCATAATATTGCCAATAATTTTTCCATATCAATGAGCTCAATGGTGAAGCATTTAAATTGGATGGAAAAAATAATAATATGAGGAGTATTTTGTTCCACAATAACTATAACTATCTATGAATCATCTATTATGAAATAACTAACTATGGATGAATCATCGTGTGTTGTCCTAATTCTATATCATACTGAAGTTGTTATCAAGAAACCCATCAATTTTATTATACTCACTTCAAAATATTAATTTCACATTTCTGTTCAATTATCAATGCCTTCTTAGTTGAAGCTAATGTTATGCAGCAGAGGAAACATGTCTTCTACCATGATTCATCGCTTCATCGCATATCACAATCATGAGACATACATACATAATTACAACTTACTCAATTGAGGAAATATATTCCTCCTCATATTCTATTTGGAAAAATAAAGTCATAACAATTTATCAATGAAATGTGCTTAATGTGATGAACGTCGAATTTGATTTCATTCTCCTATTGTTGTATTAAATCATTAATCTTTGCATAATATTGAATTGATCCACAGCTTAGGCAAATACTGTAGTCTGAATATCCTTCAAAAACTATCTATAATCTTATTGATAAGTCAACTATGTCAGATCTAGATCATCTGAGAGCCATTAAAAAACGAAGAGTCTTATCATGAAAATTCCGAAAAGGATCAGACAGCTGTGGAGAGAAACCAAAAACTTTTCAAAGAAAAACCTCCTTATCATCTTATCAAGAGTTTTCATCGGATAAATTAAACTGATATTGACATCACATCATCAATTGGTCCCCTTTCAACTTTGCGAAGAGCTTCACCGCTCTTTAATATTCATGAGATTTTTTTCCATTTGATGAGAATCATCAGTGGATTACATTGCAGGTTAAAAATCTCCATGGGAAGAGAGCAATATTCTATAGTATTATACTTATTTACAATAAGGTACGTATTGTGAAGTTTTTCAAAGGCATGATTATTAATTTATTAATCATCATAAATATTATTAACTGAATTAAACGGAACTGTAGCTCTATCTACTCACAAGAAAGTCATATTTGATATATTTGATCAAACACCACACTACATCTACATGATTTTGAAAGTGAAATTCTATAACTTTGGATGGGAAGAATATAATTTTGTAGTATGAAAGTATGTTATAGCAGCGTACCAGTGACTAGTGTATTAGAGTTCACAGTTCAGCCATAGGTTAAGCTAGCGTAAATATTGAGTTAGCATTGCAAACAAACTACTAAAACAATAGATCAATTCTACCATAATAGAACAGTATTCATTCATCGTACAGCATCCAACTGCTCTTTTCCTGAACAATGCATTCAGAGGAATGTATAAAATCCAAAGTTGTGAGTGTGTTCCAACTTCTAATGTAATTGGTTACTCTTAAACTCTTGGTAACTTTTATGATTTGATCATCTCCATTTGATTACCGTATCTCATAATTCATATTCAAATTATTTTTTGAGACACGTAATGAGTGCTTAGGAAGTACTATTTTATTTATTATTATTATATTTGTATTACAAACACTTGGAAGACTACAGGCACAGAAGCTATTATTACAAGCCTATATCATAATATTTGTATTACAAAAACTAGGAAGACTACAGGCATTAAGCCTATTGCTCTCAATTTACAATATTGTATGAATCATTTTACTTCCTAACGAGAAAAGGGGCTACGTGAACAAAGTATCTGTACTTTGTAGAATTGTATCTCGTCAGTTCATTAAAATTGCATTGTTCGTATCGCTTTTGTGAGTACAATATTGCAGCTAACGAGGAATGCTCTTGCATAAAATGGAAAGTCTATCTGTTGGGTGCCTCTCTGGCATTAACATATCAACAATTGTGGAGATTTTAATCACATTTTCCAATTCTGAAATTTATGAGAAACAGAGTTACGGTTGAAACTAATTGAAATCCAGCAACTTCACAAGTAGTGATTGTTTACTATCTCTTTAATGTTGTTTGGCAACAATAATTGACATTGTGGATTATTGAATTCAAAAGTCGAGTATTCAGGGGATATGACGATCATGGATAAATGATCATCGTGGATCGTGATATCAATCAAGTGTGTTAGCAATTCTTCAAATTCGAAGACTCCTGTCCCTGTTCGTGAATATACTGTATTAGTGAAATTAACTTATAGTTTTATGGTATCCTTTGTTAGCAAATCTTCATTTTATTCCACTTCTCACCCATACAATAGAAGAGATTCACAACCATCCATCATCAAAAACCTATTTAAGGTTGAACTCCCATTTAGTACATCAAGTATCTTCAGATCTTGAAATTTTCATTAGCATAATTTAGTTCTTAAGCTTTTTTTTTGATACTGCAATGTTTAAATTAAACAATAATCATAGGTATAATTGATTTGCCAATAGCTCTCTTCCAAAATAAATTAACTCCAGTCAACATTGATTTTCTCCATTACATAATCATAATTATTTTACATATCAAAAATAATAATGATTTTTGATTAACAGGGTCGATTTTCTTCAAGTTTTTTTCTGATTGTCTCATGACCTTCAATATTATCAAAGAACCAAGTAAATGGGGGCGGTAATTCGATTAATCAATTCATTCAATTCCAAGTTCTTTTTTCCAACTGATCTATTGAAAACCTCACTCTAAAATCATCTATCAGCTCCACATGGTGCTAGTTTGACAAGCAGGATCCATAATTCGAATTACAGAGCTATTACAGTCAATGGTCACCTGGAAGTTAATTCGAAGTTCACAGTACATCCTGTTATTATGTATTCTGCTGTATATTCTCCCTCAATTCATCGACTGATTGCACTCTTCTTGTCCAGATAAACTGTTAAAAAGTAGGCCACGCCCCCTGCATGTGTTGTTTATCACCGGTAGTCTGGTAAGGATACTCTGACAGTTGTTAGCGTCAAGCTTCAGTGAGTTTTTGGGTAGAATCCAGTAGAGCATTTCGAATAAAATTTTTGTGGGCCATAGACATGTTCATTGTACTGATGATATGGAAGTACAACACTGTTGCTGCGAAAAATGAATGATGATTGAAGGCCTATGCAGTGATGACGGGTTATCTTCTGCCAGCTGAGAAATATGGAGAAAATGACATGCTCTAGTCTATCAGACTATTTTTACAGTGGTTCAGATTTCCTGAGAAGGTCATTGCATGGTTTTCATCCTACTAACTGCATTTATCCTATTATATTAAGCGAGCAATCTGTTATTTCTGTATATCTATATAGGTTATTTCTATATCTGTTATATTATTGTCTCCATTATTAATTCATGGAGTATATTATTACACTAATCACAATATAATTTATTTTCTTTATTTTCGCTTCTACACTATTTCATTGATATTCATTTGTCTCAATGATAAATGGTTCTTTAGTCCTGAATAGGATCGACCAGATGGTTAATAATAATTATTGTGAAAAAAACCTCTTAGATAGGAGATCTGCTATATGAGATGGAGATAGGAGATAAAGTACTTTCAATTTTTGTATCACCCAAAATTGATTTGAAACTAGTTCTCTAGCAGTTAACGAGAGACCAATTCACAACCGAGAGTGAAGAATGATGTAATACTTTCAACAAGCGTGGAACAGATAATGAATCATTCGTACAGAGTTCCAAATTGAATGCCTAAATTAAGGGACGATTAACAGTTGATAAAAACGGAATGCTAGCACTTCCATTAACCTAATCTTGCGCGTATAATCTGGATCGGTACACCTCTTGCTAATTCCCAGAAGAGTTGTAGGCTACCGAATATGGCAGCCAGGCTTTCCAATAATGTGGAAAAAAGCAATCCATTGCAAATCGATTCCCGATACGGCGAAAAACAGGCAGCCCCTTCCGATGAGTTAACGTAGCAGTTAATTTTTAATTCCAAACTCCATTTCCTCCAGTCCTGTTTCCATTCTCAGCGCCGCCACAACTTCATCATCAGCATAGTCGGCTCTCTTCAACTTGGAAATTTCCGCTTTTCAATTCCAGAGCTGAATTAATACCTGCAGTGATCATGAGATGAACTCTCCAAAGTTTCTGAATCTTTGATCGGGAAAATTTCAATATTGTGTGGGATGAATAGCGTTCAAGAGTGGATGGAATATTAATGAGTTTTCTATGATAGGAGAATCTATGGTTGACTCTCTAGTTACCGTTCTTAAAATCAATAGTGCTTTCATGCGATCAGGGTATCAGGCTAATAATCCTTATTTTATTCAATCATGATGATATTATTACTATTGAATGCGGAGTTTTCTCTGTGGATAGATCAGTATTTTATGTTTATAAATGAAAACTTCTAAAATGCATCTCAATCCTCCCCACACAATATATTCCAGTCAACGAAAGATTATAGGGAAAAGTTTGGAACACAATTTTTGACCCCTCAGCTCTTTCAAGAATAGTAAGGGAGTAAACATATCAAAAGTCCCCACTCCTAACTCCTGTTCTAAGGAAGTGAGGGTGGTTTGAAAGTACAATATTTTGGTACATATCTCGAACAATATGCGTCTTACTTACGGAAACTTTTGTCGAATACAAAATTGAAGCCTACAAGTTTCATTTGTAACATATCCCCATATCTCTCCTAGTTTTCTAGGTATGAGCTCTCGAAAGTGTCAGATTTTGAAAAAACCCTTCCGGCTCCGATTTTTTCATCTTTTTGGCCTTATAACTTTTTAACGATTGATTGAAAAAATCCGTGCTGATTATGAGCTCATAGAGCAAAAAGGAAGCTAGATAAATTTCCTACAAGTTTTGTCCAGTAGATTTTTGTGATATCTCCTTTAGCTTTTGATATATTCACTATTAGAAGTGTAAAGCTTTAAAAAGTTTTTATTCCAGCTTTTTGCACTCTCAGGACTTATTACTCAACAACAGTGCATTGAAAAAATTAGTACTGAACGTTGGGTTGTGGAGGATTAAATTTGATGTACGATTTCACCATTTTATGCTTTCCATCAATATTGTTATAGCAGCTTTAGTGTTGAGTTTAAAAATATGGTACTTTCAAACCACGCCCACCGCCTCAGCACAGGGGGTAGGAGTGAGGACTTTTGATATGTTTACCTCCTCACTATCCTCAAAAGAGCTACGGGGTCAAAAATTGTGTTTTAAATTTTTCCCTCTATACCTTTTTTTGAGCATTCGTTGCCTGGACTGATTTGGACGACTTATCTGAATAAGTGATTTTACCACTATTAACCTTATTTACATTGAAAAGCTATAAATATCCAATAGAATTCTCATCCAGGGAGAGCACTAAAATTGAATCATTCTTCAAATTGGAACAATATTTTTTCAAGACAAATATCAGTCATGAAATCCGTAACTTAACATTGAAATTATTTCTCTGTTAATTTATTTGAATACTGACGAACATCAAGAATATCGATGAATGCATCCCTTCAGTAAAATAGCGAAATCGTGCTCTATTTCTTACGTAATCACCCTTTTCATAGTTTTGAGGCTGTGTAAATGAGTATGTTAGTAGGCAACACTCGTAAAATATTTTGGCACAGCTGCATACAGGATTCGCAGCTATTTTGAGTTACTCATTTGGACACACTTATACAAAATCACAGTCCCATTTCTCTAATCTCTGCTCTCATCTCACTACAGGACGTGCAAAATAATTATGAGAGCAAAGTACTTGAAATTCACGATATTTATAGTCAGTACTATTGGCTTTGCACCAGTTTACTCAACCATAAAAATAGATGTAGTAGCAAAGAGGATTTCAGGAATCATTATTCATATCGAATTAGTTGAGAAGCATTTTTCCACGAATGTTCCTTTCTCTTTAAAATTAGTTATTGATGTTCATTGGCAAATAAAATATATGATCATACAGTGCAGATTCAGAATTTGATTCACAGGTTGATAATAATTTAGCATTAACAAAAGAGTTAAAAATTTTCTTGTGCTTGCATGACACCATGCATGATCTGACATAATTTTACAATTGATAAAAGTTAACAGTTTTGAAAAAACAGTGAAAAATGAATAAAAAATGTTTTAAAAAAAAAAATGCTCGGGGACGTGGTTCTGGCAGCGGAAGCTAGATAAATTTCCTACAAGTTTTGTCCAGTAGATTTTTGTGATATCTCCTTTAGCTTTTGATATATTCACTATTAGAAGTGTAAAGCTTTAAAAAGTTTTTATTCCAGCTTTTTGCACTCTCAGGACTTATTACTCAACAACAATGCATCGAAAAAATGAGTACTGAACGTTGAGTTGTAGAAGATTCAATTTGATGTACGATTTCACCATTTTATGCTTTCCATCAATATTGTTATAGCAGCTTTAGTGTTGAGTTTGAAAATATGGTACTTTCAAACCACGCCCACCGCCTCAGCACAGGGGGTAGGAGTGAGGACTTTTGATATGTTTACCTCCTTACTATCCTCAAAAGAGCTACGGGGTCAAAAATTGTGTTTTAAATTTTTCCCTCTATACCTTTTTTTGAGCATTCGTTGCCTGGACTGATAAGATTTTGGACGACTTATCTGAATAAGTGATTTTACCACTATTAACCTTATTCACATTGAAAAGCTATAAATATATCCAATAGAATTCTCATCCAGGGAGAGCACTAAAATTGAATCATTCTTCAAATTGGAACAATATTTTTTCAAGACAAATATCAGTCATGAAATCCGTAACTTAACATTGAAATTATTTCTCTGTTAATTTATTTGAATACTGACGAACATCAAGAATATCGATGAATGCATCCCTTCAGTAAAATAGCGAAATCGTGCTCTATTTCTTACGTAATCACCCTTTTCATAGTTTTGAGGCTGTGTAAATGAGTATGTTAGTAGGCAACACTCGTAAAATATTTTGGCACAGCTGCATACAGGATTCGCAGCTATTTTGAGTTACTCATTTGGACACACTTATACAAAATCACAGTCCCATTTCTCTAATCTCTGCTCTCATCTCACTACAGGACGTGCAAAATAATTATGAGAGCAAAGTACTTGAAATTCACGATATTTATAGTCAGTACTATTGGCTTTGCACCAGTTTACTCAGCCATAAAAATAGATGTAGTAGCAAAGAGGATTTCAGGAATCATTATTCATATCGAATTAGTTGAGAAGCATTTTTCCACGAATGTTCCTTTCTCTTTAAAAATAGTTATTGATATTCATTGGCAAATACAATAAACGGAGCAAACTGAAAAATAGTTTGATTCCTCTTTGTTATTAGTATAATATGTTCGGCTTCCAATTTTGCAAAATAATCTCGTGCAATCGATTTTTTCTACCTTATTCACATGAATTTTGATCATAATGGGGATATCAGAATGGAACAGAGATATATGAAAGCCGGATCACAGAAAACATAAGACTACAAAACTATTCTATACTTTTGCCAGCCTGGTTGGTATAGTGGTCTGAAATGGAAACTGCCGATGGAATTTTACAAATTTTATTCTGCCAGCACCGCCTGGTACGTGGGTTCGAATCCCGCCGGTAGCATGGAAGTGTGTTTACCTCATCAGATCACTCAGGCAAAATACTAATGTGGGCATCATCAGCGATGAAATAAGACTGAAAAAATATGGGACGCTTAGTAATAATACGATTCCGATGCAAACTCTTTTGAAGATGCTCATTTCAATTGATAATAATAATGAGAAGACTATTCATGTGAATATTATTATAGACATTGATATGAATTTCATCACTATTGGAATCAAACTATTGAAGCACTCGTGATTTGAAAAGAAATAGATGATATATCACCTTCTTTCAATCAAGAAATCAACATCTATAAATCGTGTTCTGAGTATTGATTAAAGTGAATCGTTCCTTACCTGGTGATGTTTCTGAAAGAGAGAGGATTAGATACTGATGGTTAGCAATAAATACTGATGGATTATGAAGTAACATTATCGTTTGTATTCACCGCATTTCCCAAATATCATCATCATCATCATTATCGTCATTCAAGGATTAGGCTCTGTTGGCCTGTTCCGTCATCCATTTCTTCATCGGTCGTCCGACGCCTCTTCTCCCATCGGGTTTTTAGTGCCAAGCTTGAATTGGAAGTCTATTTGCTGGCATACAAAGTAGATGGCTGGACCAGTCTTCTTTACTTCTCTTCAATATTTGCAATAAAGACTCTACATTCAGTTCGGTTCTTATTACTTCGTTTTTATGTAATCTAACTTGATGTAACCTTTGACTGCTCGAAGGAGCCTCATTTCGGCTGCTTGGATACGTGACTTAGTTTTTTTCATTGACACCCAGGCTTCGCTTCCATAACCTATTATTGGTACAGCCATTAGTCTGTAAAACTTCATCTGAGTGGATTGTCTTGTTTTCTTCCCTATTGTTCTACGTATTGCACCACACACAGCACTGAATTTTGTCAATTTTTCACTTACATCATCTTCTCTGTCAAATGAGATACGGCATCTTCTCTCTTTTACGAATGACAGTTTTTCTATTGACTGTGCTTTGTGTCATTCTTTTTTTTAACTTGTCTTTTATCTTTCTATGTGGTCTTCCTTGGCCAAGCTCTTGCCTTTCAAGCCCGGTTCTCCCAATAACAACTATGGGACCAAGGGCTTATTTCCGTTTTCTATTTGTTTTCTACCGGGTGGACAAGGCTCGTAGCAGTGGTGAAAGCAACTTGTTTAGGGGAGTAAACCTTACAAAAGTCCTGCAAGTTCAGATGCAGTGAGGTGGAGGTCCCACCACTGAAATCAACCTGCGCAGCGTTCGTACCGCGGCCAGGGGATTAAACAATTACTAGCAAGCATCAAAATATAGCTTAGGATCGGGACCGGAATTTAAGGACAGATATAACAGGAAAAGCAAACTCCCAAATATCATCGACTAAATACTTGAGAACTTTGCGATGCTTGAATCAACCACATGTTGCAGTTTGCTGTCGAATACATTCCACATGTTTGAGTGCATCCTGTTATGTACAGTTGTCCTATCTGAACTATTCGAATCTTGCATTGGATCATGATGGTGAAGAATTTTGTCACTCACTGTCCTATGTTTCCAATATCTGATGAGGACCGTTCCAAAATGCCATTGGAGAATCGATCAACTAGAACTCTGGTTCTGTGGGAATTTCTCATGATAATTTCGAATCAGTCCAGCCATATTGCTCCTGCTGTAGATGACAGATAACATATTGAACTAAACTTCAAAGAATCCAATTAGGGTTTCAATAATATCTTGCATTGAAATTGTTATATATCCTGGAAGTCCATTTAGAGTATGATCAAAGCACTTGCAGGCGAAAGCTATTACTCAGCTTTGTCTGGCTATTCAATTCTCTCAAAGGTCCATTCCAAGCTTAGTCGTTCGGATCTGTTAAGTGAGCATTTGCAGGACTCACATGATTATTATCATGATGGGTAGATTTGCTTGCATTTTACACAAAATGTTGATATTGCAGACCACAGGTTCTAAGTGCAATTGGTAGTAGAAATTGATTTTTTCTGAGGAGAGGTCCAAGCTCAAGCTTTTACTGGTTTCACTCTCTCTTCAATCTTTTTTCATCATACAGTAAAAATCATCTGTTGTGAAAAATAAGTGACTGAAGAAGGAGTTGATGGAAGCTGTCGTCAGAGACAAACGAATAGAAAAGTATTCTATTCTCTCTGCTTTCATTTACAGCTTGAGCTTGTTATTACTATGATATTATTAATTAATCTGATATAAAAATTTGAAATTCCAATTTATATGGAAAATGGTCTCATATAAAAATTCTATTGTAGAAGAGAGAAAATTGTTTCGCCCCTGGCATAACAATGATTCGCTAGACAGTTTCCTGTGATTTGTTACTATTCTAACCTCCGTTTGAACCACGTTCCTCATAAATAATAACCAGACGAGTCGCCGCACTCTGCCTTCGAATTAATAAAACAGCCAACAGACGCTTTCAACGTGGCTGGTGATTGAGGCACACATTGGTGCCGTCTCATACGAGACTATTAATCTCTTGAATAATTTTTCAATTATTCATGGAAGTAGCTCAACTGCGCTCTGCACTAGTGCTTGCTGTAGGTACAATAGTCGTCCAAAATCAATTCTTTATGAGTACCATTGATCAGTACCAGGAGCAGAAAGAAAACTCAAGAGCATGAAGAGAGGATTCATTCAGGACATTCAGGAGAATCCGAGTTCAATTGGCGCCTGTAAATTCATTGATGTGGATGTAGTGTCAATTCAAAAACTTCAAGCTAAATATTCGAAACCAGTTTTTGCTTGTTGCGTTTTTCATGTTTGGTCTATTAATTTAGAATTTTGAATATTTTTATCATATACTGTACTAATTATATTGGAAAAGCATAACCATAGATATGATGATAATATTATAACATTATTACATCGTTACATAAAACATATTACATTTGAAATTATATCATTATATAGTAATTATTATATCATGGACAAAATATTTGTAAGTTAATGTACATAGAATTAGTTTGGAAAAATATGTGTAATATCAATGCAAATGAATTCAGTAATTGTTAAAACAACATTACCACACACCTGCTTGTTGCTAAACCGTACAAACGGGATAGGTTGGAAAGTTTCTTGGAGATTATTAAAGTTCATGGCTATTGTCACCAATCCTCGAGAGGAACACTTTAACATTCCAGGAGGATTCCAAAGACAGTTTTCTCGTAGGAATCGAAAAAGCCTACCTGGATGGACTTTTATGTGCAAGAAACGTGTTTTTGTAGTCAGTAGAGCGGACTGGGCTGCTCTGTTTTGGACGTTATTGGCGATTTTTCAGTTGAGTGGTGGCGGTGGGGGGGGGGTGAGACTGCGTCATGTTTTTGATGCGATACGTGCTCCAATTCGCGCCAAAACTCGCACTTCCCTTTCACATTCCACTCACCCACTCACCGGTAATTCTTAATTCTCTTTGTTTCACACCTAGTCTACAAATTATCAACTCTGAATGCGTTGCAGGACCCTACTGCTTTCAAGGATCTACTTGACTACTACTACTTTCAAGTGTCTCTCAGGTTTTGCAAATTGTTCTTGTATCCACTTCTACTAGTAGGCCCTATAGGATAAGTTTTACATAACGTCGTCCTCGACACTTCGACTCAATGACAGACATTTAGAAGGAAGTAATGAATTGCTCTCATGTTTAATGGATACTTCAACTCCTCTATTCACAATTCTTCAGAGATTCTATTTGCAAGCTTCAGAATTCTTTTCGAATATACGTTGGGATTAAACACATAATTATAATCTTTGAAGAATTGGGAATAGAGGAGTTGGAGTATTCATTAAATCAACATTCAACATTATCCATTCAAACAACAACTAACCACCTAATGACTTACTAAACACTAACTAATTAATAATCCGCACAAAAAAACTAAACAAACAAAACCTACTACAGAACATGGTACGCCATTAAGTGGAGTAGGTAACTTTCCACACAGAAAACACTAAACATGTAGAGGACACATTATAAGATTTTCTTATTGTAACTAACTATTGTATGTAATTGTAATTTATCTAATATTTTCTGTAATTGATGTAGTAGTTTTAGTTTTCTGAGAAATAAACATTTATTCAATTATTTATCTACTAAACATAGGAGCAATCCATTACTTCCTTCTAAATGACTGTCATTGAGTCGAGGTGTCGAGGACCACGTTATGTACAACTTAACGTGTATTAGTACAAGTAAATACAAGATGTAGGCTATTCATACACATAAGCGTATCATCATTTTGATTCGATAAGAAAAATGCTTGATGTGTTTGAGTATATGCTCCTGAGGAACATTATAACATAATTCATGATTCTTATTATATGATATTATATTTCTTTTTTTGCATGTCCATAATTATTATGTGGAACAAGGTTAGGAATATATCATAATGTTCAGTTATAATTCATATTCAAGAATACTTTTTTCATGAAGGAAATCACTGGATAAGAATAGATGTAAAGGATACAAGGAGTAAATAGAATAAAAGCTGAAGTTCAATTTTAAATATCTAGAAAAAGTCGATTGTTGAATTGTAAAAAGAACCCTCAGTACAATGACAAAGTAATCGAATCCCACCAGCTCACTGTTCATTCAGCACTGTACTCTAATACAATAAACCAGCGCTGAAATTGGTGTATGCGGTGAGTTGCATGTTGTATGCAGACAGGTATGTTTTTCTCATGCTAGACTTGCTCTATCTGGAAACAAAACACACAGATTGGACACGGATGGATGACGAGCGCGGTTATTTGTTTTTGAATCGTTCAAAAATTGGAATCACATCGTTTGAGAGCGCCGATCGGTTCTTTCTGTGAGAGATTCATGGCGGTTCGAAGGGAAGGAATGCAATTTCACGGCCGGCGAACGGCTGGTGTAGTAACTGGTGCACTCGCTACTCAGGCAAATAATGTGAATCGACCGCAGGTATAAGGCACTCCAACCCTTCAGCAAACAAAGCGATCTCAACATGAAGACTTGGAGACTTGGATACATGAAGACATGCTTGCGACTTAGGCTTATTTGTTTCAAAATGCGCGCTCGAGAGTAACGCACCCAATTAAAACACGTGTGGCGCGAATCCGGAACGCCGCCATTACAAATTAGCTGTGGACGAAAACAAAGCACGGGAATTGGGGGAAAAATGATGGGAGAGGCGCTAGAATTAGAAATTCATCAGGCAAACTCAGAAGCAAGAAGAGAAGTAGGATGAAGGAGAAAAGGAAGTGTAGGAGAAGGATGATGCTGATGTAGCGAATGAGATGGATCAGGAGTGATTGGAGAAGAAGAAGAAGAAGAAGAAGAAGAAGAAGAAGAAGAAGAAGAAGAAGAAGAAGAAAAAGGTGATAGAAAGGTGAAGAAGAATGAGAAAAAAGATCATTTGAAGGAGTAAAAAGAAAGAATAGGATGAAGAAATCTGTGTGGAAATCGGAATAAACAGCATTCTGGTTGCTATTATTGGAACTGAGACGGGAGAGAGCATACATACAAAGCGGCGTTCTGAGAAGTAGCATCATCCCCATTATCGGGACTTGGGCCAAAAGCTGCAGACCAGTGAGCTTTAGCACTATAGCCTTGCATTAGAACTCTGGCTCCCACGCTGAGTTGGTTTGAATAGTGTTTTGGAGTTGTTTGAACTGGGTTTTGGTCACTGTTCACATTGAAAAGCTAATTAATATCAACGAAAACAATATTATTATCCATTTTGAAAAGTGGGGACTTACATTAGACCTACATTCATAGCAACTTGTAGTTGATATGTTGACGTAATAATAATTATGACATCGAAGTTCTCCAGTATTCATTTTTTCATTATCTAGAATGTTTTTGTTTTACGTTGAATTTCCACATTTGCCATGGAACTTGAATATCGATTCAAGTTCTTCCAGTAGCAGAAATATCAACACTACTTATCACTTTCAGTAAGTTGTGATATAAAAATATGAAATTATGGAAATCAGCCGTGGAATCCCTTTTTTAAACAGTTTTGTATAATTTATTCTCTTCAATAATAGCAATTTCATCCATACAGTATTCCACTAACCAAAAGTATGTGGTTAATTCCATAATTTTTCCATAATAATTCCACATTCAGAATACCGGTATTGATAATAAATAATTAACTATTAATTAATTATTCATATATCGAATGAATTGAATGGGAATTATCATAACAGTAATACTAAACAAACTGAATATGTAGCTGTTTTCAATGATATATACTATGACTGTATACTTTGATGAATTTTGAACTACATTATTGTGATTCAATAAAGTGAGATTGTAGATTCAATTGAGTGATCATATTGAAACACCATACTCTAAAGATGTAAACTATTAAATCACCCCATGTATGAAATCATTGATGAAATTAACTCATATGCCCAGTAACATAATCGCTGTTCACAAAAAATTTATTGTCATCAAAACATCTTGATACATTGTCATAAAAACATCAGATTGGTTTTTGTTGCATCTTTGACAAATATTAAAAACCATCATCTTAACCATAGACCTGCTTGATATTCGACTTTCACATGTCAGAGTATAACAGAAATCCAATAGTGTATAAGCCAAGAATCAGAAAACTCGGTGGCAGTGGTAGCGGTCTGTACTTCCTGGAAAAAGTCGGGAAGAAAAGTCTGCCAGAAAAACTTTCCACACGTGATAAGCAAAGTAATCACGAAAGTGAGTTCAGGCAATAAGAGAAACAATTTGAATATATTCAGAAGTTTCACCAGTATGGGTTTTTCCACAACACTACTGGGTACTGGGAATTCTCAGCAGGATAGGAATTTACAAGGGAAATAGAGAAGCGGCGAAGAAACAAATTCCACCCAATCAGACACGAAACTTATTTTTCAAGTTAATCTCTATCTCTACTTACTGGTTATCTCAGTTAATTCATTTTATGTTCTTGTTGTTGGGAGTGTATGATGAACATTATCAAATGTACAAGATATATTTGAACGGGTTACATAGCATTTTTTCATGAAATTGATGTTCATGGAAATGATGTTATACGATTACTACCAAGAATATTCCACTATAAAGTCAATGCAAAACTGCATTGATTATTTGAATTTGGTCACATTCACAAATATCACTATTCAATTATCATAACTCCCATCACTTTATAAAGATACTTCGGATATTTATTTGTGAATTTCATGAATGAAGAGGAGATACTTTTCAAGGTATTAGCAAAGAGGAACTGTGTCCATGGAAAACTATAGTTTTTCTATGGTATTAGTAGCTATAAATGGAATTTAAAGTTGATGGTTCACGTCTTACATAATGACTCACACTATTGGTTAACACATAGCCATTCTACTCCAAGAATTTATCACTCTTTCGTCTAATCTTATTCAAGAGTCTTGTAGAATGGTATTACTTCTCCCGATTCCAATGCTCATTCAGTCATACAATAAAAAAGGAATTATTGTCGGGCCAGGGTAATTACAGTAGCCCCCCAAGGCATTACAGACTGTAATGTCTAGAAACGATTCTATAGACTTTCCAGTGGCATTACAGGAAGGAAGGAGGTCTTTCCACCTTAGTGAGGAGAGATGACCCTCAACTCAGTGTGCGGGGTTGATGGAGAGGTGTAGAGGGAAGGAGAGGGCAGTGCTGATGTGTCAGCGCCGAGCTCCCTACTTACCTACGGGCTTCCTGGGACTAAAACAGTAAAACAACCATTCAGCCAAGCAACGTATTGGGCCCTCGAGACATCATCAACCGGATGCATTACGGAAAACTTTTGTATCCTGCTTTCTTCCACCAATTTCTCTTCTCTTACCCATCTTTACTTCCAATTTCCGTTTCCCCTCTACTTAAATTTCTTACTCGAAAAAGGTGGAATCTTACTCGTGTAATTGTTTCATCTTTACTGGGGAGTTCATCCCTCTTGAAATGACCTTTGTTGATCCCGCGCTTAATTTGAAGAAAGTAAGAGTAATTTCATCTTGTTTATAGCCCAACAAACGTTTTTCCAAGGAAGATTATTGCTTTTTCAGGTTGAGAAAACTTCAAATCATACTCTCATTCTTTTACTAGTATTATTTCCACTTGGAGAGATGAGACTTCCTAAGTTTGGTCATGCAATATCATTCTCTGATTCTTGAAGGAAACTTAAAAGGGAACATGTTTATGATTTGTGTATCCAATATGTAACTATCAATTTGCACAGTTATACATTCAAATGTTGTGGCATCCTACGACTTATGAAAAGTAGTTGCGTGATGATGTGATAATACCATTCATCCATAATAATGCTTTTTCCATGTAAAAACAGGCATCAGGAGAATGGAATGACTAATGAAGATCCCCAATCCATAAAAAATGCAAATTATTGTTCCAATTTTATGCAATAAAAATACTTAAAATTCACTGTAAATCATTCCTGTATCAAACGCTGTTACTCCAAAACTATTTGAGATCTTGGGGCAATTTTTTATGTTTTTTGAAGTTCATTTTAATACTAACAAACTCTTCTCGAGAAAAAATGAACTGAGGATCGTGGACCTGATTGATATGAATTGTTGGTGCTTGGCGACATTCACAGAACAGAATAATGAAATAGATGGAAGAAGCTGGCAACTATGATGGGTCGCCAGGCCATTGTCATCCTCTTGGAAACACTGTTAGCGTGCTATTCTTCTCTATTCATGAAATGCTGCCCCCGTATTCATGGCTTTCTCATTGTTAACTGTACAGAGTTCTCAATAATACTGGAAATTCTTTTCAATGAAGTTCTACGGCTTTTCTCGATATCACAAAAAAGGGATCCATTGTTGTCGAAATAGTCGCGTGCTCGTTTTCATTCTGACAAATTTGAATCGGCTCTCATTATTAACAACTCATATTGTTATCTTCATTGTATTGTATCAAGTGATAAGAATGCTGCAGACCATGATAATGATGCTGATTCAATTTCCCGTGTTCTTCAACTACGTTACCATACCTATATGTTACCTTTACTATTTTCACTCGTCTCTCAGTTATCACAATTACTCTATTCTTTCTCTGTTTTGCACGATCCGAAAAAAACATTGTATCACAACTTGTCATGGTGATCGAGCGAAATGCTCGAATGGGAGCATTAGATCACTTTCTCCCGATTTAAAATGTACTGTCGATTTTTTCATGGTCTAAATTCGCTGCAACTCTGTGTAATTCATCATTTTGACTATGAATGGTTTAAAACTATTGTCATATTCTATTACCACTCCCATTGAATTTGTGAATAACTAAATCCAATCTGCATGTCTTAGACAAATTCAACCACTGAATTTTCTTCTAATTGATTAAATAAATGCCGTATCCACTACGAATTAGTAACTAATGAATTCTAGCAACTAACTCTATTATAAACTTTTGCATTGGCTACGAACGAATTGCATTATGACAGCAACACTAATTCTAGAAATAGCTGCATCTCTTCCTATATTCTTGCTTGATTTTATTGTGCAAGTGGAATAATTCAATTACAGAACTCTGATTCGAATGTAATGGTTGATACAATCCAATCCATCTACAGGAGTAATATTACTTTATCACAATAGAGAAGTATATCAGTAGTAGTTCTGGTCCATTAATGTATTCGGTAGAAAATCACAGCAGAATTAAACTTCTGAAATGAACCCAGAAAACACTGCTTCAAAGAGTTCACCACAGTAGCATTGCAATGGTACGCAGTGCCGATTGCTGTTGGAAACAAGTGAAAACTGTTTCAAGAAGCCTTCCACAGTTTAATTAATATTAAATGAGCGCTTTCTTCCTTTGAATTAATTTAGCTGGTAATGGTCAGTGACTGTTTGCTAGCACTTGCTGGCAGAGGTCAGAACTCGGATGAATATCTTAATATAAGAATAAGCTCTTTTTGAACAGCGCACTGCTTAGGTTCGTGCCATGAATATTCGGTTAAATACGGAATAAGAGACAACGAAAGCGCCCAATTTGACAAAACACGGAGAGAGATTTCCCGCGCAGTCACTGAAGCGCGAAGGTAAGAGCTGCCGAGGGAAAGGAAAAGTGGAAATCAAGAAAAGGATAAAGAGAGGTAGAAAGCTATTCTCTCTGCGGATCCATTACTGAATTATTCATAACGCATTTAATTTGTCCCCGGGTCTCCGGTTCCTTGGACAGAGAGTACTCGTTGCTAAAGCAAAGATTAATAAAATGACTGAAAACCAGGCTGCGCTTCTATCCTCATCCCCTTATCCACTTACATCCGATTCCTCCTCTCCTTACTCTTTCTCTATCATTCGTCGAGTTGTTATTCTCCTCAGATTAAACCTCTCGAGTGGAGCAAATCAGCTTAAATCCGCTTCTAACAAATCAAAATTCGAGAACCTCACTAAGCTGCTACCAGTTTAAATATTGCAATCTTGATATTCTTCCTTTTCTCTGTTATGCTATGAGATCATGACGAATGGAGGATCGAAAGAAAATTTATAATTTTTAATAAACAAAAAATTCTGAGTTATGTAGATCTTCATTCCACCATTTTCATTACCTGAATTATAGAGGTACGAAACACTTAGTCTTCATTCAATAGACTACATGAGCTCCAACAAACTCAATATATAGACTTAATACTCAATTTCTATCTATTTCAACATGTCAATATGTTATACTATTTTTGGAACATGAGAAATGAATGCTCACACTCTCCATTTAAGAAATTTATTCCGAATTTTCTCGAGACATTGTAGCCTTGAGTATTCAATTTCTAATTATATCACTCGTATAATTCAGAACATTACATGTCTCATTGTAATTTATTCATGATTAGTTCAATATATTGATATACGAACAGTCATTTCCTGTACAGTGACATTCACTTCAGCATTAATACGAAATTAGACGAAATTTCCATTTTTAATATTCCACTGTCTTAATGCAAGTCCAGAAGATGCATCGATTCACCAATCCATTTATCTCGTATTGTTATTGTAACTTATATTCTCTCTTAATCATTAATCTCAGACTCCTGATGAAATATCTCTTTGCTTCTCTAGTTGATTGTATGTTCTACTAATCGTTTAGAAACTATGCACCTAGAAACGAAGACATCAATCAACCAACTTATCAATCTACCGGAGGTCTTCATGATTAAGAAATTACTATCCTAATAACTCTGAAGAGCCCATTGATCAAGCACATTGACAGCGTCCGGAATTGAGGTATCTGAATAATAAACATGGAAGATGAGCTAGTAATTTGCCTGAAAGTTTTGTATTAGCATGGAGAAGAAAGCAGGCGATCTAATCGATGCTCATGGGTGTGGTTGGGAGCTTATCATCTAAGTGTGCTTTCACACATCGGGACATCGGGCGTGGACCCTTTGTTTCAAGAGATAAGAACTCAGTTCTACAAAACAGTGACTAACAGAGTTTCAGTAGAATTGGAAATTAATTGATAGTGAGTTTCTCACATGGGCGAGTTCCATAGCTCACGAAAACAGGATTCAATTGAAACTCAAGTTAATTCAAGTTAGGATTCAAGTTAATTTCTATGTGAAACCTACGAAAATACCCAGAAAGAACAAAATTAAAACATAAAATAGTCCACTAAGAGAACTGGAAAATTGTCATGTACGGTAATGATAAGCAGCTCTGACACTGTTTCAATACAATATTATTAAATGAAATTCTGAAAATTTACTTTTACTGTACCTAGTTCAATCAATCTAATCGAAAAACCAGGTTTGATGATTCAACTAATTTGATTAGAAGGGAACTGTTTCATCAACATCGAATGACTGATGGAAATGTATCTCAGTGGAAGCTCTCTGATGAGTAATGACGGAGTTAATCAATAATTTCCGACTCCTTTATTATTCTCGGTGTAGTCCAGATCCAGGAACTCTACTACTTCTGTTCTCCAAGCCTCAATTCTGTTTATCATAAATGAATTTGTCAATCCACCACAATAAACTAATCAATTGATCAAACACTAACAGTTTGTAGGCTAGGCAGCTTGATATAAGAATTTCAAATTTGAAGGAAAGAGTTTCAAAATTATTACCGGCTATTTTTACTGCTCATCTCTTCTTCTTCTCTTCTTCTTCTCTATACTTATAAAAGGCTAAGCCCCGACAGACTGAAATCACACCACAGCCCAAACTACTGAGCCTAAAAACTTGAAATTTTGTACAATTGTTTATGGTAGCCTGAAAACATCCACTAAGAAAGGATTTTCAGAAATTTGCCCCCCTGAGGGAGCTGGGGCCCCCCAAAACTTTGTACTTTTTAACCGCTCATTGCACAGCAAAGTCATGAGGTACTTTTTTGTTCAGCTACGAAAAAAAATTAGATCTATGCAGAAAAATTTCGATCAGGTGCACAGGGGGGTCCAGGAGAGGGCATTTTTCGAAAATTTTGATGTAAAATCACACTGCAGCTCAAACTAATTGTCCTACAGACTTGAAACTTTGCACAAATATTCTTCAAATATGCTAGACGCGCACTAAGAACGGATTTTGAGATATTTTGCCTCTAAGGGTTTCAAAGGATGAAAAAGGATCATATTTAGTGAGGTTATGAACATGGTAAGGTGAATGCCATATGGAACTGAGATATATTGACACATGATATTCCAACATATGTTATAATCATTGGAAAGCTTAAAATAATTTCATCAATCAGCTGATCGAATTTAATTTTCCATGAATCGAAAGCGCTAGCTTGCCACGTGTTTGTTCCATTGTTGTATGAGTCTCATACATTCCGATTACAACAGAGCACAGATATTTTCTTTGGTTAGGAGTTTGTTGATAATTCTTTTTTTCAAATTTTATTGCAAAAAAAATCACATTGAAAAATTTCTTAATAGACAACAAGATTACAAAAACAAGATGTCAAACATAAACCTATATTCATTTGTAGCATGGCCAGAAAAAGACAAACTTGAGTACTAGCCGTGAGTTCATTCAATATAACTCATATTTTTGTGTTAATATTTTGTGACAAGAAGTACGAGTTGATGAGAGATGTGATTAATATCTTTTATTTGATCTAAATGGTTATTCATATTGTAGTAGTCGGGGTCACTTCAATCAAAGTTTTTTATTTTGTAGCTAATAAATGTCATACGTATTGATTGTCCATAATGTAAGTGATTAAACTAATCAAAATTAATGGCTTACTGGTCCTTCACAGAATTTATAGTATTCCTGGTGGTTGAGCCTGTCTTTTTTCAGTGTTGACTATCAATAATAAAGCTTTATTTACAACTAGCTTACCTGGCGAACTTTGTACCGCCAAAAGTCAATGAACACTTCACTTTATTTGGTGAATCATGAAATTTATCTGACAATCAATATTTTCATTCACATCTAAATACGGACTTCCTATGTGCTTAGTATTGCAGCATTCATTATTCCCAAAACATATTCTTCTCAATCAATTGGTAGTAATATCTAACAGTAAAGTGTTGAATTAAAAATAAAATAGATAGGATAAATTAGTTTTTCAAAGATGAGTTCAATGTTTTCATAGTTGTTGATTGTCAATAGATGGTCCAGGAAATATGCGATGTACGATGAATCATCACCAGGAATTACATATTCTTTCCATCTTCCATTTTAGGATTTTCAGGATGAAAATAAGCTAAGCTAAATTCAAAAAAATTGTGAATTATTCTGACATTCTTCAGTAATAATAAATGCAATATGAACAACTCTCTTCCATGAGGTGAATAATTTTTTCCCAACATTTTCCGGTTACTCAATGATAGGGGAGTGATAATTATTTGTATAGGTCTTCTAAGGAACCATTATCTACAGCTGGTACCAATCAACTACACTTCAACTCCAAACTACCGTTGTAATACCAGTAGCCTACACAATTTAACATAGGGTGGCGTGTTTATTACAGCTGGTAACTTTAGATGCTAAATCATATTAACTCAATATGATCTTGAATCATGATTATCTTTCCGTTCTTCGGTAGCCGCTAGGCCGACAATTTCGAAAACATAGGTCTGTAAAATAGATTAATAAATAAATAATCATTATTAGCCACCCTATTAAAATTTCTGGTCAGAAACCATCCCCAATATTCACACAACATATTCCCAAAGTTTCATGCCGTTATGTCAAGTATTTTTCAAGTCATAGGGAACAAACACACAAACAGACATTCATTTTTTATATATATATATAGAAGATAGAAGATTTCATTCGGCTCAAACAAAAGCCTCTCTAAATGGAGGTAGAATGATAAGGTTGACAACTTTCAGTTCTGTTGTTTTAACATTTTTTTTTAATCACTTTCAAAAAGTTCATGTAGTACCTACTATTGTGTTTGAGACACTTCTGGCGCTATCATATTTTCACAACTATTCTGTTCCACACTCCTATCTCTTGCAGTCGTTAACCATATCTATAATAAAATAAAGAGTTGGCTTATACACGTATGGGATAGGAAAATTATGTTTGACCACGTCTGAACTACTGGACTAATTAACTTGAAATTTTGCTTAAAGGCTAGATTCTTAATTAACCAAGAATGGTTATAGGCCTATTTTGAGTTCTTTAAAATTTCATTACGTCAAGTTTTCAGATTATCAAGTTTGAAAATAGATCCTTGCGAAGCACGGGTTCCTGCTAGTACCTCAATATTATTGAATCATAATATTCATGAAGCTATTGACTAACATATTATTTCAGCTTATGCTGGGCATAAAAGAAAAATAAATAATTATTCATAACTTCCATACTGGGAGAATATTATAGTGCTTAATTCATATATAGTATGACTGATAATATTCTACAAACTCGGCTCATTCTGGTGTTGAGTAGGTCAGAGCTCTATTTTACATAATAACTTCACCATCACTTACCCTATAATTTACTGGAGAAACTTCAGTTTGATCTCAACTAGTAGTTTGGGATGGGAGTTAATGAGGGTAGGGCAGCAAAACCACTATAGACGGAACAGTCTGTAACAGTTTGCTCAATGAGCGTCAATATTCTCAAGGAAATAGACTTTATGGTCAACATTGTAAACACTTGGTACCGCTTCAAAACCACTAATAGCAGGAGCTGCAGTCCCCAGGCCACCGTGTTCATTGGTCAAATACTTCATATAAGTGAATGGTAGATAAATTATCATTATTTATGCAACATGCCTATTAAATTTCAAGTTTGCTTGTTCTAAATACTCATAAAGTGACAATATACAGGGTGTTTACAAACTCCTTACCAATACTCTAGAGCATTGTTCCTGGGTAAAAACATATCTAAATATCATATTTAAATAGTCTGGAAGTCTTCAGTTACTCGCACAGCGGCCATTTTCCTTTTTTCACTTATTATTTCTTTCTAAATAATCGTTGAACATACGAAATTGAAATTTTGCACAATCATTTATAAGATCTGGAAAAAGCTACAAAAAAGTTATTATTATTTTCCAAATTCATAGAACAAAATGGCGGCCATTTAAAATTTTGTTTTTTGAATAACTCAGAAACCGTTGGTTCTCTGAAAAATTACAAGAATGACTCTTTTAGTAAATTTAATTACCTATCGATTGGTACCAGATTTTTTACTAATATCAACTGAGATATGGCAGCCTTAGTGATAGGTAGCCACTGAAAGTCTGTTGCAGTGCAAACTAAGGCATGCTAATAGAGTCGCCTCAATGATGTAACAATCTCTATTTGTATTGCATGTTAGCATGTTAATAGTAAGCGATTTTAGGTCAATTGGAACAATAAAATAACGTTACATAACCCTCTGTAAGTGGGTCACCAACCACTAAAGCTGCCATAATGAATTTACTAAAAAGAGTTATTCTTGTAAAGTGTTTGTAAAACCATCGGTTTCTGAGATATTTAAAAAACAAAATTTTCAAAGGCCGCCATTTTGTTTTACGAATTTGAAAAATTATCATATTTTTTTGTAGTTTTGTCTGGTTGCTATGGATGATTGTACGAAGTTTCAATTTGGTATGTTCTAAATATGATATTAAGATACGTTTTTTACCCGGGAACAATGTCCTAGAGTATTGGTAAGGAGTTCGTAAACACTCTGTATAATTGTGGAGCTATCACGAAGGTAATGAATACTAGGAAGCAAATGTAAATGTGTACAACAATGATAAATTTGAGATTACTCATGAAAGATGATTGAAAAGAATGATTTGAATTGTATTCAATCCAGAAGAAACGTTAGTTCATTCAGACTAGGGTAGATAATAATTATTCCACTGTGTAAAACTCCAGGTTTTGGAGTCAATCATAGAGCTGCAAAACTTCAAAGGTTCTACAATAAATATAATTTTTCCTGCTCTTTCTTTTGTAATCGGCAATAATAAAATGAATAATCAATAATCAATAAGATGAGAGATCTCTATGAAGAATTGATTAGTTACCGGTAAATAAAATATTATAATAGGATATAAATTTAATAACTAAAATTCTCCTCATAATGGTACGTTGCTTGTTAAATGAGCATCAATAGAAAAAATCACCAATAATAATTATAATGTATCAACTATTTCTAATATTTTCAAATAACTAATCACCTTTCACACTCATGTAACTTCGTAACAGTCTTCATGAATCAGTTGTCGGTGTCTGTGATAATATTTTGTTTTAATAATGTATTCATTCATCAGCCTACCTTGTCCATTCGTTATGTCGGAGATTATAATTTTCAACGATAAGAGATCTTTCAATTTCATCTCACAATAATATTCAATCGCGATAATATTCGTTTGCCGTGGAGGAGAGAGAGTGAGTATATCGAATAATCATCGAGTAAAATAAGTATGGGTATTCAGTTAGTAGCCCTTTCTACGTGAAGACTGCTGTATTTTTATTCTGTCCCTCAACACTTTCAAAATGTTTGATGAAGAATGATGCGATTGGTGGGATATTGGGTATTGGATAATTGATAGTGTCTACAAACGACTCTGATAGCGGTAGCTGATCGATGGGCGGATTAGAAAGGCAGAGGCAGTTAGTGTAACTGCATTGCTGCATTCTGCATCCGAACCGATGCCTGCTAATGTCAGGTTCACTGCATTATGCATTGTCATTCTCCCGTAAGTGCGATGGAACATTTTGGTCGGAGTTGTCAGGGTGCGAAATTGCAAGGGAGTGCCAGGGAGCTCAGTACCAGTCTCTAGAAATGTAGACCGCGTCGCACGGTGCAATTAGCACGCTCTACTCTAATGATACCTTAATTGTGTCCGTACCTCGTTCCGGCACTGATGTCGGCTGCAACGCACCACGCTGTCGTCAGTGTCGTATCAGGAAGCAATGGGTATGGGATGAGAAAACTGTATGAATGTCGTCCCAAAGCATTGTATAATTGCATGCCTGTCCTGTCCTAACATCAAATTATAAGCAAATGTAGAAAAATCTATCGGTAACTAGAAAAAGTTTGAACAAGTGTTCCTGTGAAACAAGGTTTTTTAAATGATTTTAATAGAATTATCACCATTCAAGATCAATAATGTGAGAATAGATAGCATTTCTATAGTATAATCATGAGTAGGATATGTTTGTTCTAGCACCTTCCTTTGAATTCCTACCCAATTACACCTCTACATATTTTATAATATTCATTCACCAATCATTTGATAAGATGAAGTGGGAGTTTGATCTGATTGGAATATTTTAAAATCAACATGGTAGAGCTGTTGGGAGTGTGAAAGCTGCCAATTCCGAAATGAATGTTCGAAAAACTGTAACTTGTATATTTGTGATGGCAGGACCATAAAGTGTGCTGGAATTGGAGCTACAGAGTGTGAATAACGTTGTTATCCATCGACACTTATCGATCTATCAGCTCGTCAACTGATCGATTGAGCGCGGCAGAATGCACCACATTCCACGCTTTGTGCATAATTTGTGTCCTCGTTTATTTAGGGTCGGGACGCTGAAAATGTGTGTCGCGAATGAATAGGAATCGGAAGCGTAATCCGAAACAATAAGTGAGCCTGGTCGTGGGATCTGGCGATAAGAAGGGAAATAGTGTGTGGCAGCGTCCGAAATTAACAGATTTTCGAGCTGCAAAACTGACAGCGAGGCGAGAAAGCGACAAAAGATGTGTGAATGTGGGTCGATGTTGTTTAGCCAAAAAACCGTTTCTCGATAATCGCACTGCTGCGGAATGGGATGGCACCCAGTGAGTGTGAGTTTGTCGCATCAGCAGATGGGAGGAATCCACAGTTAACTGGTATCTGTTATCTGAAAACCCACCGCACCAACTCTCCCCACCTCATGAATGCCCGACAGGCTTATTTGCATAGAACGAGTGAGAAGAGGTCTCTAATGTCTCTCATATCGAGCAACCAAAAATTAAATTTAATCTGCAAGTTTCCGTGTCATTAGTTGGGCTATGAGCAGGACTCGAGCTACGAGCCTTTGGTCGTTCTTCGAATAGGTCTATGGCCGGGTTGAATTATCCTTGTATGAATTGACCTAATAAACGGCTTAACGAAATGGGGTGTTCATTGAGCCGGTGAATACTGTTGGAAAATACTGTCTACTGTTTGCAATCTGCTCTCTCCAATGGGGTTGCGTTTACGAATTCAGGATTTCTGAACCGAGATTCGATCAAATAAATATTATTTTATCAATTGATTGAGATTATTTGATTATCAGTTCCATAACGAAATCAATACAAATCAAAACAGCTCATGATTTTTTATTGTGTTATGTTGCTTTCATTGTGTTGAATGACAGATTTTGTATATCGCGTCCAATTAAACAAACATATCAATCGATAACCATCAAATATGATTGAATGATATACATTCATCCTAAATATTTAAAACAATGATTCAGTATTTGGAATGATCTTCTACTCAATTATTACATTTCAAGTGATTCCAATAAAATAAATATAAATTCAAAGATTGATAAGTCAATTAGAAGTTGAAATTATTCTCAAGTTACGAGTGATCTAGAAACAAGGGTAATGTAGCTGCAAATGCATTTGGGAATTCTGTGTGTAAAAAGAAGAGTTTCCATTATAAATGTTGTAGAAGACTCCACATTACACGGATCGTCAGAGAGAAGATGCGTTACGCTCATCCATTGTGGTATTCAATGAGCGGAACTGCGGTGGCTAGAAGCTAGGCACAGAGATGGAGGCCTATCGGGGGAGATGCAGCTCAACTTATTCTTCCAGAGGAGACTAACCAGCTACAAAATTACAGGGCTGACGTCATGATCAATCCAGTAAAACTTTTGGTTAGGAGTGAATAACGTCGAATGTTGAGAGGGAGTTTGAGGTGGAGATTTATTGGATAGCTGTTTTCGTTGTAAATAGCTTCAACTACTACACTCATTCACTGATACAATATGAGGTTGTTGGCGTAATCCGAGAATAGTGTATAGCTTGTCACGTGGTACTTTAGTACCATCAAATATTTTAGAATAAACCAATGAATTGTAATAGAATTATAAAATGGAAAGAAGGTTAGACCTAGTCAAAGGATCAATCAACTTAAATCGAATATTATTAGCGATTAGGAGTAATAGTATTATCAAAAACGATAAGAAAACATGTATAATTGTGATTCTATAACTATGAGAACCCATTGGCAAGATTAAAAAATTATAAAAGTGGCTTACTTATTATTGGCGGATTATGAAAAATAAAAGTTTGCATGAACATTGAGGTTAGAATTATTTGTTTACATTTTTGAAAAGAATTAGTCGATCTTGAATAAATCAATAATTATTAGAATCAATGCTGAGCGAATCAGCTGATCACTCGATCAACCAGTATAACAGGTTGAATTATATAAAATTTACTCACAAAGGATATATATATACTAAGGAAGGTTAATGTGTAGAAATACGGACAACTATTATTTCTGTATAAATATTTATTATAATCTAAAAAGCACGAAAATTCAGAGTATACAAAACTCATATAAAAAACTAAATGTATTATCTATTGAAATTGTATGTTACAATTTATTTATGAAATTAATTCAAGATAAACACTACAGGTATTTGTATAGAAACTTTTCATTTAATTTATTTTTCTATTATAAAGTTGAGGAACTAAGAATGCACATGGAGTTTAGGGTTCTTCATTCCTTTTAAAATTTTAAAATTACCAAGCCAAACCCTTTTTTAAATGTGAAATATTTGTATTAAATGTTAAATTATCTGTGAACTCAGTGTTGTTGAAGAGTTCGTGATTGTAATTGTTCCCTATAAATATATCTTTAATTCGGAAAGAAATCTATAAGAATCTGGACCACGCGCTAGCCCAGCAGAGACGAAAGAAGCCTGCCTAATTAATTATTGGAAATAATTGATTCAATCCACGAGACCGTCAAGAACTTCATTTTTGTGAGTGATAAGTCAAACGAGCTCGTTTTAGGTTTTCTACGTATAGTGGGGTAATTAATTAAAAGCGCTATTCAAATTAACCTGAATTAAAGAAAAAGTCACAACGTGTTGAGTGATATCACATAGTTCATAAGAACATTTTATAAATTTATTTGATATATGTAGGAAGCTTACTTCCACGCACGGCCCGAACTCATATAAATCCCTGAGATTTCATGTTTGAATAATAATTGGTTAATTATTAATTTTACTAATTGAACAAAATATATCATATCAAACTTATAGACCAAACAGGTTTCTATTTGCAGAATTTTGTATTGACTGGAAGTCTAAGTATCAGTATTGAATATAATGTGTTTATGAATTTGAAACTCACTATCGTGAATACTATCAAAACCTGTGATAATTGTTCAGATTTTAGAAAGAATTTATTTAAGAAAAAATTATAGATATATCGAACATTTTATATACACTTTTTCATGGGAATATATTTTGTGTTTTATGTCAGCATACAAACTCATAGAATTTTTTATTATATCCTAACTCATCTCGTGATATACAGTTTGAGCTGTTTTGGTACCAATAGATATTCAGCAGCACTTAAAATTATTGAATCAAGTAATATTGATCTTATTCAGAGCACTCAGTATTTATCATCCTTTGATGACAATCATTTTAGTTTGCCAGAACAAGTATATAGAAAATTATATTAATAAGGTTCCAGTTATATCATATAAGGATCCAGAGAGCTTCAAGAACTGGCGTTGTAAGTTCTAAGGAATTTTGGAAGGATAAATTGGTGAATGCTTGTGTTCACGACGAGCGTTTTGAGAATCAACTAGAAACAGCTATAGTTGGTCCTTATCATTCTCTAGTGGTACATGGTTACTGTTAATCAGTCATCAAATATTCTTTTAATTTCTTCACTGGTATTCTTCAAGAACTTCATAGAAGCAGCGGTAAGAATTATTAATCACCGGTCATTCAACCTTATGGTGATTACTTGTACTTGTAAAATTCATGTATCTACCACTGAGCTAGAGCTGAGGTTTGAACCCAGTAATTTTGCGAGCCGGACAGCCTTAATTTTTTTGTGAATTTATTCGCAAAAGAGGGAATTTAGCGACTGCTCTTATAAATATCAAGAACTTCGTATCATCTGTAAAGGATTGGAAATTTACCACCTTACACAATTATAGCTGCATAACGTGGGGTTCTATCATAAGAGATAACCCTCCAAGGAGCAAAGATACACAACTTCACAAGCTATATACTATCTTTAGCGTATTCATCATGTAGTCTGATGAGAAGTAAAATAAGTGAAGATTAGACAGTATTTAAAGTGGAAATCATATTTATTACGATCAATCATACTCTCATTTCAAGGTGGACTGTCTGATTATACAATATATTTATTTGTATGTGATTGGATGTGTAATGTATTTAGATAAACAATTACTTATTTGCTCATCTTGATGCACAACAATGATTAAAACTGAGTTTTGTTTACCCAGTCTGGTAAACATACTTCGGCAAGAGTCAGAGCAGCCAAGTGCCAATTTTCATCATCACACCCGGAAAAACCATTGACATTTCATTTTGTATGTCGAATGAATTCAATATCTCATTTACGTATAATACAGTATGATTTTTAATCGTGACAAAACACGAATATTTCATCACCCAGACACTCATAAGATATTCATAAATTAATTACTAATACTATGTTATATCTGTTTTGTAATTCTATTTCAAGTTCTAAGAAATTACAGGGAAAGTTTAGAATAAGAAATATTTCGACCCCAAATATGACCCAATTATGTTCCAGCGGAGCAATCAGACAAGTTCTAGTTTTAAATTATCATTCCAGTTGTGAAACGAGTGATTGTGACAAATTCATATATTATTTAACAGGATGCAGCAGTGGAATTATGATGGTATACATACAAATCCAGTTAACCGACATACCAACAGTCAAGAATCGATCATGAATTTCCTAAAACCTGCAATTCCAATTCTACCGAGCTTTGAAAATTCGATTTCGGTGTGCATTAGGATCCAGAGATTATGCATGTTGAAATGAAGAACAGATATAATAATAACTCACATTCCATCGTTCAATTATTGAATTAGGTGATTGGAAACTGTCCATTCGTTCATGCATCATGCATCACAGACCTATTGAATAGACTTCTCTGAATTTTTATAGGATAACATAAGAATCCCTCTCATTTCTCTGAAAGTAAGTGGAAATTAAAATCTTCTGATATTGAATGAAAAAAAATTAGACTTTGGGAATGTATGCCGTATAGAGGACGAGACGATAATTATGAATTATTTTTTTCCTAATTGAAGAAGATCCAAATTACATTGCAAGAATTTACTCGATATCAATCATATTCCAAAACTGATGAGCCAGGTTTCAATTCTGATTAAAAAAATTGGACATAATTAACTTTTTTTCGATTGAAACTATCGCATGAAGTATCATGAAAAAACCACACTATGATAACTAGTTTTCCTCATGAGATACTATACTGTATACTACAGTATTATTATGATGATGGCGGAATACATTTATAAATTTTTATGATTGTTTTCTAGATTCCTCATAGAGAATCAGATTCAATCACACAATTAAATTGAGTTAAATAAAAAATGTGGAAGATGAAAATGATCACGATAACTTCTCTTCTTTCCTTGTCTGCCTTGAAAATAGCAAAAAAAATCTTTCACATCATGATTATTTGAAGTTGTCAAGTATTTTTAATATTGAATATTGTATTTACTCCAGTTCATCGGCTTCTACCAGATTAAATTCTGCTAACTTTTCATATATTGGAATATGCAAAAAAATCACATTACTGCTATGCTTTTAAATACTAAATTCTGAAGAATAATACTTGTATTGTGAAATGTGTATATTGTACACTGAAACAGTGTAATTCTCTATTATTTTCTGATATCCATGCCCAAACAATGAGATTCCTTATTTCCTTTCCATTCTTATTGGGCAGGAAAGTGTTTCTACTGTGAAGTGGAATATTAATGAATCTACAAGTGATGGATGATTTGAGTCATTAATAACAATAAGAATAAAAATAACTCTTATTGAGTCATCAACTCCCTGAGTTCTCAGGAAGAAAATATTCATAAAAGCGGTTAGCATCCAGATGCGCTACGGTGGTGGTCCATTGTGTTCGCTGCTCCAAATAACTTGTTCAAAGCCTTTACAATCGATACGACAAATTTTATATCTGTGAATTTAATGGCTGAAAGAACAGGAATGCGTTGCCCCGAGGAATGAAGATGGTCAAGCATCATCCCTTTCCCAGTCTCATCCATCCAACGGGAAGAAACGCACAAATAATAATGGCCGAACTTGGGGTTTGCAGAGGAATGTGAAAGATTCCTGCGACCAAGTAGTGCGTGATACCATCTTTTCGATGGCCAATCGATGCCTTTCACGACCTCTCCCATACAAGATCTCACTTAAAACATCTGTCTCTTCCAAATTTCATAGACTTTCAAGCATTTCATGCAACGATGCAACCTTCATCGGTCCATCGCATTCAGATACGAGTAAATGAACTATAAATGATGAGTTTTCTCATTGAATTGCTTCATGTACAACATCTGATCAATAATTATTAATTTAATATTTGAACAATAGGTTTGTTGTTTATGATTTGTTATAATTTAAGTGACAATAGTTCTCATCGATTATGTTTCTTTCACAGGTGAGATCTCATACTTTGAACTACCAGGGAAAATACTGTTGTGAAATACACAGGTATGGGAGAGTTTCATTACAAGTAATTGAACGTATAAATATTTATCAAATTAGTTAAGAGTATTAAAATCTTGATGTATGATTTCTACCAATATCTGTCTTCTGTCTACCAATATACAATTCACCGCTGTAAAAATTGAACCTTATCAATGACAACATAGTATTAGGTTCTTATATTGGTGTTATCCATAAAAGATAGAAGATTTATACCGAGTGAGAATCTCTATTATATACAACAAAGTTCTAAGAAAAGATCAAAAATAGATGCAAGGATTTCTGACTTTGAATACTTATTTGCAAAATGTACCAAAATAATATCAGATAGTACAATAAGTAATAGTGGTAAAAAGATAATAATTCATGGAATATTCAATTATTCAGTTAATGTTAGATTTTGGTTATAATATCGTTAGTCAAGACTATAATAATATAGTCCAGCATTTCGATAGTTGAAAGCCTCTGATAGCCCACTCTTATACACAATAATATGCTATTCAATGCCAAAATAAAACTACACCCTATACTTGTTTGGAAGATTTAAGTGGAGAACTGAGTCAGTGTGGTGAATGCATCATGTTTTGTGGCACGAGCCACACTGCCTACTGCCCGCCTTATCAGTGGTTCATCATCACAAGGCGTACTCAAATAACGAGTTTCCGCTGCTTCGCAATAATTAATGCGTGTATAGTGCGTAACGGATCCTCCACGTTCAATAGTCGAAGACCTCAATATCCGGTCGTCCGTTTCTTGTTCTTGGTTACTTCATTCTTGGTTTATGAACAGTACTCCTAGTTTATTGTCTTCTCGAAAAAACATAACTACTTGGGAAGAAGGATTTTTCAAATTGTGTGTGTGTGTGTGTGTGTGTGTGTAGGTGTGTGTGTGTGTGTGTGTGTGTGTGTAACAACTATCAAGATTTTCATAGTATTCTTCATGTAAATGCTGAATTCCAATCATTCAATTTTCATAATAATCTAACTTAATTATCACTTCAAACAGAACAAAAATTATTATAATCATGCTACAATAAATTAAACAATATAACACGTTTCACAATACGTTTACAATTGAACGGAAATTTTTGTAGGTCTGACATAAATCTCTCAAACAAATTTATTCTCTAGTAGATGTATAGAAAATAGTGTCATCTAGTCAACTAGGTACTTCTTTCTGTGTAGAATCCTATCTATAGATTCTTCATACAATTCTTGCTTCATTTTCACTAATAATTATTGATAAACTCAATTATAATCACTCACCCAATCGTCATTCAGCATTTATCTTGAAGCTTCATTATGTTTACTACAGTGCTAACATTCACTGTACAATTTCATTACAGATACAAGTATCAAGTTTGATGTCGATCTACAGTTTTATGTGATGTTGTTAAAGTATCTTTATATATCGTCATACAATATTGGAATATTGTGGCAGTTGGAAGAAGTTTCCAAAAGGAAATAGAGTTTGTTGTTGAGTTACAGCAATCAAAATTCTCTAATGAATTGATAAATTATGAGAATGAATAAATTTAAATATAATAATAACCTCATAACTAATAAATACATTATAATGAGTGTATTTTGAAATATGTTCAACTCATTAGTAGTTTGAAGAGCATCAAAGGAATATTTTGTAACATGAAGCAGATTGTAGTGAATCATCTCATCAAAAAAGAGTAGTAAAGAAAAGGTTTCACAAAGAGAAAGGATCCTCGCTGTCCAGTGAGAGAAGATGAGGAGAAAGATAAGTTGTCTTTGAGGCATTCTTATTTTCGGCAGTCCAGATGAGCAATCTCATTACACTGATTTCCATGCACTCACAGAAGGCACAGAAGAACAATCTCATTCTGCAGCACTCTGTCTGTTGTTTGATGGTCGGCCATGATGAGAGAGTTTTCGCAAATTTCTTATTTTTTCATCAAAGCGGGGCGACACTCTGACAAATAACACGACTTCCCGTCGTAAATTTGAATGAAAAGTCACTGCGAAGCATTCCTGGAGCTTCGCATCTGTACAACATGTTGTTTCGCTTGAGATATGTTTGAAGACATCACTGTTGTTCCAAAAAGAACTAACGCTCATTATGGAATCAAAAGAAGAGGAGCACCAGGAACTTATATGAGGATCTCTACTCTTACAAAATTGACTGCTGAATAATATGTAATATTTCTATTCTACTTTGTAAGAAAGTAATGCAAACATCATTTGAATTCACTCACTCACGACTCACGATGTTCCATCAGTTTTGATCAATAAATAATCAATTAGTCTAGTCAATCAAGATATAATCTAGAAAATTAAAAATTAACAATCATCAATGAATTAATATAGGCCAATAAATTAAGGACTATATCTGTTTCTATTAATATTATCTATTCAGTAGATTGAATAGATATATCTATAATATAATAAAGGAAAAATTTTATTGGCTTATACACGTAGGGGATAGGAAATTCACGATTGACGCATCATCACGTCTGAACTACTGGGTTGATTAACTTGAAATTTTGCATATGGATTCTCAATTTACCAAGGATGGTTATAGGCCTTTTTTGAATTTTTCAAGACTTCAGTACTCCAAGTTTTCAGTTTGTCGAGTTTCAAATTAGACCATTGCGGAGCACGAGTTACCTGCTAGTTATCAATAATATTATACCCGTATTATGAACGCAAGTTTACATTTCGAAAATATATTTCTGCTATTTCTTTTATCAAGCTCAATAAATTGATGTTTATGGAATTGTTGTCAATGAGCAATCTCTCCTTTCAATATATGAATTGAAGCATCCTTCATAGTTTCATATCATTTGGGTGCATACGAGTCATTTTATCAAACTTAGATCATGTAATACTCATACAACATACCCATTTCCGTTGACATATTCTAATGCATAATTTGTGTAGCCTGTAGGCTATTATGATCCTCATTCTTATCTTGTCATCTAGTCTCGGATAAATGATACTGAATATAAAATATAAAAGACCATTATTATATCTCTGATAATACCAAAATAGTGAGGTATCAAATTGAAAAGCAGAAGCGCTGTTGTTACTGGTAACTGGTACATTCAAAACAATCTCAATAGCACTCTCTATTCACAAAGCAAATACTAATTTCCTGACTCGTTCACGATAAAATTCAAGTACTGAAACGGACACAAGCATGCTCAATTGTCTCTTATTTCCAACCCAATGTTAGTCTAGATCTAGGCCTCAGATTAGCAGTAACAGAGTTTACTCAAGTGAGAAAGATCCATACTCTCCAGTTGCACTAAGCAAGCAAAGTAGTGTCATTTTATTCAAATGGTGTAGAGCTCAACAGAATGTGGATAGTTGCACAAAGCTGCAAGAACTTGAGGAGGAAATGAAGGGCCAGTAGCAACAGACAGTGACGGTTTGCCGTGTCACTTGATAGGAGGCCTTTGCACATTAGACGCGTATTAGTCTAATGCCGCCGTCGGCGATACGCGTCACTGACCACTGTCCGGATGTGTGTCGTGTGCCCGGATGAATGTCGGATGTCTGCTGGATAAGAACCCTTTTAGCTTTCCAGTGACCGTGCACAACGATAGGGGGCTCCGACTGATAAGGAGTTGGTGCTGAAGAAATAATGCACTGTGTATCAAAGCACGTAATAGTGTTGTGGTGCACCTCTCTATGCACTGTTATTGTTGATCACAATGTGATGAGATACTAAAATATAGGAAAACTGTGAAATAGCTTTTAGATCTTTAGCTTTCTCCTAAAAAAATTCATGTAGCTGATTCTGTTCCAGTCAGAACTGAATTGAAAAGTTTCGCCTTTCGAATCTCGGGCTTCTTCAATTTAGAGAAGAATAATTATTTAAATAATAATGGGAGACGAATTCATAATATTCCCTCTGATAAGCTACATTTTTCTCTATCGCAGTGGATTCATTTTTCAATAGCTCAACTTTCCCTTTCTTTGACTCTCAAGCCACTTGGAATGACTTTATTTGCTCTCACGCAAAATATTATTCATTGCAACTGAAACCAGACTGTAAGAATATGAATCATAAACCTATTCATGTTAAAACAAAAAAATCAATATTCTTCTACTATGAGGTGTGCAATATAGGTAGTACTGCTATACAATAAGCACACAGTAAAAATTTATCTTTTTGCTAAAGTTCTTTTAAGCTACATGTCTATGAGTACCATACAGTAGTAGATTATATTTTTAACAATAATATATTGTATCATTACATTATTTTACCACCAATGTTATGAGTTTGGAGATTTACATATATTATGGAGTATTTTTTCAGCATGATTTTCATAGACTTTTGTTTTCTATATCTTTTTTGTATAATTATCAAGTAAACCTATATCTATTTGTTAATAGTTGATGGAATCTATTAAGTATTGTTGGAATTGATTGGAGGAAATCTAGAAATGAGAGGAAATGAATGACTCGCCATCAATAACTCGAATAGGAAATTAATCCAAGGTCTTATAAGCTATTGGAAGTCCAATTAGATGAACCGTCAATATTCTTTTGTGCAGAGGTCTTCTCTGTTCGATAGAGGATACAGTATGTTGAAATTAACTGGCTATTATTGAAAGGAAATCGGAAGCAACCTATAACTAAGAAAAGAACAGTTCCGTTCTGTCTATAACCAATATTACCATCATAATATCCTCCAAAATTTATGCATTCTCTTATTCATCATACAAAACACTATAATCATCAAAACAATGGAAAACGTATTAAATATTCAAGATAAGTCACTATCAGTTGTTATTGCACATTTATTTGAATCATTCAAAGCTATTCTTTGAAATCAAAAGCAATAAGATAGATAAATACAATCTACGATTAATAAATAATATGATAAACACTAAACCTGCAATTATCACATAAATTCTTGAATCATGATTTAATTTCAATTATCAATAAAGTTCCTCTCAGCTTTGTCCTCCTCAAGGACAGGTTGGTTATTATGGGAGATTGATTTTTTGTAGAACTGCCAAATTCTCAACACTTGCCCAATGTGGAGGGAAGTGGAGCTAACTCACCGGCATCTACCTCTTGGCTTGTAGTGCGGGTGAGAGAAAGAGAGTATGCTTATCAGAGCAAGGCATCGAATGTGTTGAGCGGAAGGACGCAGGGCTTACTTCCGTCGGATGCCAGCTACCACCTACTCTACCTTACACCAACGCCATCTGGTGTCGTTGCACTAAACCTGTCACTGATTTGTTCTATCTCGATTACTATCCTGGTATTATACCCTTCGGGGGTGGGTGGGCTCGGCAGTAACTAGCCCAAGGTCCTCGGCACACATTCCAACCCCTTACGATATGGTTTTGTGAATGTGATGCTCTCTAAACTACACAATTTATACCGCTGAAACTAATTTGAGTTCCACTTCACGTGTTCACTGCCCAACCCTATTTCGTACCATGTAACTAACTATCAATGGATTATTCATTTATTCCATCCAATGAGTATTAATCACTAATAAGCATACCAGCTACTAGATTTTCGAAAAACCATTAATATAGGTTTTTTCCGTTTTTTTGCGTTATCCATTTATAATAAGGGAAGAATCCGTTTATACACGTGGAGGATAGGAAATTCACGAATGACGCATTATCATGTCTGGACTACCAAACCAAATGACTTGGGATTTTGCATACAGTCACTTAATTTACCGAGGATGGTTCAAGGCCTCTTTTCAATCCTTTAAAGATCTCAGTAGGTCCAGTTTGTCAAGTTTTCAATTGAACCTTAGCGGAACACGGGTAACCTGCTATTAAAATAATAAGTTGTCAGAGATTGAGTATATTGATAACTGAACAAGATAATAAATGAACAATAACATGAGAGAAACCATATTAGGATCAACATAGGGATATCACATTAATCAGGTTGGAAAATGATTCTCATCGAATAAATATTAATAAAATTGATTGAGTGTTCCAAGTAAATGAGACTGTTACAATATTATCAATTTCCATTCATTCATTCATTTATAATACAGTCACAAGAACTATTTGCATAATTTTACATTCTATTAACAAATACAGTTCCTCTCCAGTTGCTAATTTTAATCACTGATTTGAACAGCTTATTGGAATTCCTATGATTATCGTGATTTTGAACCTTGTTGGTGAACTACATTCTCATTTTAGTGAAATTTCCGACTATGAAGAACATGGAATAGACACTTTTTCTCTTAACTTCGCAAATAATTCACGAGAACAAACTTTATTTGTACAAACAGGCCACATTTGATAAAACAGTTTGGGGAAAAATACAACCAAATAACGTTTGTTGATAAAGTACAAGTACTCTGTGGCGAATCACGCGAGCCGCTGAGTCGTGGACGGACAAACCCAGACAGTTTGGGTTGAGCATGGATAACAGCCGCCAACTAACCGTTGCGTTGGGGTTCGAGTGATCCAGTGGTATGCTATGCTTTGCTATGAAGACCCTCTTCATTCTGAACAGACGTTGCAACCGCGGCAAGCGGAAGTAGAACACCTGTGCGTGACATTCAAATCTGCCCAAGGCACATACCTTCATCTCTCTCCAACTCTTACCACTGTTCACTCGATGCCTCTCTTTCTCGCTATTTTATCCATGCCTAGCAGACTGCTGGACTCGCAGTTGTATTATTGTTAGCCACATATCCGAAATAACTTGTTATTCTATTAAAGAGAATTCTACCGGAAGGGTTATTCTCACAGAATCGTTATTAACCAGAGTTGAAATTGAGGATGGATGAGAGGATTTGAGCATTAGATGTGAACTGATTCAAATGCTTTTCAGGATTTGAAGTTTTATAGTTTGATATCGAGATGGATTAAGTGATAAACAATAAAATTGAGTGTTTCTTATTTCTAAGTGGTATAAAAAGAGAATACAATTTGTATGCTTCAGTTCAAATAGTTTCATCAATACAACAGAGCATAAAACAAGCTATTGATGAGTCTAATAAACAAGTTTTATTAGAGAATCTGGTTTTTGTAATCCTATTCCTTTGAAAATTGTTTAATTGATAACAGAAGCTGTGATATTCAAATTACGTATTAGGTACATTTAATTTTTAAATGCAGAATGACTTAGATTCTTTAGAACTGTTGTAAAAATATTCATTGAATATATTGATGAGATTCAGAGAATTTTACTTGAATAATCATGAAGTATCTACAAGGATGCTGCTATTATTGATTCTGACGAATTATTCCTCACCAATGAAATGTTGGTTCATTTTGGGAACTTACATTCAGACGAACAAACCCTGACAATTTATTATTCAAATGTAAAGCATTTGCATATTATATGTGAGCCTACGATCTGAAACTAACCACAGGTTTCATAATGGAGGCTGCTTCTGAAATTCCACTCATGCATGAATGAATGATGCATGATGGGCTACAGAAATGCATGATGAATGAAGAATAAATTCCACATAGAATATTCACCTCTATTAACCAATTCCGTATCGCTGTTCATAAAATGATTTCAAGAAAAAATTATTTGAACACAGAGGCATCAATCATCCGGATATAAATTCAAACCTTACATATTTTATTCTTTCATAAATTTTGTTAAGTTTCTGTTTCTAAGACTGATCAACTACTAATAAGCTACTACTAATCAATATACTAGAGAATTGCCTCAAATAATCTATCAAAAGATCCATCAATAAACATATTATACTTAATAAAATGGTAAACATTTCAAAATAGTTCAATGGATGAAAAAATGATTGAGATAGAATGAATGATTCATAACTAGTAGCTCTGTGAACAGTAGACCTCACGCAGTTTTCTCGTCCACAATTAGCCTATCTGATGTCACCTGTTCTAGTTGATTCAGTTGAATAACAATATAAACAGTTAAATCATAAATTACTCTTAAAAACTGTTATTTGTTTTCTCCAAGATCAGAAACTCACTCATGTTCATAGACTCAGTTCACGTTTGAATTTGTATCCCATTTGATGATTTATCCAGATTCGTGATAATCTTTACATCTGATAAAAATATTTCTCAGCTTATCAAGAATATAATTTTTTCGGCATGATTCAGTTCATTTTATCATTTTTTATTTTATTTTCAATAATTACCTATTAATTTTTTTTCAAAAGTGAGAATATTGATACTGATGGGCACGCTTCATAATAGTTATTTGTGCATCTAGGGACTAAAGTGCAACTTTTTCTCCCTGAGGGAAACTGTTGTCGCCCGATGGCGTAGCCGAGGGCGACAATTTCCCTGAGGGAGAATAAGTACTTTAGTCCCGTGATGCACACAACATTTTTCCTCCACCTACACCAATACCTATAACAATGAATAATTTTACTACATCTTCACGCTTTCACACTATTTCAGCTCTATTTCGATTGTTAGGTTATGTTCAACCGTTGGTGGATATGAAAAAGTACACACCTCTAATGACGTTAGAGGTGTGTACTTTTTCATATCCACCAACGGTTGAACATAACCTAACAATCGAAATAGAGCTACTTATTTCCTAGAGCTAAAATATTCCAAAGATCGAAATAGAGCTATTTTACTTTTCCTCTACCGACCACGACAGTGTTGCCACATTCCTCATTCTTCAATCGCGGCGTTGTCGGACTTCTTCCCATGTTAATCTTATGGGTTTATTTTTACTCCCTTGGGAGTAAAAGTGATCACTTTTCCCGCTGGGAATTATTTTTAGTCCCATGGGAGGAAAAGTAGTACTTTAGTATTCGATTCCAGGGTGTAAAATGAGACTTTTGATAGTAGGTGGAGGAAAAAAATATTGAAACTCTACCTTACAGAAATAGACACGGCCAGACATCTGTGTAATGCATGTAATGAATAGCCTAATCCACTTGTCAGCTGATTGATCTATATATATAAAAGCGAAATGGCACTCACTCACTGACTGACTCACTCACTCGCAGAACTAAAAATCTACCGGATCAAAAACGTTCAAATTTGGTAGGTATGTTCAGTTGGCCCTTTAGAATCGCACTAAGAACGGATTTAAAAAAAAATCCAAAGATACGCCCAAAATCTGCGTTTCTCCAGCGTTTTCTCAGCTTTATCGAGAAAAAATTAACAGAAAATGTTCAAACTTAGTACAGAAGCTCAGCTAGGGTGTAATAATGTTGTGTTAGAAGAAATTTGCAATAACGTCAAAGATACGCCCAAAATTAGCGTTTTCCAGCGTTTTTTCAGCGTTTTCTCAGCTTTATCGAGAACAAAATGAACAGAGAATGTTCAAATTTAGTACAGAAGCTCAGCTAGGGTGTAATAATATTGTGTTAGGAGGAATTTGAAATAACGCCAAAGATACGCACAAAATCTGCGTTTTTACAGCGTTTTTTGCGCTTTCTCAGCTTTATCGAAAACAAAATAATGAACAGAAAATGTTCAAATTTACTACAGAAGCTCAGCTGGGGTGTAATAATGTTGTGTTAGAAGGAATTTGCAATAACGTCGAAGATACGCCCAAAATTAGCGTTTTCTCAGTTCTTTTATCAAGTAGTAATAGACAGAAAATGTTCAAATTTGGTACAGAGGTTTAGTTAGGATCTAAAAATTTTGTGATGAGGTGATTTCATCACAAATTTGCACAAAATTAGCGTTTTTCCAACGTTTTTCTCAGCTTTTCTGCGTTTTCTCACCTTTTTAAATAAGTGATGGAAATAAATTTTAAAAAAATCAGTACACAGGTTTATTTATTTATCAAATTGTGCACAATTACTTATCATGAGGAAAGGCACAACAGGCTCATGCACCATCTAAATTGTGAATGAAACTAGAAATTTTTGAGCTAAAAACTGCACACTACAGAAAACTATCTTATCACATTGATCTTTTTTTCAGTATTTAGACCTGAGGTTCAATTTAGCTGAGGTGGAAGAATTTTGTTCGCCAAAGATACGCCGATATAGTAACAGGTGTTTTCACCAGCGTTTTTGGCGAGCGAAGCGAGCTCGCTGATATCATTTTTGGACGATCCAGTCGGTGGTCTAGACGGATATGGCGAGCGAAGCGAGCCTGACGGCTAGTTATGAATAATTCTATAGTCCGATTGATCCCATCTTCAAAGTGGATGATATAGTAGATATCAGAGTATGGAGGAATTCCTTTTATTTTCATTTTATCCTTAAAATGCAAAATTTCAAAAAACCTTGTGTATACATCGACGCGCAGTTAAAAAAGGAATATTCCTGCCAAATCTCATCGAATTCTATCAACGCATTTGGCCGTAATCGCGTTACATACAGACATACAAAAGCAAATCGAGTTGAAACATAGACTCACTACTGTACGTTCGGTCAATGAAAGAGTGATATATTAGAAGAAAGTATATTATTCCAGAAATTCTGCATCGAGAAAAATATGAGTGATTGTTTTTACAACTGCATCAAGATAAAAAAAACTCATAATATCCATCTTTGAGCTCAACCTTTCATGTAAACGTCTTCAAATAATAGGACTCTCGAATATAAATCCCATATGATCCGGGCTTTGGGAAGAGACCTTTTAGAGGAGAGAGAGTGAGCTCTTCAGAGTGAGTAAACAATAAATATTCTACCAAACGTTGGATTGTTACAACTGGATGAAAGAACAGTAAGCAAATAAAGTCTGGAAGCGAGCTCGTTTTGTTACAGACCCACTTTTATTGAGATATATATTTTTCAATAACATGTTTCATGTCTGATGTCCTATTCAGCTTCCAGGCGAATTCATCAGACAATATTCTGCGAACTCTCCCATCATGAACTTTATAAAACATTATGAAACTTAGTCGGTCCCTGTGAAAATACTTTTTAGAATCGTATACATGTTGTGGTAATGTAAATTTAATCATGTTAATAAAATTCATACACTCTTTTCCCAGTAAGGAACTATTTACATTCTTTATTTATACTGTATGATAGATTTGTTGATGTGGATATCGGATCCTCTGTTGTTGTAATAGACCAATCACTTGCTCTGAAGTAATCCATAGTGAGCACTGATTGATAAGCATTAAGAATAATTGTTTATTGAAAATGAATTGATGCTTCATGGTAACTGGCCTATTATCATACTGGTAGTTCTGTGAACAGTGAACCTCAAGCAGTATTCTCATCCACAAGTAAGTACCTGATGTCACTTGTTTTAAACGTTAACAAACTCAGTTCACGTTTGAATTTGTATTCCATATCATATAATTCATCCAGTTCCGTGATAATCTTTCTATCTGATGAAAATTAATTTTTAAAAATTGAACATTTAAACATTTAAACATTTAAACATTTAAACATTTAAACATTTAAACATTTAAACATTTAAACATTTAAACATTTAAACATTTAAACATTTAAACATTTAAACATTTAAACATTTAAACATTTAAACATTTAAACATTTAAACATTTAAACATTTAAACATCCAAACATTTAAACATTTAAACATTTAAACATTTAAACATTTAAACATTTAAACATTTAAACATTTAAACATTTAAACATTTAAACATTTAAACATTAAACATTTAAACATTTAAACATTTAAACATTTAAACATTTAAACATTTAAACATTTAAACATTTAACATTTAAACATTTAAACATTTAAACATTTAAACATTTAACATTAAACATTTAAACATTTAAACATTTAACATTTAAACATTTAAACATTTAAACATTTAAACATTTAAACATTTAAACATTTAAACATTTAAACATTTAAACATTTAAACATTAAACATTTAAACATTTAAACATTTAAACATTTAAACATTAAACATTTAAACATTCAAACATTTAAACATTTAAACATTTGAACATTTAAACATTTAACATTCAAACATTTAAACATTTAAACATTTAAACATTTAAACATTTAAACATTTAAACATTTAAACATTTAAACATTAACATTTAAACATTTAAACATTTAAACATTTAAACATTAAACATTTAAACATTTAAACATTTAAACATTTAACATTTAAACATTTAAACATTTAAACATTTAAACATTTAAACTTTAAACATTTAAACATTTAAACATTCAAACATTTAAACATTTAAACATTTAAACATTTAAACATTTAAACATTAACATTTAAACATTTAACATTTAAACATTTAAACATTTAACATTTAAACATTTAAACATTTGAACATTTAAACATTTAAACATTTAAACATTTAAACATTTAAACATTTGAACATTTAAACATTTAAACATTTAAACATTTAAACATTTAAACATTTAAACTGTGCCGAGCACTCCTTTTAATTCAGGCCTTTCCCCAAGTTATAATAGTAAATTTAATACGCAATAGACTAGAGCCATTATTGTAAGTGAGTTAGCGAAATAAATTATTTTCTCTCTCTATTATGAACGGCCATGACTTCGAGTTTCCCATGATAGATATTTAAAAATTGTGGCTCCGAGTCGTCGAGGAATGTAGATTATGGAATTATCTCTGAAACTTAGCCTTCTTGTCGCGACATAAAGTGCGATAAGTTGGAAAACAGCAAGCATTGAAATTATAACAAACTACCGATTTTGCAGTTACTATTTGGTCCAAAGGCTCTAGAAGCCACGCGACGATTGGTCAAATTGATTCCTTTCGCCCAATAGGAGACCTGTTTCTAAATACAGTAGTGGGGGGATTCCCCAACCGCGAGACCAGATTACGTTTCGGAGGACACTTTGTTAGGAGCACTACAAGAGTAAAGATGTAGTCACTATGTTTCCCCCTTTTTTGGGCAAGTTTATAAGTTTATACAATTAGTTAATGTAGGAACTAGTTTTTTTTTATTAAAGTTTAAATTTACTAGTAGTGCCATGTCCTGAAAGGTTTAATTGTGTTTCTTCTTCATGTACGAATAATTGTTTCTTCAAATAACCGCTAAGGTACGTAAACTGAGGTTAAAATATAATTTAGGGAATTTAATTGATTGAAACTTTCATAAGAGTATTGAATTAATTAAGCCTGTTATTTTTCAAGTTAATAATATTGATTGATAATAATCCTTTTGATTTTATTAGTGATGGAAGATAATTATAATTTTTTTTTCTAAAGAAGTATAGAAAGTTTTCAGTTACATTACATTTGAGTTATTGTTTCTGGAAATATATTATCGTAGAGTATTGCTGAAAGTCAGGAAGATAGCCTTTAAATTGGAATGAAATTTTTAAGATTATGTTCATATTGAGTTTATGACATTTTATAATTTTATATTTTTCTGACTGTGTTTTCTCATGGCGTTAAGGCCTTTAACTGAACACTAATTTATTAAATTATAACAGAAATTTTGAATTATTTGTGAAGAAAGATCCATTAATTCTGATACAAAGAATCAGTAGATTAAAGATAAAAATCTACATAAAATGAGGATTCAAATAGAATGAGAGAATTTAATTAATTGTAATCAATAGATAACTTCTGTTTTAGCTTTTGATGAATTGTAGGAAGAGTTAGAAATTAATGCTGTAATACATTTATTTACAGCGGTTCATGTGTGTCCCCAAACCAACTGCTTGTACTACCACCCCTTTGGTTCCGCAACTTTATGTAACACCACTTCAAGACACCCGTTCAGACGACAGGTCTAGGGACGTAAGAGGACGTCGCCGTCAAGCCAAATTCAACCAGTAAAAGCTCACCGCCAAAAACAAGGTACTGTAACCCCGATGATAAAGCAATGTACAGACCAACGAAAGTGCAGTGTAGTGAAACAAAGGTTCATTCGAGAATGTCAATCAAAAGTGGGGATTCAAAATTATTATGAAATGGGTTATATGGGTTACTATCGACGAAACTTGGGTTCAACGGGCTTTTCTTTCTTGAGTAATTCCATGTTGAAATGAACTTGTTATTTGATGACTGATATTGTTTGGTTTTGTGACATATTGCTATCTAATCGGGGATAGTAATGCCCCCCCCGAATCAGATGAAGAATGTCACTAAAGTAACATGAAATTGTTGTTTCTGTTGTTCGATTTTAGTTGCCAATGTTTATTGAAGCTGTTTGTATTTTTCTATTATTTCAAATTGTAGTGCTATTCTATAGTATAAACCTATTAAATCAGGCATGGCAAGATTAATTGAAGTTTTCTTGACTCTAGCCCGATCACCTGCATGAATTAGGTATAGACTCAGGTATTTTCTAGATGTGTCGGCCTATTTCTAAATTCTAAATTTTATTCAAAATTATCTTCTTTAGGCACACAACTGCGCCACTCTGCTGAATGTTTAGCGAAAGGCACACAACTGCGCCGACTCTGCTGTCTAGAGATATTTAAATCTCTGGAATTCAAATTTCCTAAAAAAAAAAAATTAAATTTTTCATAACCTACTCTAATAATACTGGATCAATTTTTCTGAGTCTATACTTAATAATTCATTCTGTGAACGTGTTAACTGTCAATATTTTGGGTTTGGAGTTGAATGAATAATTTATAGTTGCTACTCCAATTTTTCTGAAGTTTAAATAATTGTAGATGAAACAGGAAAGTTATTCAGTTATGTTAAACCATTAAAATGATAATCTTTTGAAGTGCTCAAAGATGAAGTCAAGTATCATTGATGCTTAAGTTGAAAGTATTCCGAAACTTCATATTGAAATTGATTATTGAGAAATTAAAGGTTTAACGTTAGAATAAAAATGAGTAGAAGAAACTAGGATATGTGAGAAACAACTGATTCTAAGTGCTGAATAAATTTTTTGCATTCTGTAATTCCGTGAATGATGATAGAAATTATTGTAATGTCAACGTACGTATTCTGGTCTCACGTCTGGTAGTTGAATATCATTATAGTAGTAGTGAATGTGAATATTGAGATTTTAAAGGTCAACCCAAGTAAATTAGGAAAATTCGGAAATTATTATGGGAGAATGTTTGAGGAAAATAGGAATTTTTTTTTTGATAAGTTTAGGTAGATCGAAGGTAATCAGTGAATAAATAGGAAACTGTTTTATTAGTTATTGTTGATATGTAGTTTTGAAAAGTTGATGAGTAGTTTTGGCCTTGAGATGTTTAAACTAAATAATAATAAGATATTGTAGATGAAAGTTGAAGCGATGATCAAATCCTTGGGAATTTGTATAAAAATAAGTTGATTGAGATGAGGTTGTTAAGTCCTTCCATCAGTAATGTTTATTCTCGAAAAGGTGAATCAGTTTTATTATTGGAAATATTTTTTTTAGGTGTGATTTTTGCGGTAGGCATGCGTAGTGATAGTGTAAAGATCCGTTGTGTTGATGACGTTTCCTGTAGACTGTGGGGAATTTTTTTGTTTGTTTAGTTGAGACTCAAGATTTAGAGGAGGACAAGGGGATGTCCTGCATGTGTGTGTTGTTGTTGAATTTAGGTAATCGGCATGACTGTAGGTCCATGTCCAGAGAGAACGGAGCACTGCCTGAAAGTTGTCCATGTAACAAATCAAGGAATCTAGCTGTGACTAACTTTGCAAATTTGTACGGTGGAATTGCATAATTTTAGCGAAAGGCACCGAAGATGGTGTGAGCTAAGATTTTTTGTATCTAGTAAACGGTCTGGTTCATTCGAGAGTTATGGGGCTCGTCAGTAGAATAACGTAAACCGAAATCTAGAATATTTAGTGAGTCTTCGTAGTGATTATAAGGAAAACAATCAGCGTAATGCAGTTTAGGGAAGCCCAGTCAAAAGGTTCGTTAATGTTTGGAAGGAAAGTCAGCCGCAAAAACACAAGTAATAATTAGTAAAAAAAAAAAGGGGGTATTATTGAGTTTAAAGTTGATTAGAAATTTGGTATGGTAACGAAAATTGAAGGTTTTAGACAATGAATATTTAAAGTGATTAGTTAAGGTATACAAATCAAATAACAGAGAAACTTTTGCGAGTACCTAGGTAATGTTAAAATGGTTATCAGTGAAAGTAGAAATAAATATTGGAACAGTACTGAACGGGTTAAATTAAAATAAAATTAACAGTGAAATTCTCCTAGTTGAATTTGAAATGATAAGGGAAAATCTCTTGAGTTAAGCATGAGTTTAAATTATTCTGTAGTTGAGAGTTGAAAGGTTGATTAAAAATTCAAATGGGGATATAGGGTAGAAATATGTAGGAAAATTCGTGTCAAAAAGGAAATAGAATTTTTGTTGGGAAAATTAAATTGAGGTAATTAACAGTAGTAGGACCCTTTAGAGATAAGTAGTCAAAAAGAATTAATAAAAAAAAAAATAGGAAAATCTTTAATGAAATGATAAATTTTTTTAATGATGAATAGTAAAATTGCAATCAAGTTTTCCATGTGATTAAGTTGGGATGTTTTGAGATCTAGTAGAGTAATTGAAACTAGTTGGATATGAAGTTTATTGTTGAGAAATAATTATGTGAGGCTCCAGTAAGGTTAGAAATGTCAGTGAACTTGGGAATCAGTAATAGTGTAATAGTAGTCTATTAATGTGTTAATGTATTGGTAAATTTCATAATGTTGGTAATCAGAAGGCAAGCAGTAGCAGTTCATCAATGCTAAGTTAGAGCTGAACTTTAATATTATTAAATCATGCCTTGAGAATTACTCTTCCAGTGTTTAGAGAAAATGTCACGTACTTTGAGTTTATGATAAATAATAGCCTGGCACCCGATATCATAGTTTTGTTTTGACTAGCGTTCTGTCGTAAAGGTTTCCTACTGGAATATTATAATGCAAGATCACGCTCGAGTCATGTTGGAAAATATCCGAAACAGATCACAAAAAAATAGGAAACAGATCAGCCTATTGAAGAAAAGATTTTTCGTCGTGAGTTATGATTGGATAAGTTTTTGTGAGTATGGCGCCACTCTATAGCCTTGTCTCTATACACTCAACGAGATGATTCCTAATGAATGAGGAGGAGAAAAGAGAAAAGGAGTTAAGATAAAGATATTTACCGTATTTGTTAGAAGGATTCATTACAGGTTCATGAAGGGTTTATTAGTCAAAGATTTTGTTACGTGACAATATAATGTATTTAGAAGAAATTCCGGAATGTAAATAACTTGCGCAACTAGATCAGTCATTTAATTATGTTATTAACTTCGTAATATTAAATATATTTAGGTAGGTGAATTAGGTTTAATTTTATTTCATGCACGGCTGCATACTCGCGGTAAATGAAATTATTGTACAGTTTTCTCACGGTAGTAGATAATTGATTGTTTGGCAAATCGGGTGATTATCAATTTTTGAAGTTATCAACAGTCATAATTTCCTATGTAGCAATGTATGTATGTGATGTCTCTAATAATAATAAGTTTTTTAGCATAAGACGATTTATCATAATATTCTATACTATACCCATTTTCAATAGCTTAATACTCATCCATTCATAGTTAAGAATTATACATTCACATAGTTAGGAGTTAGTACATATAGATAAAATATATTCTCATTCATAAAATAATGAGAATAATGTCTAAGGCCTCATATTTTATATTCTATTCGCTTTATATTTCATATTATTTTGTTGATATCCCTATTCTTTATTAGTTTACCTTCCGTGATTAATATAATTATAATCTTATCATAGGTTTATTCAGTTCAACTGATTCCGTTTTAGTTCACTTTAATACAATTCAGTGATAGAGATTTCCTGCTGGAATACAATAATGGATAGAAAATTTTCGTAGCTACGGAATGTACATCAAGCGTGTGTCATTGCTCTCCGATGGCTCGCTAGCGTTGCAGTTTCAACCATTATTATCTTTGAATCATAGCCTATGTAGAATAGTATTGCCTACTGAATTGCTTTATATTGTTAAAAATATGTTGCACTCTCAACTCTATAGTAATGATAGTTGGATTTCAATACATTCAGCAGAGTGAAAAAGTTTCATCCTTTACTATTATAATCAACGTACTCCATATTTTACAACAGCAGAGTAACATAGGACCAATTAAAACTATGATGTCTTTTAAACGTTTTCCCTTGTTAGAGTTTGCCAAGAAAATAACCAGGGACTCAATAAAGTGATTGAAGTATTCAAAGATTATTATACTCGGTCCATCTTTAGTGCCTACTTAAAAAGTGGACACGCCCATATTGTTTTGTCCTGACTCTTGCCACAGTTTTAAGACTCTTGCCACAAATCTCTATTAGTTATACATTTTGCTGAATTTCGGAATGATTAAAGAGATTTCTTTTGAAGAGGGCCCGCTTCAAATTGGATCATACTATCAATCCAGAAATTCGACTCTCCAAATCATACAGAATGCCTCTATGGTAACATATCCTGATTAGATTTCTTTTTGCGTGTTTCACACCGGAAGGAGGGGGAGTGTGCCGAGCACTCCTTTTAATTCAGACCTTTTCCCAAGTTATAATAGTAAATTCAATACACAATAGACTAGAGCCATTATTGTAAGTGAGTTAGCGAAATAAATTATTTTCTCTCTCTATTATGAACAGGCATGACTTCGAGTTTCCTATGATAGATATTTAAAAATTGTGGCTCCGAGTCGTTGAGGAATGTAGATTATAGAATTATCTCTAAAACTTAGCCTTCTTGTTGCGACATAAAGTGCGATAAGTTGGAAAACAGCAAGCATTGAAATTATAACAAACTACCGATTTTGCAGTTACTATTTGGTCCAAAGGCTCTAGAAGCCACGCAACGATTGGTCAAATTGATTCCTTTCGCCCAATAGGAGACCTGTTTCTAAATACAGTAGTGGGGGGATTCCCCAACCGCGAGACCAGATTACGTTTCGGAGGACACTTTGCTAGGAGCACTACGAGAGTAAAGATGTAGTCACTATGTTTCCCCCTTTTTTGGGCAAGTTTATAAGTTTATACAATTAGTTAATGAAGGAACTAGTTTTTTTTATTAAAGTTTAAATTTACTAGTAGTGCCATGTCCTGAAAGGTTTAATTGTGTTTCTTCTTCATGTACGAATAATTGTTTCTTCAAATAACCGCTAAGGTACGTAAACTAAGGTTAAAATATAATTTAGGGAATTTAATTGATTGAAACTTCCATAAGAGTATTGAATTAATTAAGCCTGTTATTTTTCAAGTTAATAATATTGATTGAGAATAATCCTTTTGATTTTATTAGTGATGGAAGATAATTATAATTTTTTTTTCTAAAGAAGTATAGAAAGTTTTCAGTTACATTACATTTGAGTTATTGTTTCTGGAAATATATTATCGTAGAGTATTGCTGAAAGTCAGGAAGATAGCCTTTAAATTGGAATGAAATTTTTAAGATTATGTTCATATTTTGTTTATGACATTTTATAATTTTATATTTTTCTGACTGTGTTTTCTCATGGCGTTAAGGCCTTTAACTGAACGCTCATTTATTAGATTATAACAGAACTTTTGAATTATTTGTGAAGAAAGATCCATTAATTCTGATACAAAGAATCAGTAGTTTGAAGATAAAAATCTACATAAAATGAGGATTCAAATAGAATGAGAGAATTTAATTAATTGTAATCAATAGATAACTCCTGTTTTAGCTTTTGATGAATTGTAGGAAGAGTTGGAAATTAATGCTGTAATACATTTATTTACAGCGGTTCATGTGTGTCCCCAAACCAACTTCTTGTACTACCACCCCTTTGGTTCCGCAACTTTATGTAACACCGCTTCAAGACACCCATTCAGACGACAGGTCTAGGGACGTAAGAGGACGTCGCCGTCAAGCCAAATTCAACCGGTAAAAGCTCACCGCCAAAAACAAGGTACTGTAACCCCGATGATAAAGCAACGTACAGACCAACGAAAGTGCAGTGTAGTGAAACAAAGGTTCATTCGAGAATGTCAATCAAAAGTGGGGATTCAAAATTATTATGAAATGGGTTATATGGGTTACTATCGACGAAACTTGGGTTCAACGGGCTTTTCTTTCTTGAGTAATTCCATGTTGAAATGAACTTGTTATTTGATGACTGATATTGTTTGGTTTTGTGACGTATTGCTATCTAATCGGGGATTGTAATGCCCCCCCCGAATCAGATGAAGAATGTCACCAAAGTAACATGTTGTTTCTGTTGTTCGATTTTAGTTGCCAATGTTTATTGAAGCTGTTTGTATTTTTCTATTATTTCAAATTGTAGTGTTATTCTATAGTATAAACCTATTAAATCAGGCATGGCAAGATTAATTGAAGTTTTCTTGACTCTAGCCCGTTCACCTGCATGAATTAGGTATAGACTCAGGTATTTTCTAGATGTGTCGGCCTATTTCTAAATTCTAAATTTTATTCAAAATTATCTTCTTTAGGCACACAACTGCGCCACTCTGCTGAATGTTCAGCGAAAGGCACAAAACATTTGAACATTTAAACATTTAAACATTTAAACATTCAAACATTTAAACATTTAAACATTTTAACATTTAAACATTTAAACATTTAAACATTTAAACATTTAATCATTTAAACATTTAAACATTCAAACATTTAAACATTTAAACATTTAAACATTTAACATTTAAACATTTAAACATTTAAACATTTAAACATTAAAACATTCAAACATTTAAACATTTAAACATTTAAACATTTAAACATTTAAACATTTAAACATTTAAACATTTAAACATTTAAACATTTAAACATTTAAACATTTAAACATTTAAACATTTAAACATTTAAACATTTAAACATTAAACATTTAAACATTTAACATTTAAACATTTAAACATTTAAACATTTAAACATTTAAACATTTAACATTTAAACATTTAAACATTTAAACATTTAAACATTTAAACATTTAAACATTTAAACATTCAAACATTTAAACATTCAAACATTTAAACATTTAAACATTTAAACATTTAAACATTTAAACATTTAAACATTCAAACATTTAAACATTAAGAGAAATGTCAAACCGTCGACTTGAATCTTAGACCTCATGTCTAAGACATATTCGCTCGTTTAATTATCCATTAACTTACACAATTCATATCACATTTCAATTCGATGAAAGGGTAGGTGAACTATTGGGGCACATCGTAATACCACTGATTGCACAAGTAAAATAAATTGTTGTTCATGCAGGAATGCCCAAAGATACTTTGAGAAGAAAAGAGTTCTTCCAATTGAGTTTTACTTTTTCTGTTTGTAGCTCATTTGAAACAATAGAGCTCTAGATCATCTCATATCTCATTATCCCTTCCATTACTCACGCACAAGCCAGGAGTTTGAAAAAATAGAATCATATTCAGATAAAATAAATTTCTTAGTAAACCGATTAATCTCAGGTCTCAACCCTGTAATAATTCGATTATCCTCAAATCAAAACACTCAAAACTCCTGTAACTTGACAGACCGTGTATTATAATAATATTTGAAATGCTTATAATGGTTATACATGATCCAATATGATTGGGTCAAGGGATGGTATAAGTGAATAATAAATAGAACTAACTATAAATTTCAACATTTTACAATACGGCAATAAAATTTTAATCCTCTGCTAATTCCATCAATTATTTTTCTTTGCAACTCTTCCCATGTTATTATGGAAACAAAAATGTCAGGAGACACTTCTCAGCAGTAGAATAAACTAGTGTTTCAGGGCTATCAGAAAGTATAAGATCCCATCATGCAGTTATTCATTCGTTGGGGTTAGCCAAGGCCGCTGGTACGATCATTGTCATCAATCCTCCGACAAATTATTCGAAAAAACCGGTTCGATTACCGTACCTCACTGTCACATGATAAGAGTATTATGTGAAAAATACTTTGATATTAGTATCATGTTGTGATGACTGAATTGCTTTATAGACCAATATCCATAAAAAACTTCGAATTAAGCCCCATAAAAACTCTTGAGCCGACAAGATCCAATTGCCTTCTCATCGGAATCAGAACCAGAAGCTCTGAAGATTCATCATCACTCATCGTTTAACAGTTTCCTCTTTTTTGTGGTAAAAGACGCATTAAAGAAACCAGCTCACTTCCTCGAATCTGTAGACCATATGCTGGATAAAGCACTGATTCGGCTTCCCATCCTTTCATTGCTGGTAGAAGAGCACATTCTCTGAACAAAGAGGAGACAACGGATGAGAAGGAAACGGAGTGGAATGAAAAGTGAAAAAACAAACTCAAAGTTCGATGGAAAAGGATGGAGTTGAAGTATAGTGACAGAAGAGTCTAGCAACGGAAGTTTGTCAACACCTGTCCTCTTTTATATAACTTACTTTCGTTGAGGACTATTACATGAGAATCTGTCCTATCGTACATTCATTCATCAGGCTATATTGTATCATCGTCCATTCATAAATTCAGCAGGCCTTCAAATCCATAGTAGATGAGAATATAGTTATAATATGATTATTTGTGCAACTAGTGCGCAAAGTGACAGTTTGCTGCACCGAAAGAAACGTTTACGAGTGCGGAATAAAATGGTTTCTTGAGTGCAGCAAACGAACTTTGCACACGTATTTCACATTAAATTTTTCCTACAGTTACCATTGAATATGAAAAGTGGGTAATTATGGATAAAATTCCCTGAAATCCATCGAATGTTTTTCTGTGTAATTTTATGATTAATAAAAACCTTAATTCATTTAAAATAGAATAATAATAATTAAATGCAAATAATAGCAAGGCAACGCCGTTCTCCGCTGTCATATTATAACGTGGACCTCACTATACCACAGTCAGTGTTACCTACTTAATTTTGATTTTCCTGCACTGGTGCTACATACAACCTACTAACTATCTTGCGTTGCCATGCTGCAAATCTGGAGTACGCATAGTAATACTTTGACGTCAGACGAGAGTCGTCTGCAAACAATGTCTTTCAGATCTACGTAGGGACTGGAAAACTGCTTTCAGTGCAGTGTGGCGAAAATGTAATTTACGGTGAATAGCACAGCTATGATCACATGATCAGATCATTCTCAGATAATTCCCACTGTTTTTTCAACATGCTTCTAACACGCTTCTTGTAAATATATGTAACTCCAGAATTTGATTTCTTTATAACTTTATGTAGCTCCAGAATTTGGTTTCTTTATAACTTTATGTAGCTCCAGAATTTGGTTCCTTACTATATGTATTGATGTACAGGAATTTATATGCAGTGAGAATTGGTTTGAAATATAATTCATTTCAATACAGCTATGATTAAAATTATTATTTGTATTTCATATATTATTTGTTTTATATGCTCCCCATTTTTTATCATGTGATGTTTTCTCTTCTCTGACGTTCCCGTTGAATACTCAGAGTAGTAATATTATAATCAACTTGACTTGGGAACTCATTCGAATTATTCTTTGTTATCTATTTATCACGAAGAACTAAGTTGCAAGTCGAATTTTACAATCAATTATTCCGATCGATGTACATTATTAATGCTTAATAAATTACTTAACATTTACTCTATCTTATGATGTTGCTGACGTATATGACGTTTATGCATATGATGAGTCAAGAATAACTGGGTTGCAAGTGGAATTATACAATTTAATATCAGAATTATTCCGACCAATTCATATATTCATGCTCAATCAATTACTCAACGTGTTCTCTATCTTATGTATTGTAATGTATTATTTCCAATCATTCAAAAATTTCTACATGGCTATTGATAGCCATCAAATTATTAAATCATCCAATACAGCCTCAATAACGTAGGTATGTACTGAATTCCTCCTTCATGACTGTTTACAATCTTTCTTCTTTGTTCCTTAAAAAAGTCTACCTATTCAGCCACCTTGAATCACGTTCAACTTTCGTGAACCTTGTTCACGAGTAACACTTTTAAACAACCCTACACACCAACATTTGATCAAGAAGTATCTTTAACGTGCTCCTAACAACAAGGAAAGTACAATTCAGGAGCATCAGTATCCATATCATTTAATTAACAAAGTTTGGGCAAGAAGTCTATAAAATCCAACGTTATTTGACACTCTCACAGTTAACTTGTACGTACTTGAGGAAAGAGTTGATGGTATACATTTTTATGAGCAAACTTTGACTGAACTCTGCTACTCCAGCAAGACACAAGACGATTTTCAAATCAAGAGCCTCATTTCACCTCTAAAGGAGTTCGCTTCACATTTTCATCAACCGAATCGTGATTCTAGCTTTTCATTTATTGAGAAGCAATCGGAAAATATCATAAATGAATTGAACATAATATTATACAAATCATCAATATGGTAAGATATTATATCAGAATAGGATTAATGATTTCAATTTTTTAAACCAAAACCAAAGAGCTCATATTACATCTATATAAAAATGAATGTCCGTTTGTTAGTTTGTTTGTTCTCTATAGACTTGAAAACTACTTGACAGAACGGCATGAAACTTTGGGGATATGTTTTGTGAATATTGGGGATTGTTTCTCACCAGATATTTTGATAGTGCGGCTAATAATTATTAATCCATTTTACAGACCTATGTTGACGGAATTGTCGGCCGAGTGGCTACCGAAGAACGGGAAGATGATCATGATTCAAGATCATATTGTGTACTGGTATTAATAAGGACTTTTTAGCTAGTTATTTATATTGTGGAATTAGATCTTACAAGATGGTTCCTATTTGAAATGTTCTTTTACTATTAAAATAATGTAGCATGTTGATTCATTTCCACTAATTCGTAATTTTTCGTGATATCTCATTTGTCTTGTTAACCTCATAATATTCCACAGTTGCGAGTCGATTGCACTTGCGAATTCGACGAAAGGCACACAAGTAGCCGGGAACTAATTTTTAATGACCGTTATCACGAAGGTACTGATTTACAGCTTGCTCAGCCCAAGGCTCTGTACTTTGCTTTCACGGTAGTTACAGTGTAACTTTGAGGCTAGATCAAGATAAATCACACTTATGATAATGCTTTGTGCCGCCCAGAACAAGGGATGGTGATGTGTAACACCTACTTTCGTTATTAATAGGTGATGATTGCGTTCTTGCGTGTCCATCTCTGCTCTTTTACGTTTTTAAAATGAAAGTTTCAGTGTATTTTTGGTGAAACTCTGGAACTTGTAGACGATTAATCTTATATCTATCATGGAAGAAGAATTTTTCCTTTCCCATCCATAATGTTATTGATTTGGAATTTCATTCCAAAGATGATTTTACAATTTCAATAATGAACTAACAGGCATCTATGAATCAGTTTATCACAATTTCTCCCAGTAACTCATGAAGGTCTTCCACCATTATAGAAAAACTAGATAGGAAGGTGACACTTTAATGGTCCACTTTTCACGGATCAATTGAAATTTTAACAAGCGATCGACACCCAAAGACAGACATTCTCACCAAATTTCACTTTCACTTGATACGCCTGTTTCGTCCGGAAAATTTTTGGTTATGATTCTCATTCTCTATTCCCGACAATTCTTCGAATCAATTTATTCGATTACGTTATATAAGTAATGCTGAAGAATCCACGTTATTCAGATATTGTAAATGATTGGAGTCACTTTTATAATTCCAATCCTATGAAATTACTGAAGAATAGTGAGTCCCACTAAAGGTGGGCTTGGGTTATTAGGCTTATATCTGCGTGTAAATCCATTCTGAGGTCATTTATGGAAAAAGCTCAATCCTATCAGATAAAATATTGAGGGCAATTAGTGCAATCAATATTATTTTTCCAATTTATCCAGATTGGGCTTCATACTTGAAATCTCACAAGTGCACAATTCATTACTTCATAATTATTTGATAATAGTATTTCAGGAAAGCGTTTCACTCAAAAAATTTTTGTAATAAAGTGAAAATAGTATTTATCAGGCGGAGTATGGTCTTTCTATATTCTGGAATGAGATTAAAGTTACATATTGCTGGTGATACTTATTGTATTATTGGGAATAATTTTTCAAGAATACAAAGCTTTTTTCGACAAGAAATAATTGTGTTTGAGGAGCTTCCCTTGTAAACACAAACATAATCTTCAGTAGAGATCAAGCACACTGTAGAAAATATCTCATAAAATTGATTGATGATTTTCTCATTGATATTGTCAGTGATACGCTGCTGGTCCTGACAGTGGAATGATTCTCCGAATAACAGCAGAAAGTCGAGAAGGTGATTCCTCATTACGAATAAGCCTAGATTCTTGATTTTAATTATTAGCTTCAAGCTTCGAGTACAAACTTCAAGTTTCAAGGCGGATTATTATAGACGATTGCTCAAGAAGGTTAATCCAATATCTCATTCTTGAAGAAGCGATTAATTGAGCTAACTGAATTGACGGGAAGGTCTCTGAGTAATCGGGTTGGGGGCTTATAAAATTTCTTTCCGTTGGTGCTTAGAATGTCAAAATAGAACGCAGCAAAAGCAGATTTCGTTCCGTAGCTTGCAGAAGCAGCCGTGACGTCATCGATCAATCTTATTACGCTTTGGGACGTGAATTTATGATTTCCACAGTTCTCGAAGACATTCGCTCTCCTTTTCGTAATGGAATTTCTGCTTGCTTACATGCTGCATTGCTGCATACCCTCTTCTCTCTCAGTTCTTTCCACTTTCTCTCCTATGCTGAATAGAAAAGAAATGTCATCTCTTTTTCATAACTGGAAGCGAATAATTTCTGATCCCACTTATTCTAGAGTGATGTCTTTTCCAGGGAGACAGATATTCAAATTTGGTACAGGTTCTGGTATATAATCGAGGAATGATATAGGAATGAAGGCGTTTCAAAGAGTATTTCACAGGATCAATTGAAATCCATGATCCTTGTTTCGGAAGGTGATCCTATTCACTCATTCATTTATATTCAACTTGATCGGCTTACCACCTATAAATTTACACATTGTTCATTGTATATTGTTGTGCGTAGTGTGACCAGAGAGAATAAAAATAATGAACTCAGTCCTATTCTGTCTTAGTGTGGCCTCAAACTGAGTACTTACCATTTTCCACTACACAATATCAATCTGGACAGTTTCTGTCTCTAAATTATGTGATATCAAAAGTCCATTGAATAATCTCGTGATTCATGTATGTAGAGGAACGAAACAATTGATTTAATGCATGAGAGCGCATTGATTCTGAAATATGTTCAGTTTTCTGTATTCGTTAAGAATTGAAATCCTGAACACGTCAGCTCTAATCTTTATGGAAATACAACTCTTATTTTATATAAGATTGTAATGATATTTTCTACCACTCTCAATGTGATAGCCTATTCATTCCCATCCCAATCCATATTGTACCCAGTAGTTTCCAGTTAACTGGAACATTGTCACTAATGCAGACACAATTTAGGTACAATACCATAATTAACTGATTATGGTGTTGACATGCATTCATTAATTCCATAATTGAATTATTCATACTTGTCATTTTATAATCATAAGAGAATTATTGAGTCGAGATATCACCAAATAACTTCCAGTATGTCATGTAATATGTGACACATGCTTTGCATGTTGGATATATTTAAATTATTCGAAGAAATTTGCGAATTAGGGAGTGTTTTTGCCTATGGAACGAGTTGGAAATTCGCAGTGATTAAAATGCTATTCATTAGAGATTGCTGTAGCCATATGCTGCTGCAGGAAGTAATTACGCAGCTTAAAATGGTTAATTCACACTCGTTAATTTTGTAGTGACACCTCGGCTTTTTGCTGTTGTAATTCAAAGCCGTCTGATTTATTGGACGGCAGGAATTGAATACTGGAATCACGCCACCCTCATAAAGCTGTTTCCAGCTACCTACTACTCTCGACTTCGCGTGACGTACATTAAACAAAAGCTTCCCTTATTTTCTTCCTTACCCGGTCTCTCTCCTCCTTTCATCTCTCACTTTCGTTTGCATTCCGCTAACATCTCCTTTCACTTTTTTCTTGTCAGATTCTCTCCACTAGAACCAATCTCCAATAACGCCAGCGGTAATACATCTTTCAACAACAAAGATGAACTCTTTATCAAGCGAAAGTGCCATGTGAACTATGCAATACAATTTTCGGTTGTACAATTAAATAGCCTTCCATTCATGAATGGAGCAGGTCCTATTATCTTGCTCCAACATTCCAACATTAGAAGTGGGTACTATCTCTCATAACCCATTGTTGGGCAACAGCAGCAGCAGCAGTAGTAGTAGTAGGGCACTTGACGGGATGCACAATTGAATTACGTCCGTTCTCACCTCCGCTCCAGCACAGCGAGATGCACCAGCAAAACAGCTGGATTTATGAGACCTTTATCTGGATCAAGATTATTACGTCATAATAAATGCGAAATTTATGCGGGTTTATTCTTCCCAATTAGTCTCTCCCAATTGTTCTATACGGCATTCTATATAATGCACACATGTGTCTTGCCTCTTGTGACTGGATAATGTGCGTTTTTTTTAAAAATTAATTTATTATAAATTCATTGTCCTAATCCTTCCTCACTTCTACAACCCTTGGAAGTTACACAGAAATCTATTATTAAAACAGCATTAAGAAAACGTATACGCACTCCTACTGATGGAATTTTTAGGAATTCAATGTTTTGAAGTATAAGGCAAATTTATGTTAGAAATATTTTGTTATACATGTACAAAAATCATAAAGATATGTTTAAGAAAATTGAGCACAGCTATCAAACTCCTTCGTCAGAAGCAATAGGAATCCAAGTTCCAAGGCTAGTCAAAACTCATTCCACTACAAATACTTATTATATAGCACACACTCTGTATAGAAATCTGCCTGGAAATCTACGTAATACCGAAGGTAAATCCAAATATATTTATAAAAAAAATGTTAATGACTGGTTAAATGAGATTGGGAGGACAAATATAGAAGTGATAATTCATTCATTGTATAAATAAAGCAAATGTCGTGTAGTGTTAGTCCAAATTTAACTCTAAATGTTTACATCTTTTATACTAAAAATCCTTGAAACTTCAAATGTTTTCTGATATCAATACCTGGTTTACCCAAGAACGTGATAGATGCAAGTATGGGGACAGTCCGACGTTAGCCAATCATCGCCAAGACCCTCTTCCACACACAGGCTTTGCCTTTGTGGAGAGTTTTCATGAAGTTCTTTAAAATATAATGTTGTATTTTCTGTAGCTACGATATAATAGCAATTAGATTTAGTTATAATGATTCATTTTTTAGTTCAACTGTAAGTTTTATTTATGATTGTTTGGTTGCAGAAGATGTAACGTTGTTGTATGATATGAATATTTGTACACTGAAATCATGTATAACAAAAACCAATTTGATTTGATTTGATTTTCTATTTTCAATATTTATTCCAGTTAATACAATGTTTCCACGATCATGAATAATCATTATGGATAGAGAATAAAATTAGAAGTCTGGATTAGAGGAAATTATAGATTCAACAACAAAAAACCTTAAATTGCTCAAAAGCCAAAAAATTATTATATCCATTTACATTGTTATTCATTTTGTTAGACTTACCTGACTGGATCCGAATCTCCACCGTTATCTCGACAATGATTATTCCATGGAAAGTTCTACTTCCAATTTTAATACAGAGTGACTTCAATTAGGAAGACTTCCTTGAAAGAGCTGATAATAATTCTCAACAAAACCAAACTGAACGATACAAATAAGTATTATAATTCTTCGAGAAAATAACGGAATTGTCCTGGAAATTCAAATGAAAGAAAAAATAAAATGAGAAATTGATAATAATCTATTTGGTTACAATTGATCAAATTAAAACAATTCTTCATTCATTCAGTTATAACTCCAAGTTATAAAATGTGATTCTATGAGCTGGCAGCTCATAGAAGAATTATTGATTGAACTAAATTTATAATAATAAATTGTCTTTATCAAAGGCGGAGTTAGAATTATAATGATATTGAACATATTTCATCTGATTTTTGAGTATGGAGAAGACATTTTCGGATACGCTATGTGAAGAACACTCGAGTCAACTACAGGGGCCGGTACTTCCGTAGCGAAGAGCTTGAACTCGCAGCAGAGGTCGCTTAAGGAGCTCGCTCACCGTGACTTTGCCAGCATATTTTTGAATAAACGGTGGCCATCTACATTTTCATAGCATCTTTAAACATGATTCGGTGTTTTGTCTTTTTCTTTCACTAGGCTGTTTCGCACGTTTCTTCTCTGTTGGGGCCTCGGGGGCTGAAGTCACTCATCCGTGGGTCAGCGGCGTCACTTAGCGATTGGATGCAGTTAACGTTGCTTGCTTCGCTCTCGTCCCTCCAGCAAACAACGCTACATGCCCCTGCCTCACGAATATCTGTGCGTCTGCTATTTTTCGTCATACTCATCATTCAGATTTTGCCGCTGTTCTTTGTCTTTTTTCTGCGGATGTCGTGCGTAATGCACTCCGTTCATTGAGGGTAAACATTCTTGCCAATTTGCTCGATAACAGTTGAAAGGTGATTGATTTCAACTCTTTCATGCAAGTTACTTGATCTTGCATCAATAATTGTAGATACGCAGTCTCAAGCTTGCTCAATGTCGATGAATTCAAGGAATAGACATGGAACTTATCAAGATTAAGCGTTCATGTACATGATCTATATTAATTATCATCACGAAATAAATGAGTTGGTGACTTTACATGTCGATAAAATAGTTGAATCGTTCTGATATGAAACTTATCTTTTGAACCTCTTCAATTCATATGGAATACAAGTTCTTCATCTGTTTCTACTGGGCGTTTTGATATTTTTGACACATAGGATTACTAGTACCATTCAATTTCTTTAATGATACGATCTGTTTCGGGTGTTCATCCTATTATCGAGTGTCAAAATTTGGATAAGTGATCTTTGTATACTAACTTGATAATGGATTTAAAACCCGGATCTGGTTGTGTTATAGAAGAAGATGAAAAGGGAAAGCCTTTCTAGCGAGTCTATATTATAAAAAAAATACAAGTTATTGGATAACAGGGGTAGTTTATCTCCCTCAGGTAGTCTGAAATCACCCGTTAGTCTTTGAAATAAACAGTTTGATAAAATATTTTCATGTATAATAGATTTTTGAAATAGTCCTTTTTTATTTTATCAGTATTCGATACAGCATGATATTATAAACATTTAAATTCTCCCATATCCATGTGAAAACAATTTGCAACTTGCTCCAAGCTCACCATAGCCTAGATCAAATCAACGTTCATTATATTATTATTCTTCCTCATATATATCGCATGTTGATGAATGACCTTTGTATAACAATGAAGCAGTGGATATTGATGCACCGGAATTTCAATGAGCCTGTAGAGGCTATATCACGAGATCTACTCCTCCAGTGAAGGCCTACTCACTGTCATTACCTGCTCAATAGTCTATTCGGAAGGCTTATCCAATTTCCAACACCACTTTATGTGCATAGGCCTTACTACAAGTGTGTGGTCTGTCAATCAGGGCGGTTTGCATATTTTATGAAGCCTGTCACTGGGAACAAAACATGCCGATGATTGTTTCGTTAATAGGGGTTGTCTGTTGCCTGGGTGTCACATCATGATAATAGGCGATTGAGACTTGAATCGCCTCCTAAATAATACGTATCAGAATAGCAGAATATGCTATTCATGCAGATCATGAGGTGCTGTTCCCGAAATATGAAGACACGGTATTTAATTGAATTCGATATTTTTGAATTGATACAATAATCAATAGCAACATTATAAGACTAACATAATGGAGGATATCGCGATGTAAACAGCAACAAGGTTCAACTAAGAATTCTAATGCTAACAAATTCAAACTTGGGATTATATTAAGTTGGAATGTAAGTTCAATGTGATAGATAAAGGATTAAGTAATGTAAAGATGAATCAAATTCCAAGATAAGAGGATCAATGTATTTGTCGATAAATAACCTATTATCCCATGATGTTATGTTATAACTTACCATTTCATGTGTAGCCTATACAACAAAGAATTACATTCATCAAAAACATCAATTTAAATTGGGTGTTTCCCGAGTAATTGAATACACT